>NC_080705.1:51576681-51896873 GCF_943734765.1 Anopheles ziemanni | reverse complement strand
GTACGTTTTTATGTCTCTACTGTGGAGACTCCGGACGACAGGGTGTTAAGAGAACCACTTAAAATGTGTACAGTTCCCCTTTCCACCATAAAAACAATCCCATTAATGGGCAGGCATGGCCAAGATGTTCGTTACTCTAAGAAAAAAAAAGATGATAAAAATGCCTGCAAAATATAAACAAAAAATTTTGAATAACAGAATTATTTCATATTTTTTCTCGCAACAATTTTCTCAAAGCGGTACATATTGCACTATTGTCTCCTATTGTCGCTTGGTTTCAGTGAATCTGTCGATCTACTACGGTTATAAATAAACCGCCGGTGGAGACAGACAACTTTTTGCCAACTACCGATAAGAGCAGCCCGCAGATATCCATTCGGGCCAGACAATTAAGATCAGTTATTGATCATTGTAATAATACGATAAACAAATTAATTTCTTCTCATCTTCGTTGACTTTAAGAACTCTTAGATCTGATTGGAAAGGTTTTCTAGAATTTGTCCCTGTACGCCTGTACATATTAATCGAAGTAATGAATTGGATTCAATAATAACATTTTACATTACACTAAGGTGGTGCGAGGTGTAAACTAAGAAGTAGTTAGCAAGAATATGTAACACTATTCATTTGACAACGAACGCATGACGCCTTTTAGAGCAGGAAGCCGGTAAAATATTTGAACATTTCCAATATCATCATAAACTGTAATAAAATATTACGTGGTATTAATGTCAAACAAATTCAAGGATCGATTTACGCATTTGTTTTATAACACCTAAAATAAAACGGAGCCTGTAATCTAGACTCCTCTGGAAAAGTTTTCTGATCTGTGCTTTACATCGTCATCATATAACTAAAGACGTCAAACGGATTAGAACCATATCTCCGTCTGTAGACCCCAATATACATACATTCCAGTTCGGAAAGGTCCACCAAAGGGTCAGTAAAGAATTGGGAACTTTCCTACGCAAAAGATTTCGAGTGCGAGATTGATAGGAGCAGTTTGGGCTGAATTCCTCACCGACGTACGACATGTGCCGCGGTCAACGGCCAGACTGATTTTTGGTGATAGCAAATTGCTGCTTGCGTATTGTTTCTACCCCGCGGTACCAAAATGTCGCGTGCAGTCTGGACTGGATGGTATAATTGAGTCGCCGCAAAAATAAAGTGGAACTGGTATGCTGCCCGTCTATTGACCATCGTTGAAGCGCCTTTTTAAACACTGATAAGAGCTATTCGAATATGGATTCGCAGGGGTCCTGCGTTGATAACGGCTCAACCTTGCAAGATTAATCAAGGCTGTTTACGAAAGGGGAAAATATTGTTGCGCACTGCGAATGCTATTTAGGGAAAACAAAGAAATTGAGTTCAAGTTTAGAAAACACTCGTAACAGTGCCAACTTGCCCGTTTCTAACATTATTATTATTCTGATTATTTTTAAGTATTTAAAAAGAAAGTCTAGAAAGTTTAGCTTATTTC
This sequence comes from Anopheles ziemanni, assembly GCF_943734765.1. NCBI lineage: Eukaryota > Metazoa > Arthropoda > Insecta > Diptera > Culicidae > Anopheles > Anopheles ziemanni. The sequence goes on along the minus strand of NC_080705.1, from coordinate 51,895,393 downwards.
CTATTTGTTAACTTAATTACTTCACACAATTGATAAAATAGTAAATAAATAAATACTTCACACAATGACGAGTACCTATCAATTTTCTTACTTGACCAAGAATTCACTACACATGAAATATTTGATACGAGTAGTCAGCCATCGAGTAGTTTTCTTTTTAAAGTTCAGTATTATACATTTATATATATATTTTTTTCATTTAAGAAAATAACGTACTTGATCATTATCGTATCAAATCCTGTCGGCCATCGAGTAGTTTTCTTTTAAAATTTCAGTATTATACATTTACATGTTTCACATTAAAAAAAAAATAACCTACTTGATGAGAATTTCTTGTGGATATCTTTATAAGAACTTTTTTTGATCGTTTGAAATTCGTTCTACCATTTCCTTTAACCCATTCCATGGCTTCTTTCGTGAGTTATACCAATTGGTTAAATAGAGCATCAACTATAGCAAAAAAAAGTGCTGCTGGCGTAGATAAAAATATGAAAACTCCAGCATAAAATTAAAAAAGGACTTGTCACATCATCCAGTCATCAACAAAGTCAAAACAATTGCCCCAGTATACACACATTTAAGAAACCCGCGTTACCACCGGTTTAATATTTAATTTTTTTTAAAGCAGTTGGTGGTTAGTTTGGAGAAATGTTTCTCTCGTTCTTCATCATTTTTTTTAATGTCTAATCAAACCGGTTTATCGAACAAGTTTTATTTTTCTCATACAACACACACACACAAAACCAACACTGGCACAAGGTGATCTTTAATAAACGGCAACACTTACCAAATTCATTGCTGCGGCGCACGAGCAGTTGCTGATCATTCGATCGCAAGGGAACACTTTGATGGAAAGTGGCAGCGCTTTGCGTGGAGAACAGTGGCATCAACACTTTATCCAACTGCTTCATGAGCATTTCAGATCGAACCACCTGGCGGAACATGATGTTCAGTGTTTTCAGATACGTTCCTGCAAGAATTGATCACTGTACGTCACAAATCGGCCTCTGGTTGAATGCGTAGCGCTTCCAGTCACAATACAACCGAACGGCTTCACTTCTCGATTGCTACTAATCGTCGGGCACCGGCCGCTCCCACTCCATATATATATATATATATAGACATCTGCAGAAGTCTGCCGACACACATTGAAATGTGCGAGTACGGGCCCCCTGAAATCTCGTGCGCCACCGTCATTATCAGTTCTCAGCAATAGGTGATGGATCGCGCTTCTTGCAAAAAGGGGTTGCCGCACATTATCGCTCCGTCCGATAAGTTGATTGATTTTGGCGGAACGGCTTAAATTGCACTAAGCATCCCGGATACTGATGAGCAATAGGCAGCCAGCCAGAGACTGTTACCTCTACCGCCTATGCTCTACCTGTTGCCCAGGTTTCGGCACAACGCGCGGGTCGTTTCGGGTGTTTTTGGTAGCGGTCACTGTTGTTGCCTAGCTACCGTACCTGGTGTATCCTGATAAGATGGGCCTATCAAACAACGGCACAGATGATTGTCTGACGCATGGCGACAATCTAGCTCACTAACCTCTGATAAGCTATCGCAATGTAAACTTTCCACAAGCCATTATTCTATTCTATTCGTGTGCACTCGTGATTAATCTGTGTTCGAGACCAAGAATAAGCACATGTTTTTGGGAGATGGATCATCCAGGTTAAAATCCATAACAATTTGAATACTTTTTTTTATTTTCAATTTTTTGTAAGGAAACCTTTTCTATGATAGAGCATACTAGAATGCAACAACAAATTGGAATCAACAGTGTGGGCTCTCGTCCTCGGTCTGGGAATTCCCAATTTAATGTGTTACTGAATTAGTTTTCTTTTAAACAATACACATTCTACTCCTATGGTACTTCCACGGAGAAAAAAGCCAAACACCATTTCCGTGCTAGGAAAATATGGCATTGATTGATTGTTCTAACTTTCATTCTTTGTTTAGGTTAACCACTTCGGTATTGTTTTGATGTTAGATATCACCATAACAATAATTCAGTTACCTAAGAACAAACAAATGGATATAAATTGTTACCTCCGATAATTGTTCCGACGTGAACTCATGATAAGCTAGATATCCTATTGGGAAGAGGCGATCGGAAGAAAAAACAATTAGAATTTTAATTGAATTTTTAATTTTAATGTTTCAATGTATTGTTTTACAAATTGAACTTTTGTAACTATCTGGAGGAAAAGATCGTGATCATTCGGCATCTAGGAAAGTTGTAACATGGATAAGCTTAATAATCGGTATTTACAATTTATATTAGTAAAGCAAACGTAAATAAGAAAAAAAAACACATTTGTATTCCACGCTAACAATAGTACGGGTTAATAGTAGACACATTTAACAGTATCGTAACGCGAAACTTAATTCGTCTACTGATATTAAAAGGAAGTAAAAATAACAACTATAATAAAAATAATATTGCATTGCTTTCGTTTTCTCCTTCAAGGCGCCGCTACCGACACGCTGCTCTTATTTAACCGTATGAAAACTTTACTACTAAGGTACTTTACGATTCTACGGGACATACAAGGGTCCCTTGCCTAATTAAATAACTTCTCCAGTATTTTTATGCAAGTAGCTTTTCTCATCGAGTTTAATCGTGCGCTGAATAGTTACAGTTTGCAGAAAAACTTGTTTGATAGATGGATTGGTGGTTTGTTTTATATAAACTTCCGTCAAACCAAAATGTGGACGTGTCTTGGGTTTTTACTTTTGCTGCCTAAACTTAACTTCCTACTCTAATAGAGTGCAAAAGATACCGATGAGTTTGATTGCGCAATTCAGACGAAATAGATGTAGGAATACAGGTAGCTCAACCAAGATGATTTCTTTTTCGGCGTACATTCTTCCGGTGTACAGTCGTTTGGTTCCGTTGTTGTCTCGCTTGGTTTGCTTTTCGTATCGATAAACAGTTGCTGACTTAATTTGGACTTTGCTCCTCCTGCTTCGAGAGCTGCATTCGTTGATCCAACCGAAGGATTATTGTTGGCTGTGAATAAGTGTTTAGGGAATAGATTAGTAATTTATTTTTGATACTAATATTAAGATATATGATTAAAAAAGTTAAAAAAGTTCCTTTTGTAGCTGTATAGAAGGCAGCATTCATATAAAAAACATATTAAATACTAAAACATAATAAGCTTGTCGTGATTTTTAAATGTACAAGGCATATTGAAAAAACACTATAGATTAACTGATTCTTTGAATTCCAATTGTTAGAAACACATGTTTTACATATCGTCGTGAAATAATGTATCATATCTTTTTTAACAGAGACCTTTTGGATTTCTTCCGCATCAATTTTGAAAGATTATATTTTTTTCTGGGTAGAAAAAGCAAGCAAGATTTTAAAAAAATAGTAGTAGCGACGCTACAACTGCTGATTGGTCATGGGCTGACCACGTTCGAGAAAAATAAATTTAAACTATAAAATTAAAATCTTCTTTGTTTTGCAATGATTAAACTAGAAAGTAGATTTTTCATTTATAATTAATTTTACACCACCTTTTCACATGATTCGACCTGACCCGAGACCTAATTTTAAGTTTTACTTGATTTTAAACAGCACATAGCGCCAAAACTTCAGTTTCTTTTCCACCACTGAAGTGAAGATTAGTAATTAATAGCCATTTGCATATAACGAATCAAAATGGAACATACGTACAGCAAAATCCGATGCCGTGTGCACAATTACAAGAGTGTCCAGCACCAATGATGCACGAAAGTCCAAGACAGTGAGCATGTAATGATCATGAGTGAAATGAGGAGAGAGAAAATTAGAATGTACTAAATATACGTATCATGGCAATCTGCAGTTAAACCTGGATAGTGACGGAAACTTATTTAATTAATTACTAGTATTGCTTGATGCTAGCAATTTTGTTTTATAAATATTCAGGAAATAACTGCTCAATGCTATAGCCACAAAAAATTGATTTTTTTAACAGTTAGTGCCTTTCTTCTATCAATTAATCTATTATTATTGATATATTATTAGTAAATCAAAGTGTTGGTCGTCAGTTAGAAAATCTCTCGAGGATCACCGAGGTATTCCCTCGATGGCGTGGGTTTCTAATAAAAGGTAAAGGGGGTAAAAATCTAATAAGCCCGTGGTAGGCTACATGATGATTAAGGAAAAAGTAGAAAAAAAGGAAGTGTATAATTTTGCGTTTATGTTACTTTCTTGATTAAATAGTATCAATTATTTTGAACTTCATCGATATAGCCCATTATTTGATCCTAAATAATGAACAAATTTGTTCTATATACTTCTCGGTATCAATTCTTTGTTAAAGCCTTGATCAAGCATGAAGATAGAATTACGTTTAAAAAGTACGAAAGAGCTTGAAGAACGTTCCTATGCTATCCCGGAATAACTGTACGATTAACAAGGGGGAACTAGAACACATTTGATGCAGACAATACTATTAACAAAAACATACAAACATGTGGAGAAGGGAATGATGGATGAATGGAAGAAAGTATACAAAGCTTTGTAAACTACCTTGCTGTAGACTAGATTCTTCCTCTTGCTTTTGTGCCTCCGTGAAATCCTCGGCACTATATCCGAGTAGCGTGTCGGGCGGATACTCAAACCCAGGATCCTTGTGTTTGTCCCAAAACTGAATAATGCGAGTTTCGTTCTGCTTTTTAGCTTTCGCATAATTCACCGTCGCCTGGTGTAGTTGCTGCAAGAAGTCGGGCATTTGCTTCTTGGCCACCCAGGTGGTAATGTACTTCGGTATCGATAGGCCAGGATTGTCAAAGTACGTCAGAACGAAGGAAACGCCAGGTTTGTTGAAGCTGGTAGTAGGTTTGATAACCATGTAGCTCCAGTACTCGTGCACACGCTGGGTATGCGCTTTCGTAGGACACTTTGGATGTTCCACGCTCTTGTTGACGATCATTATAACTCGACGGTTGCGATCAACGAAGAAGCGTCTATTGTAGACGTAGTCGCGGTTGGCAAATAACTTCTAAAATTGAAGACACATGTTTTTTGTTTATATAGCAGTGAGAGACTCATTTTGAAATATCTCCTTACCGGCCATAAAGCTTCCCAGTAGATAACGTGGCTGTTTGATCCCTTGACAGAATCCTCATCGATGACTTCCAGGTTGACTGCCGTATTGTCCCACTTTTTTCGATATTCTACATCGATCTGAACGTGGAGAAAATCTTCGGCCGTCACGTCGGGATACTCGACATACACTAAGAGTAAAACCATTGATAAAGTTACAGATTAGATCCATTCAACCCACCGCAAACCGGTAATTTTTCCGTTGAGCGTTTCGAACCTTTGTAAGCATAAAGTCCGGGCTTTATTTCCTGGCGCCAGGTTATCATGCGTTCCTGCTCAATGTACGGCTCCCAGGCAGTGTAGGCATTCTGCTCGACGGACAGCATTTCCGTTACGTTTCTCGGACAGCTGCAATAGCTTATTCCATCCACTCTGCTATCGAAAAGCCTCCGCTTTGCACATTGCTTGCAGAATATCGTTTCCGTCTGCAGACGCTCGAGAAACTGAAAATCGTCCAAATGTTCCTGCACCGAATCCAGCTCGATCCTTTCACGCTCCCAATCGAATGAAAGCAGTGCGGCCGATGAAACAATGAATCCCTTGGCGTGTCGCTGCACCTGCGGGAACAAAGTTGCAACGAAAAGACGAGAGAGAAGGGAATCAGCACCAACATGTGTGTGGGGGATGCCTCGGGTGTCTGCAAAGGCTTTTTTTATCGCTCTCTAAAAATAAACAAGATCAACCACAATCTTTTGCGAACAAAATGAACACGCAATTCGTCGATTGCGATGGGGCTAACGATACCCTGTTATCTGCTTTCGGGGCGAAGGACCAAACTGAGACGTCTGATCTGTTATGTAAACGTATCCCCGAAGGCTTACCTGACCACGGACTCGCCTCAGCAATTCACGGAGCGCCCGTTCCTCCCAAATTTTAGCGTAGTGAGCAAATATCTGCTGGCTTCGCCGTAGTTGCTGTGCAAACAGGAATTCACACTGTGTTGCCCAGAGGCGAAGTATACTGGCGGACTGGTCTTTCACATTCTTCCGAAGATATTTATTGAAATTCCGCAGCGCCGGTGAACTGTTCGGGAATAGTTTCATTGCCATGCTGTAATTTTCGCGTTGGCGATTCTTGATGGATGTGCGTTTGAGGCGGCAGTCTCTCAGTGGCTTTCGGTTTTACACTTTAATTTTGCTTTTGCACTGCTACTGGCTGCCACTGTCGGGACGAACCATTTGAACACTTGCGGTCAGGCATGAATGAGCAATTGAACGAATTAAACGTAATTATACCGCAACAAGCATGTGGAGGTGTACTATTTTACACCGGTCGTCTTCACGATACTGATATACAACCACAAACGAGACGGTGAACGATAAGGCGAATAAAAGAAGTGTGTTTATTTCATTGCCGATCGAATAGGAAATCTTGTGATGCAACCTGCGGGTTTGCAGATTATTAAAATGACAGTTGCCAAAACATATGGTTGTGCCAAGGCGCCATAGTGCAGTAGGTTGCATACACCAGTGTCAGGGGTGAACCAATCTGGAACACGTCAGGATTTTTCGCATTTCGCATTTCGCAAGTCTCATTCAGTGGATGTAGATTAAGACTATTACAAATTATAAATAATATTTCTTGAGATTGGCCTTTTGCAGATTTATTTTTTAAGTTTATCTTTGGGTCAAATTGTTAAATTTAACCTTCAGATCTACAACCGCCTACCTGGGTAAGTTTTGCCCTTTTATTTTGCAATTACTTCGAATTGAACAGCTATATCGACTCGAAATTCCTGGAATGCCTCAAGCAACATGTTCTCTATCATTCTGCCGAAAACCGACCTTTTATTTTTATTCTAAGTATTTTTTTACACCATTTTTCTATTTATACCCCTTAAATCTACAACCGCCTACCCGGGTAAGTCATACGTTTTGTACGAGAGTTTATATTTTTCTGTACCAAGACCAACCACCAGTAGGTGAAAGGAGGTGCCTCTCTGGTTTTTCTTTTTATATTTATATTGAAAACAATCCAAATTTATCTAAGACACACTTTGAAAGACTGTTTTACTCCTCGAACTCCTCGAACAATTAGTAATGAGATAAACTCGAAGACGATGTACAAATATGCAAATTATGCTACATTTTGGACCACACAGCGGCAACGAAAGCATTCTAGGTGAACTTTCATAATTTTCTACACAAAATAATTATTTTTTAATTGCAAGAAAATCATGATGCAACGGCTTGAATTAAATACAAAAGAAACTGTTATCGTTTGAAACAAAACGATCGAATTTATGTATATGAGCTAAGTTTTAAAATGTTAAGGCTTAAATATTAGTTGTAACAAAGTATAATGAAGAATTTCCTCCAGATATGCCACTGTATTTACTGAGGAACATGAACATTTCCAAAAGGTAAAATTTAATAGAAAAATATTTCTACATCTTTGAAATTTCAATTTATAGTCAAAAATGTTGAAGGCACCAAGAAGTTACTTCACCAGAAACTTAAGAAGTATAAACAAACACAATAACTTATTGAAAATGTATGGTTTACAGAGTTGGCGATTGTAGATCCATGGGATAAAATATATTTGAATGAAAAAATTACTTACTTATCGAATTTTTAATATTATTATTTGAATGGGATGTGTTAGAAAACATTCTTAAGTATCATTACTGAAAATTTCAACTCACTACGGCATCTAGAACAAAAGATATTAGCTTTGAAGCACAGCAAAATGCAAACCCCCATACAAAACGTATGGCCTACCCGGGTAGGCGGTCGTATGTTAACGTAGGTATTTTTGGTCGTAGACCTGAAGGTTAAGGAAAATGTATATCACTTAGTTAACCTGCTACATTCGTAACTATGAACACCACTGACAAATACAACTTCACACTGTAAACAAATGCGACAAGCGTCAAACATTTAACTTCTGGATAACTAGCGGCAAGCAGTAAATCAAAAACTTAAATAATTCTATTAACGAGAGTACGGTCGATCAGCAATGGATAAAGAAAATTTGGAAAAGCCGGAGAAGGAACAATCCGTGGTGGCCGAATCCAACACCGACGTAGCACTTGCTTCAGAAGATAAGAAGAATGAGGAAGTGCCAGAAAATAGCAGCGGGACAGTGGCTAGCGGAAGTGGAGCAAAACCTAAACAATCACCCATTAAAAAGGTAACCAAGAAACGAAAGCGGCAGAAAATGCCTAAAGATGTGAATGCGCCAAAACATCCTTTGACTGGTAAGTGTTGACTGGTATCATTTGTGATATTTATCTACCTTCGCTAAAATGATCTTTGATATTGTAGGCTACGTCCGCTACATGAACGAGATCAGAGAGTCGGTGCGGCAGAAGAACCCAAACTTGACGCCAATCGAAGTTACAAAAATACTGGCGGAAGAGTGGTCGAAGCTTTCGGAGGAGAAGAAAAAGCCCTACTTGGAAGCGGCCGAAGCGGATAAGGAGCGATACAACAAGGAAATTTCTGAATATAAATTAAGCAATGAAGCTAAAGCGCATGCTAAACCGAATGACACAGCGGCTAGTAAGCCTAACTTGGCTCCAAAGACACCCACTCCTACGGTACCCTATCTGAATGGGAAGGTAGAGCAAAAGGTAATTCGACGAGGAGATTATGATATTCCCATCTTCACAGAGGATTTCCTGGACCATAACAAAGTGGTCGACTCAGAATTACGTACACTGCGAAAGTCAAATATAGACTACGAGCAGCAAAATTCAGTTCTAGAAAAGCACGTAGAAAACATGGAAAATGGAGTACTCAAGTTGGAGAGTGAGACGAAAAATCTAGACGAGCGGAATGCGGTCTTAGAAAAGTATCTTTTGAAATTGAGAACTACTTTAGCCAACTCCTTGCAGGCATTACCTTTAGGTAGCGAGTGTCCAGGAGCAACGACAGAAAATATTGATCAGTATTTGGCGGATTTGCATCAAATGGCGGACTCCAGCACGCAAGGACATACATTGAACAAGGCAAAAGACATCATTCGTAAACTAGATCTCCACAACCTTACACTTTAAGCGATCTTAGAATAAGAATGTCCTAGTCCAATTGCGATGCAATGTTCTGGGCGGAATAAAGGTGTGTAATTGGAAGACTTCATGGCTTTTCTTGAGTGTTTCTAGGGTTTTATGGATTGTCGATTCCTTTCCTTTCAGTGAAATAGGACACTAAACTTGAGGTGCTAGATTTTACTCAACTGTTGCATAATGTATTTTCATTTTCACTGCCATGCTTAAGCAACGCTCACACATCTTAAGAAAAGTAGACTTCCATCTTCTCAGACTGGTATGTGCGTCTACTTCTTGCTGGGTTTGAGTGAGAAATACAGAATCAGAAGACCGATGGATGCGTAGGTAGCTTTGGCTACCTGAGAGAATGAAGAAATAATACTGATTAGTTAGGCGAAACAGATGACGAGCGAGATGTTGTTATGGACGTACATTAGCGCGGCCTCGCATGGTTTCGCCGTTGAAATAACGGGAAAGTCCGGTCAATTTGCTTTCATCACCTCCACCAGCCATTCTGAAACAGGTAAAGGAATGAATATGTATTGCTATATTTATCCAGAAATAGGAATAATGAGATGCTACTTACTTAATTTGAAGAGCGATTACGGTAGCTTACGACTGGAACAGTAAAGAAAAAGTCGGAATCGAAATGTCAAACTTCTGCGGTGCAGGTTATGTAATGTAGATTTTGTTCGTGTCGCGATTTTGTCTGTACCAAGCTAAAGACACACTAGGTTCAGTGAAGGCATTTTGGCCCATGTATGTAATTTTCGCACACTAGAAAGGAGATCAATTATTACACTGATTTCAAATAATGATGCGCCTTAACTTTTTTATAGTGTTAATATCGATCTATTCTAGTTATATACTAAATTTGGGGGCGATTGCATAAATATTTTTCGAGAAAATCGTAAAAACTACGAAGCTGTCGCTTTTTCAACAAATCATGCTGTAAGCAGATAGTTCGCCCACCTTGAGATATAAGCAACCACTGCGTAAACAATTCTGAAATAATGTTTTTCTTAAGCTTTGAGTGATTTTAGGAATTATGCAAACATTACTTGAATTTTTTGAGTACGTGAAACAATTTTATTTTCGGTGCAAAAGTGTACATGGGCCAAAATATCCTCACTGGCCTAGTTCTATTTCTGTTTTGTTTATTCGTTCAGAAAGACATTTGCCGCCTTTGACATAATGTTTTCTTTGATGTTTCGTTTCAAAAGTATCGTTTTGAACAAACAGTAACGAGTTTTGGAGATGGGAACAATATGTCCCTTGGTCGTGAACGGGTTAAAAGTCATCAATTCAGTATTTAATCATCTTGGATTGACATCTTTCGATTCAAATCCTGACTGAGATCCGGATCTCCGAATCCGAACCCCAATCCGTCATATCATGTGTATAGGAGAAAGTGGGGCAAGGTGCCCCGGAGGGGTAAGATGGACCAATATGTTTTTAGCTGAATTGAGCCGCACAATTCAAACCAATGTGGGTTATACGGGTTCAATATCGGACTGTTTACTTCAACCGCTGCATAGACTAGCCTTTCAACAAGCAACCTTGGTACTTCTCCTGTTTGTTTTAGATCGTCTTGCCCCATGTATCGTCGCATCCTTCTGCATCGTTCGGGCTATCTTGCCCCACTATAGTCAACAAAATCAAAACCAAAAGATCCTACGAAAACCTTATTTTACAAGAAATTGATAAGTTTGAAATGTTTTTTTCTCATTTTTCGTACATAACAAAGATGTTTAGGGATTCAACTATGAAAAATTAGAATGTTTTTTAATCAAACATAATCAAATAACACGCTTCTTCACGGTAATCTTTTCTTGCCTGTCATGAAAAATAAATAAAACTAGCTGGTTTATTCGATTTTACCCACATCCGAGAAGAGTAGCATTTATTTTGTTATTTTACTAACCGCGTTTGATTTTTTGCTTGCACTTCCAGCTTTACAGCCGCTACCGGCCAGCTCTGTCGTACGCTCCTCGAACTTTGTCTTGTAAGCCCGATCGTTGGCTTCTGTGCCAATACGTTCAGCTTTCGCTCCGATTCGCTCGTCTTGTTCATTGCTGAACAAGGTGACTAAACCAAGCTAAACAACTGGCGAAGGTTTAAAGAGCATCGAAGTCAAGGTGTATAGTTTTGGTATCAAACAAATAAAAAATCAAAGACCGTCGTATTGGCAGTAGAATTGACCAAATTGTGTATTTGTTAAAGATTTTTTCAAGTGATTAATGATGCGTATAAAAATTATTACTTCAATCAATTCTACTGCCATTACGACGGCCATTATTTTTTTATTTTTTTGACACCAAAACTATACACCTTGACTGTGATGCTCTATAAACCTTCGCGAGTTGTTTAGCTTGGTTTAGTCACCTTGTTCAGCAACGAACAAGACGAGCGAATCGGAGCGAAAGCTGAACGTATTGGCACAGAAGCCAACGATCGGGCTTACAAGACAAAGTTCGAGGAGCGTACGACAGAGCTGGCCGGTAGCGGCTGTATCATGGAGTGATCATGTTGAATGTTGTGAGACATTTAGATTATACCCATTATTATTTTAAGCGTGGTGGCTCAGTTTGGTTACAGAGGAATATTGATCTGTAGTTCTGGCGATTTTCGTCACTCACGAATGCTGTACACATGTAAAAACATATTTTATTATGCGAAATGATATGTTTTCTACAAAAAAGACGTTTCTCACCATTTAGTTAGTAATAATTTCTAGTTCCAATAGTGATAGTGTTACTGACGGACGATATGTTTTGTTCGTGATACCAACGGATAGAAAAATTTTACCCCTGACCGCGAGTAGAAAAACAAAGTATAAGAAAGTAGAGAAAATGGGAAATTTTATGGGACAAAATTCTTCCATCACAAGACGAGAAAAGTTAGAACAAGAAGGATGGGACAAAGAAAGAAGGAGCGAGAATGACGCAATTTAGGAAAACCCGAAATATTTGATGTTTTCCAGATGGAAAACTATGCGTGCATAGCAAGTAGGAATACAATCGTGAGCATTGAAGCCACGTGAGATCTTTTAGGAATAAGCGACAATGCATGATGTCGCAAGAGAACGAGCATGCATGCGCTCGAGAGACCAAAAAAGGTCAATTACCCTGCTGGCAGCGGTAACTCAAAATTCCGTGTCACGTCTACGTCTCTCCCGTCTCCACCCGTTTCCACCCCTCATTGGCCCATACTTTTCAAACGATGTGCAACACCGTTGATACACTCAGCAGGCCATCCTACTCCCACCTTCGACCCCGGATTTTCGTACTCGCTCTTTTGGGACTTAGTCAATTTTTCAAACCGTTTTCATTTTTGCAAAACTTAAATAAATAACGTCGATTTGATCAATGATCAATCAATTTGTCAAATTCTAAACGTATTTGTAAGACTAAACAGATTAAAAAAGTTAAAAAACATGTCCATAATGCACTTGAAATAATTTCAGCACATTTTACAACGGAAATAAACACAGAAAAGAGATTATGCGTTTGATTCCATCATTTAAATATGATTTACGTCCATATATTTGAAAATAACAATGAAAATCAAATTCACACTCCGACCAGATTTACAATGCAAAGCCAAACAGCCTACACTATTATGGGATTTGGTTGTCCCATGGACAAAGTTTATTGTGGGTGGATAAATTATTTTTTTCACCGATTTTTTATGCAATTGTTGAATAGGTGAAACCTCAACCGCGTACAAAAATACATTACCTAATTTAAAAAAAATTAGGACAGATACACATTCGTCAGACGCTATTTTTGTTCAACGATCACACTTATTTTTGGCCACCATAGTCTCAAACCCACGCTCACAGTCAAGCTGTCAGGGGAGCGTTCAGTGATGGCAGCCGCCGGGACCGCTTGGTGCGCGTCGAGCGCAGTGATAAAAAAGTGCGTAAAATAATGATGTTTTCAGTGTTATTTAGTGAACTTTACAAATAAGACTGAAGAAATTGTGCATGTGTTTCGTTTACGGCTCATATTCAGCCCAAAAATGGAAGTTGTAGTGTTGTTTACATCGCTACTCTTCCGCATGGAGAGGTACTGCTGCTGGCGGCGTCCGATCCGATCTCGCAGAATTCATCGATGGAAAACAAAACAAGATAAGTATTTCATCAATTATTGCGTATCAACATCAATAATAATTTAATTCCTCTCTATTTTCATTTCTAGGGCATCTTCCGTCGGAAGTTTGTTTTGGATCCCGATCCCGCTGCTCGGATGTGCATCAGAAGATCTTTTCGACATTGATATTCCCTAGTGTGCAAGTGTGGTGTGTAGGGTAGTGATATTCAGTGAAATTTATCATTAAAAATAGTCTTAAGCAGTGTCGTTAACGTATGATAATCCTAAATAAATATATAATGATATAAATATTACGGAACTGGCGGACTTATGTTTTTATGATGACCATCACTATACAGGGTACTCGGGGGCCGCCATTACTGACCCATGCGCATGCGCAAATTGCCCACGAGGGTATCTCAGACCCGCGCATTTCACTGTCACAATGCGCGGCAAATGCGCGCTAAATGCGCGGGGTTTACAACATTTTTACGCGTCGCGTGACATTTTCTGCCTCCAGGGTATTAACCAAAATGTTTCACACGATTGATAAACTTACGAACCCCAGCATAGCCACGCCAGCGTGACGATAACCAGACGCCCCACGCGATGAAGGGTTAAAATCTTAGCGCGATCAACGTGATCGAGCGACGAAGCGTCAAGTGGGTCGATATCGATCGACGCTGCGACCCCTCGTTTTCTCATTAGGAGAAAGTGAGACGTTTAGGAAAAAAGGACGCGTGACAGGAACAGAATACCGCGTAACTTTCTCACGATGCGCAGGGGGCAATCTGGAATTAGAGCGAGATCTTCTATCTTGTTTACACTTATTGATCAAATGTAACCGAAATAGTTTATAAGCGCTCGAAAATTTGAATAAACTAGTTATTTTCACCAGGACACCTACGAGTAAAGTACCGAAATTCTTGCTCAAGTTCTAAATCCGAAATACCCCGAAACCCTTCCAATCTTACGCTAGATTCTGCTCTGTTCAGCGGCACGTCACGCTGCAGACCGGCTTCTCGTAAGAACCTTCCTAAAAAACTTAGAGAAAATTCTGAAGGCTTCTCTCCGACGTCGGCAAGTCACGGCTCGGACGGAACTTTAGAAGATTCAATAAGTTTCCCGCTTCTGCGTGGTCCTCTCCGTTGTCGGCAAGTCACGGCTCGGACCGGTCACGCTGACAAGCATTCCCAACACTCCTTGTCCGAAAAGAGTTAAGGATAACTCGTTGGAACACCTCTCCGTTAGCGGCAAGTCACGCTGCGGACCGGGTTCCCGGTTTACCGTAACTCCAGATCGAAGTATCACACGTTGTTTGCACCGTTGTTGGCACGTCACAACACGGGCCGAACACGTTGATACCGAAATCGAAGGACCTCCAAATCCGGTGAAGATTCTCGCGTCAGAACGAGGACGCACTCAGTCGAGTTTACCTTCGCGCTCGGCTGGACAATCCGTTTCGTTACAGATAGTTTCTTTTAATTTTTAACTTATTTCCTTATTCTGGATTCTCGGGAAGACTACAGCTTCTTTCTTGGTAAACCTGGGTTCGAGACCCGCTTCCACTTATAGTCCATTCGAAAAAAAAGTATACAATACAAAGCATTATTGTCTCCTCAACACGGTGATACGGTTTTAAAACAGACAAATATAAAAGTAAAGATGATTTAAAGGTTGTAAGGTAAGGGGAGGAACTAATATCCACCTCAAGCGGAAAATATAAATTTCTCGCAGTCTATTATCCCTCAGACCTATGTAGGGGTAAATAGTGGGACTTATCATTATCATTATTTAAGGAAAATAATTTGATTTTCACAGATCGAATCTCTACCCTTTCTTCTGCTACCTAAAAATAATGAAACGACATTAAAACTCTTAGATTGATATCAAAACGACGATTTTTAAAAGCACTCTTTTTCAAGTTTTGTTTTTAATTGTGGGGCCAGCTGGCTCAGATAGTGAGGCTGGACGATTTTTTTAATAAGAGCTATTTATTGCAATTTTATACTTTTTGAGAATCTGTGAAGCTATAAAAAAGTAAACTATGTCAAGAAATTCAGTTAAATGAACTTTTAATTCCAATTTTGATGATGTATATTTTCCAATATGAAATATCTTAAATTCATAATTTGTGAGTTGTATGGGGACTTTGCCGTACTGAATAAATTTGAAAAACTTGATGTGTGTGCTTTGCACTTTTTTGTGTGTTTTTATTTTTTATTGTATTTTTAGAGCAGTTCATTCTGCCCCACATAAGCCCTGGTGAGGATGTTTTTATTTTTGTTTCCTCAACCAGAATGCAAGGATTAACAATCTAATTGCGATCAGTATACGTTAATTAACGTATTACTTAAGTAACATATTGAGGTACTTCATGAATTTATGTTTGATTGCGATATTTTACTTCAACATTTGTTATAGCTTGAGCTATTCTAGGAAAGTATTAATTTCACAACTTAAGAACAACTCCTTATAAAAAACAATAAGCGTTACACGAACATAAAACTACACAACATATGGAGTACGTAAATTTAAAAACTATCGTTTTGAAGATGTTGAAATAATGTGCGTGGGAAATTACCGTATTTTTCGAACGAACATAAAACTACACAACATATGGAGTACATAATTTTAAAAACTATCATTTTGAAGATGCTGAAATAATGTGAGTTGGAAATTAACGTATTTTTTCGTGTATAACGACCCCCTTTTAGTTCAAAAATGATCAAAGTCCGATTAGGGGGTCCTTATAGACGGGTAGTAACTTTTCGAATCGATCATAGAGTGGAGGTTAAAACACGTATGACATTGATACAACTGATGAAAATAAAAAACAACTTTCAATTTGTTTCATAAACATTGAATTTTTTTTTGTTTGGTCGTTATACACGGGGGGTCGTTATACAAGGAAAAATACGATATTTATTAACATTTTCTATTTCATCTGGTTAACCGTATTTCTCTTAGTAAGGTAAATATTTGAATTTTGTTTCTTCCACCAGAAATCGAGTTTAAAAATTAAAACAAATCTTATGTTTTCTTTTCAACATTTCTAACGTTGCTACAGTGATATACTGTATGGGGGTCCGCGACAGCCGAGCGGTAGCGCCGGTTAGAAAATCGGCCCATGAGCGCCGGGGCTCACCACCTGGACGGCGTGGGTTCGAATCCCAGCCGAGACCGGACCCTCTCCTGTACGAGAGGACTGACTATCCACGTACAACAGGGAAACAAGTCTCATAAGCCCTTAACGGGCAGGCATGACCAAGAGGTCGTTACGCCAAGAAGACAGTGATAAACTAATTCAAAATTACAGGAAAAAAATTGTCCTATTAAGTTTGTGAATTTGGCAGACTTTGGGTAGATTATCATGCAGGTTCTTAAAAAAGCTTTAATTGTGTAATGTTTCATTTTACTAAACAAGCTTTTAAATATGTGTGCTGTATACTAAGCAATAAAACGTAAATTACCAGATGCTAAGCTTTAAAATAAATGTTGGATAGAAAAGTCAACTTTGTATGCTTTGGTTTTGATTTTAATACAAGATAAGGCATGGAAAAACGACTCATTAGGTCGCGAAGGTCAGTTCGATAAGTGATTCAGAATAATTTTAACATACACATCTCACAATCATCTCACTCATCCGCCAGGGTTTCATACGAAAGGGTTTCACTAACGTCCAACACTGAACGTTGTTAAACCGTGAAGCACAATGATATACGAGTCTGGTGAAACGTTCCTGAGCTGGCACTAACTCCCCAAGTAACATTTCCAAGACCTATTAGACTTCTACAAGTTTTATCAATGTTTTAACATGGGTGTACCAAGTCCAATTGGTTTTATAGAGGTTTCTCAGCAGGCAAAATAGTTTTAATAATTTTGACATCCTTAAAACCTTTTGAGGATAGCTATAAAACTGCTCATTAAGTCTAAAATCTTAGTAGACTTGAAGAGCCTGTAAATACGCTGTTAAGTCCTTCTTAAAACCTTCTCTTAAAACCAATAAGTGATTTTTGGTCTAGAAAAGGTTTTAAGGGATGGTTTTGACAACGTTCTGTAGAGTGGGCCCTCTTACACTTAAAACGGGTTTATGAAGGTTTTATCACAGCCTTTAAGATATTTTACTCTTAAGATGAGACTTAATGATGAGCATGAACAACATCGTTAGAACCATGATAAAACTTAAAATGTTACTTGGGTCCCGAACCAGTAGCGCTTCTTCAGAAACAATTAACGTTCCAGCTGGCCGCCGTTTCGCAACGTGTAATGCCGATGTGCAATGTGTGTACTCACCAGTAGCTGACGGTGACAGGGCCAGGGCTTGAAGAAAGTTTAGCTAGGATTATTCAATTATTAAAATTACTCTCAACCCTATTCTTTGCACCCCCGGCGACAGGATCGCGTACGTCGAGCACGCGTCTGGTGGTACGTGTGGACAGACTGCCTAGAAACATGTCATCCGGGCTAGCACAGCATTGTAATCGTCGCCTTATCTACCAGGAGCAGGAAAAAGTTACTTGACCGACCGTGTTTGGGAGTGGAAAGTGGGAAAAGTTTGCTTAACGTACGGTCGTACGGTCAGCACCAGCAGGTCGGTATAGAAATCTGAAATTCATGAACCCGGAGTACACAAGTTGTCCTATGAAACTCAAAACAGCAAGGTACGTGCACACATACCCAAAGTTTTGATTTACCCATATATTTTTGATCATACCCATAGTACTAGTAATTTGGATTGCAGGTATGTTCCGCAACAAATAGAGCAGACAGCTTATGCAGACTGATGGTCCGTGTTCCAGGTGGTGGGACACAGCAATTGTTTATGCATTGGAGTTCTGTTTCAATTGACTTAAAAATAAAACGATTAAGTCTTCATCGCCGTGTAAATTTACAACTAATCACGATGAGATGCTTTTTATAAATCATGCCTTTGGCTCACACCACTGACGATGGGAGTAGACCACAGTAGGGAGATTGATAAGGTGATTAGCAATGGTAGTAAATCGTAGGCAGACTCATTCAGACGTCGGTAGGAAGCATTACGAGGCCATACTTTGGCAGTAAACAGTAACAGTGAGATAAGGACTTCGTGATATCACCACGAAGATAGATTAAGTCCAAATATAAAGGACCACATTTTGTTTTGTTAACCAGTATCACCAGGAAGCTCAAATAAGTTTATTGTTGCAATCCTTCAAATCCGACCGAACTAAGCTAATTGAATTAAATATGAGTTCAACCAAACTGCTGATAGTCGCGGCTGTTGCCTCCTTCCTGGCCCTTGGAGCTTCTAGCGATGCCATCGGACAGGCAGGTGTTTGCGCCGGGGTTCCGGACGGATACTTCGTTCGCGATGTGCGCGATTGCCAGGGTTACTACTATTGCCGCAATGGGATGGGCTCGTACAACAACTGCCCGGGCGAGTTCTACTACAACGAGCTGCAGCAACTTTGTGATCATCCGAACAAAGTGACGTGCCACATCTGCCAGGAGCAGACGGGAGTACAGCTTCTGCCGCATCCGCAGAACTGCAACCAGTTCATCACCTGCTCCGAGGGAGTGTCGTACGTCGGCCAGTGCACCGACGGTTACGCGTTCGATCGCAGGATGAAGACCTGCAACCCGGAGGCGCGTGTCAACTGCGAGGAGAACGTGCAGAAACTCTGCCCAACGGAAGATAACCCGACCGTGGTCGTGTTTCTGCCGAGTGTGGACCGGTGCGATGAGTACTTTATCTGTCGCGCCGGAACGGCCGTGCAGCATTTCTGCGCACCTGGACTACACTGGGACTCGACGAACGAACGGTGTGACCTGGCGGAACGTGTGAGCTGTGCCCTGCCCTGAACTGAGCAAAGGCTGATTAAATCTCATTTGGCGCGTGCCAAACCAGTTAGGATATTTAGCGCAGAGCCGTACGATCCGGCAACAAGTGTGTCATTGACATTATCTTTAAGATGTAGTATGTCATAAATTAAAGTCTGTAAATCTATAGGAATAATAAAAAATATTGAAAAGAAGTCAGGCTGCTGTATTGGAAAAACTTTTAGATGAAGGAAAAAATTGAACTTTTTTGGTACATTTCTCCGGCATTTTGGCCGATGTAGTTTTCAGTACCATCACTTACAAAATATCTTCAAAGAACTGTACTAACTTCAATTGTTTCTTCGTTGGTTTTTAGGAATTCGAAAAAAATAGCATAATACTCCTTTTTCTTAAAAGCACTATCACTGTATGTTTGATTTTATACGTGCTTACAGTTGTAAGGTGTTCGAACTGAAAAAATATTGCATCCACACAATTGAATTTTCCCACACGCCTTTGGACCTGGTAAACATCTGATATGTACATGGATGTTTTTAAAGTCCATTTTCAAAATGTAGCGTAACGATTTTCATTAATACCTTTTCATAAATGTTTAGTTCTGTTCGATATTACTGATGTTTGTAACTTAACAAACATAAATCTATTGACTTATTTGGACACGAACATATTTTCTGCTAACGGATTCGAGACAAAATATGATTTTTGCTATGTCACTATGTGTATTAGTATTAAATTAATTGTCTAAAGTTGTTAAATGTACAGCCAGCGTAGTTAACGTTGACACGTTGACCGCCATGCGTTTTTAGCACACTTTTTTAGTACACTCTTTTTTATTAAATTCGTTTATACAATGTTTATAACCGAAAGATTTCTGAGGCTAAGCAAAGACTTAGCTTCCCTTAGAAGAATTGCTATAATTTTTATGTGGCATTTTCATTTACTTATGGGACAAAAACTTTTTAGAACAGCTGCCTATCAAAAATGGTAATTATGGCAATCAACGTGTTAAAAAAATGATTGTAGTAATATGTAATTTTTGGAGATTTCTATTTGATTTGAATAATTTTATATACGACGAAAAGTTTAAAAAAAAAAATAAAAAAGTACTACAGTGCCAGGCAAGACTTCATGCTCATGTTTCTGTTACTGTTTTCTATTCTCTATCGTTGCAAAAAGATCGTACGCAAATGGCACTTGACAATTTATTGTGACTAACACAGCACACATTGCAATTTTCAGCAACTACATGGTTAAATTAGCTAATTGATTTCGTTCTATGTATTCCAAGTAAAATAAAAATGTAAAAATATATTTTCCAGTTATATATCTCTGAAGAGGGTGTTCGTCATTTCACAATATGCGAAAGAACAATTGCTTTTAGTTTGTCGCTAACAGGTTTTTAAGGTTTTTGATTGTTATCGTTGCTGGGTATCGTAACTGGGTTTCTTAAATTGTAGGATTATGTTCAAATCCTGCAATAATTCCTTAAGTTGGCCTACATTAGTTGACATGTTAAATCACACGATGAATCATGAGGCGCCTGGATGGTCAATTTATTACTATTGTCATATGCCTAAATATGTGATAGGAGCTGTTTGTGAAATCTGGCACTGTATCACGGAAACGGTAAGTCATTTCCTCTTTTCCGCTCGCATGAGTAAACACCCACCGAGTTGTGTTCGATAAGATTAGGCTTTAATTGCGAATAGGTTGCCACATGCGGTGGATTAGGCTTCCTTCAATCGCCGATTGGGGATGGTGATGATGATGATGATGGCGCAGAACGAAAATAGCACCACACAACCACTCAATGGACGGTCTCGGGATAAAAGGAAGGCGCACAGCGAAGGATTGAACAAACCAGTCGAGCCACTCGAAGCAATCGAAGTCGTGCAAGCCGCAAATCACTTGGTGTCGCGCTATAACGTAAAAAAAGAGCAATTATCGCTGTCAGGATGCATTCCAACACCATTGCTTGTCTTATTGGGCTGTCGGTATTAATCTGCGGAACGTTCATTGGAGCTGCATCGGCCAACCAACCGTGCCAGGGCGTCCGGAATGGCTATTTCGTACGCGATAAGAGCAATTGCGCAGGGTACTACTACTGCAACGAGGGTGCGAGCATCCTCAACCTTTGCCCGGGTGACTTCTACTTCAACGAGCTGACGCAGATGTGCGACTATCCGGAGCGGGTGAACTGCCACATCTGCCAGCAGCAGACCGGCGTGCAGGTGTCGGCACATCCGCAGAACTGCAATCAGTTTATCGTTTGCTCCGAGGGATACTCGTCCATTGGCCAGTGCATCGAGGGTTACGCGTTCGACGGCCGGCAGAGAGTCTGCAATCCGAGCTCGCGGGTCAACTGCAGCTCATCCCGCTGCCCGGAGCAAGACAACCCCAACCAGATCGTGTATCTGCCCGGCGTGGAGAGCTGCGAGGAGTACTTCATCTGTCAATCGGGTATGGCGGTGCAGAAGTTGTGCGCACCCGGACTATTCTGGGACGCGATCAAGGAGCGATGCGATTTTTCGCAGAACGTTTCGTGTAACCTTAAAAACTAGACCATTACCGAATAGCTATATTTATTTATGAACTTGTAGTATAAGCTATCAGAAATGTGTTTGTAGAAAACTGGAAACAAGTATTATGTGAAAGTAAGATATATTTTATACGAATAAAATTTGAAACAAAAACAA
Organism: Anopheles ziemanni; assembly: GCF_943734765.1. NCBI lineage: Eukaryota > Metazoa > Arthropoda > Insecta > Diptera > Culicidae > Anopheles > Anopheles ziemanni. The sequence continues at coordinate 51,873,682 of NC_080705.1, read as the reverse complement.
TTATAATACGCACAATCTAATCAACAGTTTTTGTTGCTTAATTTGCTCCGTAACGAACTTATGATGGAAGAGAATCCATTTAACTGTACTTAAAAACATTTGTTTGCTACGAAGATTGAACATATGAATTGAACATTTGGTATAAAACACATTTTTGGTTTAAAAATTTACAGTGGTTTATATGTTAAACCAACACATGTTTTTTAGTGGCCCAAGATCCCCTAGTGGGACTACGTCTCTCTACGAAGAGAGTTGTTGTGAGCGAAAGAACAGTTTGGTGGTCAGCCGTTTGTTAGAATGTATGACTTATTTTGTTTATACAATGCTTTTCACCTAGAGACTTTGAAATTAGAGAAATATTCTTAAATAAGAGACGAAAACTGAAGCCCTAGAAGTAAAATTTAGTTACAATGGCGGTATCACATTTGAATGAATGCCGCTATCTACACTAGAGAGTTTTCTTTAGTGTTTCTTAACTAAATGTATGGATATGACACTCTTTCGTGTTGTTAAAAACATTTGGGGGGTGCCCATGGCGAAACAGCACACCACAGGTGTGGGATCGAATCTCGAGTCTGGCACCCTCCGGTTTTACGAACGGCTGACCACCGATCTATAATATACCGTCTTTCGGTCACACAAACTCTCTTCGGAGAGAGGCCTTGTCCCACTAGGGGATGTCGTACCACATAAAAAAAAAACATTTGAGTAAACGAGGGGAGATAGTACATATCTCAATGAAATGTTAATTTAACATACATTTATTTCAATTAATTTAAACGAGATTCAAACTAATGCAATTTAAATTCATTTTTATCCACTTAAATGGTTTAACATTCAACGCCATGTTTTGTCATTTCATTTTTCAAAGCAGAAATCTTAGTAAATATGGTTCTTTTCATTACGAATTGTGTGCAGTTTCAAGTCACACTTGAACAACGGCTCATAATGAATTTTCACCCTTCCAAACTGTATTTTTAACCCTACTATCTAAAATCACGTACCCATGTATGTTTTGCAACTTTGAAAAGCAATAGTAGAGCAATATTTTAAACATAACAGATCAATTCCTAGATGTTCCAACTTTCTGAAACAAATTAAATTCCTGCACTAAACGGTTTTCTGCGGAGCAGTTGAAAAACATCGGTTTTACATTTTTTTGTGATTAAAAATATTGTTGTACACTTTAATGTGTGTTAGTTTATTGGGCTAATAAATCCAAGCTAACTTTATTTTGTCTCTGTACATCTCGTAGATTTGTATATTGCGGAGTCAGAAAAGTGTTATGTTAAGTCTCGGGGATTCAGTACAATTTTATGAAATCATCAAATGAATTTAATAAACAGGTAATGTTATGGGGATATTAGAATCATTTATTTTGATGCACTTATGCAAGTAAGCAATTTAGAAATGGATTTAACTAAAATAATTTGAAAGTAATAAGTCTTCTTACGGCCCGTTAAAAACCCGTAAGGCTAACAAGGATTAGAGAAGAGCGAACAAAACACGCAAATTAAAGAAGCTGTTTGAGGACGGCCTTTCTTAATTATTCGTGGAAAAATCGCACCTGATTAGAGACCCGGGTATATTCAATGGTGTTCATTACTTTTGAGACTTGCGTGACTGCTAGCACTAACAAATTTACTCATTCCTAAAAGAGGGATCTAACATAGCTAACAATGTCCGCCAAATTCGACAGCCCACCATGATACCATGCAGGTTATTGAAGCGTTGATTTTTTATACGCTTTCGCGCACTGGGAAGTAATGATATGCTCTTACAACCATCCAAGGAGAATTATCCACACAAAACACGCATACACAGTGGGGCGGTTCGTTTGTAACACGAAGCAGTTATTACGGTACCTAACATTCTCGAGCAGGAGTGTGCATTGTTTGACACACTTCCGTTTAGAGCATTGACACATTTTTTAAAACCCTTTTTTCCCTAGTAGTGATGAATAGATTAATCCGCTGGATGCGATGATGGGTGGCGGGTGAACCATGAATTCGCAAAGCATGAAAAACATACAATGAGTGCCACAGGCGGCACAATGCCGCCTATTCCTGCACCTTATTCACGACCCCATTCATAGGAGCCCGTGGATACCAAAAAAAAAAAAAAAACACAGTGTGCAACATTGAGGTTAGTGTGGCTTGGAAAGTCCTTCTTTGCGCCTCAACAACACGTCAACAAAAACAAACTCCCCGCGAGCGGGTGGTGAGCATGCGCATCCGCATCGGAAGATCCTTTCAAGTTGGGGTGTTCTCTTCTCGTTGGGGAAAGTTCCTTTTATCCGAAGTTGTGTTACGTTTGTGTTCCCTCCGCCGAGTCAGTAACGACTGAACACTCGAAAGTCGAGGACCTTCTTTGCATGCGGTGTGCTTTAGTTGAGAATAGTGTATTTTACCTGAATTTACGAGAATGAGTGGTGCCTGTGGCGTGGCGTTTCAAAGTAACTTGGCAGCTTTCCTGTACCATCAACGAGGCGATATCTCGCGTTGATTTCGATGCCGACGGAGACATGCCCTACGTCATCCCTTTTTCCTCATTGTTTCCGCAATGAGGATGATTTGTGCCACTCTTTACAGTAATCCTTGAAACATCTCCACCAGCACACCAAGCGCGGATGTTGTTACATAAAACGGTGCTACATTACGGGAAGATCTACGCCGTTCTGGATAGGGATTCCTATGAGAGTAGGAACGTTGTCAGTTTGTAACGCGGAGCAAAATATGAATGACAAAAATAAAAATATAAAACCCTAGACGTGGACCAGCGTTCCAAGCAAAATATAACTCCGCAAAAAGGGGGAGACCGTTCCCCCTTTCGTGTAATGGTTCATCATTTCGCTTGTGTTTGATGGTTCACTGGGAGAAATGTTTCCTTTCGTAAGAATTTCGCTTATCACTTCTTTATGCAACGTGCTCCAGTGATGGCACTCGTTCGCTCGCATGTCTTGGCGTCAAACCTGAATTGTCTTCAGGGCATGGAGCGGCTTTCGGATAGACCACCATTAAAGAGACTTTAATCAGCCTCAAAAATGTGTAAGCCATAAGCACGTTGAACGTGGTTTTCTGGAAACAAAATTCATAATAAACCGCGGGAAGAAAATGGTATATACTGATGCTGTTTGAGCAGCGTATTGTCCGATACGTTTTTATTAGTAGAATTGCTTTTATTTGTTTTTGTCTACCTTCTAGCCGACCCCTGAAAAGAACGTGGGAAGTTAAGCGGATCGGGAAACATTAAGTAAAAAATAACGACGCGACCGGAGACTACACAACGCTCCACGCGATCTAAGGATCGATACGCAAAACTGTGGAGATAAATTCTAAAACAAATTTCAAGCTTTGCGCTTTTTTTTATCCCAGTTCGCGACACTTTACTTTTACGAGACAGCCATCATTGCGACCATTCTAAAGAAAGGTGGCTTTTGCTAGCTGCTTTGAATAAATTATCAACAGCGTGTAAACCGCTGCAAAGTGGGGGAGAAAAAATAAATGGTCAGGTACGGTCTGCTGTGAATCAATAAGATCATGAAGCAGAAGACAACGTTATTCACGATTGGCTTGGCAAACTGACCCACGAAAAGCCAATCGAAGAAATGAACACATTTTAATTTGAAAAAGTTGCATTTTACATTGGTTTTGGGCTTGTTGGATGAATTTGCAGAGCCAATCGAACCATTATTTTAATTTAATTTAGTATTAGTAAATCTTGACATTTAAATTTAAAATTATTTAAATGAGATGAGCTCGTTTTGCTCGTTTATATTTGTTAGCATATTTGGTCACTCAAAACATATTAACTTCACTCGTCACTTAAACATATTTTCATTCTTCACCTACAGTTTTTCTATGTTTGCCTTTTAAAAATGATGCAAAAAAAGCCTTTATACACTGTTTTCAGGGCCAATTCGTCGACATCAAGCTGCTCTTTGTTGGTAGTAGGCAGTCAATTGCACGCGCAAGGTTTTTGTTTGGCATCGTTAGGAACCAGTTTGGGTTTGTTAAGTTTAACTTTGCCATTATCGGTAGCAACATTGACGCGACGAGAAAATGTCGCGTTGTTGTCGCGCCAATGTTGCTACCGATAATGGCAAAGTTAAACTTAACAAACCCAAAGTGCTTCCTAACGAAACCAAACAAAAACCTTGCGCGTGCAATTGACTGCATACTACCAACAAAGAGCAGCTTGATGCCGACGAATTGGCCCTGAAAACAGTGTAATGTAGAGCGTTGAACTTATCGATTTTGGAAAAAAGAGATAATTTTGGCCATTTTTAATATACTCTCCAGCTAAACCATCGCAAGGGCAGGGTTTTTTGAGCCATGGAGTTATCCTAATGATATACAAAATACCCTTGGACCCATGAGACGTCAATCTGTCTTTTGGAATAGTCTGGACTGCTAAAGGCAAATGCTTCCACCACAGACGACAACATACAGCGGAAACATTTTCCATCTCTTCATGAAATATTAGAAAATTTTGAAAATATGGTTATGGCTCGACAAAAAAAGTGTATTAGAATATTTTGGACTCTGGGTAGTTTAACAATATTGCTGTTTTCAAACCACACACTTTTTATAAACGATATATGTCTGATAATTTTTGTTCTACTAACCTAAACCTAGGAGATCCTGAAGAGAACTTAAGACATCACTTGGTTCGAAAATGTTGTCCCAGGCTTCTTTAAGTGGAATGGTGTTTTCACTTACGATCGTTAATGGATCACGAATCAATTTCCCCCGATGGTGATGATAATGATGATGATGAACACGTGCAACCGAAGGTCAATCTAGACACGGTAGAAGCGGAAGATAAGTGTGCGCAGGGGAGCAATAACACACCAGCTTTCGCGAACACAACAAAACCTGAGCGAGGAAAAACTCATTGTCAAACTTTGCTCCACTACTCCAACCGATAGGGCGAGATGCCCGCAGGACACGGTCCAACCCCTGAATCAGATCAAAGGTTCGTTTATTGAGGCATCGAAACTCACGAAATTCCGATACGATGCTAGTTGGTGGTAGGTGGATGGCGGGAAGTAGTCAAACTCCGGGCGCACTCGCGAACTAATGGCCAAACTTTTCCTGTTGCCTATCGAGATTTAGAAGAGGCCGATCGGAAATGGAGTAGTTGTAACGTGGCAGGTCGACACGCACCTGCCCCCTGATTCGTGTTTCTCGCTCCGGGCCATTCTGGGGGGAAGGGAAGCGGATGTACTTCAGATCAAACGGGACAATCCCATGCATAGGGTGTAACAAGTCAAAAGAAAAAACACCGTTTTGGAGCATGATGTTTTGACTCACGTCGACTGTGTGATACACAATTTGACAGGGAGCGAGGGAAAAAGGTTGCCGTGGATAAAAATCACAATACCCACAGCAGTAGCCGTGAGGCTCGCGTCGAGGAAAAGCCAATTTGTTTGAACAGAGTGAGCTGACATGTTGGAAACGGCGTGAGATCAAAGAGCGCGTCGAACGAACTCGATGTGTTGAACCAGTGCATAGAGCGGCGGGGGTACAGAAGGCCGGTTGTGGGATGGTGGTTTTCGGTAGGTGAATCCAAGATCCATTTGTCCAAGACAGCCCTTCCCGACGAGCTTGCAAATGTTTACAAACTTCCCTCTCGGCTATTCTCGGAAAAGAGAATCGAATCCAATAATCCGGGCCCCGGGGGCTACCATGGGACCGAAGGGGTTCTATCCGGTGCTATCGCGCCGACACTGGCGGCCCGTAATGGGATGGACATACATTCGTAATGGGCTGACGGTTCGCATCAATTTCATCCGTGATCCTTCACCATGCAAAGGATTGCTGGCTGATAGCTGTAAACCGATCCGCCGAAGCGCCTAACAATCAGATGCGACTAGAAACACACTTGCCCGATTTACCTCGTGCCCGGATGGATGGATTAGGTGCGGACAATCTATTTTCAAACAACCTGAATACACATATGAAGGCAACAAAGAAAGTGGAAAAGGCAGAACGTTACAATATTGCCGGCCGAGTGCACTACAACCATGTCGGAATGTTTGTTTTATTGCATCATTTTCTCGTTTCCAACGCCCTACAAGGGGTTTAGGGTGCGGAGTAAAAACGAGTATCGGTGAGATGCACGGGGGAGGGGGAGGGGGAGGGGGTGGGGGGAGGACATAATCCTTTGGGCAATTGCTGAAGTGTGTGAGACTCGAGGTTTCTTGGTTTTTGCGGGAAAGATTTTATCGAACAGTTAGCATCATGACCATCCGGTTATAACAAGCATCCTCTCGTGTCCAACCAATGCAACGGTTAAGCCCAGGGGTTGGGAATTTTCTTCTAGCGACATGGGCATGGGCTGTGCTTTGGTGTGAAAAGACAAGAAACCTGAACAACAGGATTGAAATGTATTTCTTCAACATAGCACGTGGTAAGAGACGAATCAAACCATACAATACACAATTGGAAAAACTGTCAAACAAAATTAACTCGCACAGTAAACCACATGGAGTAACCCTGGGTTAGCTTATTTTACCAGGGCAACGACGCAGTAGAGTCGGGAAATGGAAATGTGATATCCAATCAACATCACCTTAATAAGGATTAGTGGTGGCAGATTATGATAAGCCGACATCGAGCGTAGAAAGAGCTTGAACATGAACTTTTTTTAAACTCCATCGAGCACGGTGATTCCATAATAGGCGTTGAGCAAGTTGAGAAGTAATCAATTGCTCTCTGAGGTCAGCACAGTTAATAAAGAGTTTATTAATTTCAAAGGGAGAGTTTTGTTTAATTGTTATTATTTGGGCATTATTGTGGCCGATAGATTGGACAGAGTATGGCTCAAACATTTATGTCTCTCAATTGTTAAATATTGCGTTTACCAATATTTTGGATGGAAGTCAAATTTTTTATACGACGGCCATGTTGATGGAATAGAGCAATATTACGCATAAAAAACGATATAGAAGATATATGCGCATTGGGTTTAAATTATATTACGAGATTGGACATATTATTGAAGTATTGAAGATATTTTTTACTGATTTAATTGAAATTAGATAACAGATGATTTAAAGTTGTTATAATAAACATAATTTTGGTTCTTGGTGACTGTACAGTTTTTAAATTTATATTATTCATAAACCTATTAACTCAATGTTAAATACTGTGACAATATTTGATTTTAGTTAAATTTTGGGAAATGTTCTAGACGCCGGATCAAACACATGATCAATAACAAAAGTCGGTGAAGTCTGAATATTATAAGTTCTGAAGATTGTTTTTTCTTTATGTGGCACAACATCACTCTAGTGGGACAAGTCCTCCCTCTGAAGAGAGTTACTGTGACCGAAAGACGGTATATTATAGATCAACCGTTGTATTACCGGAGGATGCCAGACACGAGATTCAATACCACACCTGTGGTGTGGTGTTTCCTCACGCTACTACTGCATCCTAGAAGATTTATTGTTTCAAAAAATAAAAATGAAAAAATAGGGTAAAAAGTCTCGTAAACCCTTAACGAGGTAGGCGTGACCAACAAGATCGTTACGTCAAGAAGAAGAAAAAGAAGAAGAAGAAGAAATAGAAAAAAGAAGAAATTAAAAGTAGTATAAAATTAGTTGTTTAGGTTGAGTTCTGTTGGTAATAAAAAAATTTAGACAACATGTTTGATCAAAAAGTTACAAAAATAATAGAAATTAAAACTCTAAGTTTCTAGAAAACTTAACGTTTCCACAAAAATAAAGTAGGCTATAGAATCATGCTTCATAGGAGAACACTTTTTTATTCGGAAGCTCTTGCTTTAACGATGTTCCATGGTAGTTAAGCAAAGCATACACTGTATTTCGATGTTTCCATATAAAAGCAGCCGATTGAGGACCAGGGTGTCGATATCGACAACTATAAAACATTTAACATATGTTAAACATTGCAAGCTCAATGAATACAGTGGGTTTAAGTGGACGTGTAATGTTAGACGCCTCAACTATAGTAAAGCTTGGCCTGCCGGACAAGAGCAGTTCCTGTGGGCCAGTGCCGGAAACATGTGTAAACTAAACTTTTTCTTTATGCCCCAAGACTGCACGCTACAGCGATCCTGAATGATTGAGTCATCTAAGGCACGGGTTGACTAGGCTGTTGGCAAAGGTTTTCCCAAATCAAATAACTCGGAACGGAACGAAAGCAACAACAATAGTTTCAACCACAACCCGACAACAACATTAAGCGGTCGTATGTGAAACCCGAACATAACTGTTCACTCTGCGGACACGTTCCCTTCTGCCGGAAGAATGCCGAGCTACGTTTTGCTGCCGATAAGTTGGTGAAGCCAGAGGATGTATCCTTAAATGGACCCAACGCCCGACGTTATGCTCGCATTTGCGGTGGTCGGTTCATGTGGTTAGCTTTTGCTAGCGTGTCGAATTCGTTTTACTTTAATCGTTCTAGGGGGAATATTGCACTATCTACGCATAAGTACAAATTAGGATTTTGTGTCACACGATGGTTAAGGTCCGTCTAGGAATGGAAAAGAATGTTTGCATAAAGAGCTCCACTGTGAACAATTTCATTAAGTCAAGCCAGTTTTGATCATAAACTATTATCACCCTTATAAAATAAATTCTTGACATACTAAGTTTTTCAAATTGAAATAATTCATTTAGTTTATTTTATTTATTTTCATGAAACATAATAATAATGATGATAAATTTCCTCTTGTTTGTTGCATAACATCGGAAAGGATTTGTAAATAATAACTTATCAATGATATCATATTCTAACAACCAACTAAAGGGGGCACTGCAGAATAGGTTTGTTCTACTCTAGCGTAAAATATGCAACCTCAATCTATTTCGGAAATATTGACCAAGCAATACATGCTTTTTTGCATTCTTCTAAATAAGCTATTTGAGAATTTTTTATTACAGCTATTTGATTTTTTTTTGTCATTTAACACGTTGGGATTAAGTTGGGATCTCAACGGGTGGGGAACATGTTTTTAGTTTAATTTGGCAATTTCAAAATATGTAACATGGCATACGAGTCTGATATGTTCATTACAGGGTCTGATATACCCTACTCGAATTTAAAGACTTTACGTAAACATTTTAAAGACAAGTCGGAATAAAGCAAATTATGCGTGGGACCATCTCAGGTTTTATCATAGTTTAAGGTATAAATACCTTTTGCTATTAAGCAGACATTCATCAAATACCTCAAAATCTTAATTACTCAATACTGAAAAGAATTGTTTCAATAGGCCTTGCATTTTGATTTTGGAGACAAAAACTAAAATATTCCCATCCGAGGGTAATAAGCACCGGCTTATTTCGGGCAGAATTCACCGGTATAAATTGAAGACTAAATACTTCTTCTTCTTCTTGGTGTAACGACCGTCTTGGTAATGCCTGTCCCGGTTAAGAGCTTACAAGACTTTTTCCCTTTGTGTACGTGGATAGTGAGTCTTCTCGTACAGGGGATGGTACGGTTGGATTTACATTCTATTGGAGTTATTATTCAGGTACAAATATGAGTTTCCTTCATGTACTCAATATTGGCCCTGGAGCACGGAATAAAATCATAGCTATAGCTTACTAATAGCTGCATTTGATCACAAAAATCATAAATATTAGAATGATGTGCATGATTCATTCGGTAGAATCTCAATTATTCACGGTCGGATTATCCGCTTTGCGGATTAATAAGCATTGAGGGTATGATTTGATATAAACCGCTGGAGGGGATCTCTTCTAAAGTTTGACTGGTATAATCATGAAATAAAAAAAAGGTTGAACATGATGAAGATGTGTGTACAGTTTGCTTCACCGTTAAATGCAGAGCTCCAAACCAATTGAATTGCTGCTCATGAAATAAAAAACGGTTGAACATGATGAAGATGTGCTTACAGTTTGCTTCACCGTTAAATGCAGAGCTCGGAACCAATTGGATTATTGCTCTTATTTAAAGCATGCTATCGCATTTGTGAGAAGAGAACCGTTTGCGAATGCATATGCGCAGCTAGTATGTTCATAGTTCTTCACAATCACCGCAGATTGATTGAAAGGATGATGAATGTCGGTGGTTCCGTACAACCGCGCGTGTTCGGTGTAATTTAATTTGATAAGCGACTGCTTGAAAAAGGATGAATCCCCATCTCACTTTCCAGTGCGACGATGTGAAACGTGAGGTTGGCAATATCAACTTGTTCTAACACGGAACAGGTTACGGCTGGAAGCTTTCCGACCTTTATGCTCCAGCGTTGGGCACGTTTGAATGGATATGATAAGCATAACGACTTCGGGTCGACATTTTAAGTGCCGACAAATTGCGGCACAGGACTTTGCTCAGTCGGTCAACAGGAGTCCATTGATGAGGCGAGACGACGAGTGTTGCTCGGAAAAGCCGGCAATTACGAAACGGTAGTGGAATTATAATGTATGATTTTCTAATTCATCAGCCCATGCGACGTAGGTTCGTGGTGAAGGACTACAAAGTGGAGGGAATAGATATACCGTAGCCTTCATCATAAAATGGGTTGAATGGGACAAAAACATTGAAGGGCGAGTTAGCGCCCCACCAGAACCAGATTTATGTACATTCTCAGCCAAATCTTTGATCCAACAAAACTGTCAACGTGAAGCGACCAAAAGCGGTGTGTTGCCGAATAGCAGAATTTTGATAAATGATGAATCTTTGCGCCTGAGTGGGTTGTAGGAAAGTAACTTTTGTTTGGTCATCAACTACGTGGGTGGAACTCCAAGGTTAGTGAGGTTTTCCCTTACTTTTCAAACCATCAGATTCTGTGGTGTTCTTGTGAGAAACCCAAATGTCATTCGTCTGAGCAGAAAAGGTCGTAGGTTAGTACGATTTGCGATTTGTTATTGTTGAAAACTACACGAATTTTGAGTACACTTGCACGAGTGAACTGAAATTTTCGTGCCCTTTCATTTCTCTGCGAAAAGGTAATTTTTACATTGCTGCCCGCTTATATACCCCTCGGTTTGAATCGTTTTCGAATTTTTGAAATATTAGGATACTTTCAATAACGTTTGCTACTCCAGCTTCTGACGGCAGCTTTCATGCTGTTGCTGTGTTTTGCAAAAGTCAAAAGTAAAATGCAACGGATAAATGGAGTATTTGTTTGGGATGTTATTATTCTTTTGAATTTTTTTTTTCGATGTTACAAACGCATTGATATTTCATTTTAATGTTTTTTTTATAGCTGTTGGACTGAGTCATGAAAGGACGAATCATTCCGCAGACCGTTGAACCCAGTGGTATATGGTTATTACTGGGTTTTTCAAATGTTTCTGCTAAATTTCAAACGAAAAATGATTCCGAAATTCTAAGCAATTCTTGCAGCAATACATGTGGTAAACTGATGAAACATCCGCTTTGAACACCTTTTGGGCTAAGAATAACCTCTCCAAAGGCACCTGCAGCGCCCGGAAATCGAGCCGGTTCAATCGCGTGTTCTGCGATGCACAATGGCTTATACCATCCAACTCAGAAATCACGCAGGAAGCGGATAGACTCGCTAGCATCCGTATTTCCGGTGGCCCGTTATCAGTGTCGTACGATATTCAGTTCCATGGAACCATTTGAATCCGGTGTTCCACACCAGAATGGATTTCACTGCGATGTGGAATGAGAAATGCAGATTAATTCTATTTCGCTCGTGACACCACGCTACAACCGAAATTCCAACCGCCGGAAGTCTATGCTGAACAATGGTGCAACGGTGATGAACCGGAGGCAGCCCAGTTAGGAAAATTTTCTACATTTTCTAATGCACATATGCAACGCCGAGCAAGATGCTCTTCTATTCGGTTACGTTTTAATGTAAATCACAAAGGTATGTTTTTGATGGGAAAGAACAATTTCTCATACACGCTTCTTCTACAGCAAAATTAGGCATGCTGCAAAACCAGTGCATAATTTATCTTTCAGCGAACTAGAATGTCGCAGCGGGTCTGAATGAAAGTCATAAGAAAATCAACGTTTGCGGCAAAATGAAATATGGCGCATACTGCACACACATTGTGAAATAGTAATGAAGTATTGATTGAGCAAAATGAATTTTAAATTTGTGTTGATTTTAGTTATGAAGAAGGGAAGGTGTATTTTATTCCATTCTGGTGAAAATAATGATTAACTGCAAATTAAGTAGCAGCCAGACAAAAGGTGGCTCTCGTGATTGAGTAAGGCATTACAGGACTAAGATTAGAATGATAATATTATCAATGACCCTGCTAGTAATTGTGTAACATTAAAATGTTGTTTTCAATTTAACCAATGTGCAATAACAGAATCTTTGAAAGCAATGACTTTTAAAGTGATAAAAAGTACAGTACTAACCTGTAAAATTTAATTGATTATTTGCTAGAATGCTAGGCCCTAGCAGTATTCTGAATGATTAATCGATTAATTTTATCTTGAGCTAATCGGTATCACAAGACCTATTAGAATTCTATTCTATTCTCTACGATAGGATCAGTAAGTCAATTGACCACATTAAGTAAGGTTACCACACATTCAGGTTAATTGTAGGTTGGTTGAAAGCGTCTACTTTATTAAAGTTATAAATATATACAGACGGGTTAGTAAAGATCACAATTTCCAACACAATTCTTCGCCACTCATGAAGGCTCTCTACGCAACGGAAATAGTTTCATAGGGGTACGAATGATTGAACAGGGAGGAAAAGAATTATGATCAACTTTCATCGAAACTTGACCTACAGTAGTTCGCGTCTAGCGGAGTTGTTATGAATGATCCACTAGAAACAGAAATAGCCCCGCTAGTGCTTGACGAAGAAGTTTTATCACTCGTCGTAAAGTTACAGCTTTGCGGTTGCCATCACAGTCCAATAAGCAACCACGTCGAGTTGGAAATAAATTTTAAAAAAATGAGAGAGGTATTGAGGTCACAACGTTTCAGATTAAGAATATTCACTTATTTGGAAATGTTCAGTGCAATGGAGTTTAATGAAAATTCTGATAAAACAAATACGTTAACGATAATTTAATACTTTTAGTTTACATTTTCATAGCGTGATTTATGTTGTCTACTAATCTATATATATTTATAATAGATTACCCCGACTGTTTTATTAACTTATTTTATCTTTACAAACATAAGTCATGTTTTTAAAGCAAAGGATAGTCAAATTGATTTTTCAAATGAACCATGAATTAAGGCATGTATCCTTCTTAGAATTTATCTTAGTCTTAGTATCAATTTAAAATGTTAAAAGAAGTCTATAAAACCTCCATACTACCAAGAAATCCAACTGAAAAACGATGCCTTGGAAATGTTGCTGTGTTGTTGTTCCCATATCCCATTCAAGCTAGCGTGTGATTAGCAATATTCATAACGGCAGAACTGAGTGTGTTACACGTGTATCAAAAGAACGTGTACCAGCCAGGGGTTCCGACTATGGAGGAATCGCACACAGGTCCTGTTTCAGTGACACCGCGTATGTTAATTTTGTAAATCACTTTCGACACCAATCCGTAACCGATCAACATACCACAAATGTAAATTTTTCGACATGGTCGTTGTAAACAATGTGCGATATTACATTGCGAACAGAATAGTTTTCCACCCAGCACGCATGTGAAGAATGAAACAGATAAAGAAAAAGTCATAGCAATACTAATCCTTAAATACCAATGAGGGGAAAATTACAATTCCTACTATACGAGACAGCTCGAGACAATAAGCCAGTTAAAAAAAATAGAATTTTAAACGAAACATTGTAAACCAATTGTCGTTACTGTTCGATACAATTTAAGGAATGATAACACCATGTGGGTTGTTGATCAATATGCAATAAAAACATTCATTAGCAAAACTGAGGTAGTTCCTGTACGAGAGCCAACTCAAGTTTGCATGCAGTTGTAAGGCTTCGTTCGATAAAGGGAACAACAGTTCCAGAATTAATTTGCACTACTAAACTAAACGACCGTCTCGTATCGCTAGTAGTATGCATATGTTGGTAAGATGTCTTATTTTAGCCGTGCAAAAGTGTGACGGAATTTCAGTAGGTGCTAGTTTGCTGGACTGCTTAGAAGTGCCTCCCGGGACTGGAGGATGCGTTAAAGTCGCGCGATCAGACGTTGGTCGCCGTACGGGAAGTGAACGGGTCGAAAGATTCAGTAACTGGACAAAAGAAACTACACCAACGCACGTGGTAAGATTTTTACTGCAATTCAAGTTCAATGTCAACCGAGTGAGCGTACCGCATGAACTTGGTGGTTACTGAGCAAGGACTATTACAAGAAGTCATCGATCGCGATCCTTCGTGCAATCATTACTTTCACTTCGTCGTGTGGCGCAACCTTTTAATGAACGCAGCTTGTCCGAGGGCCTTGGAGTTGGCGTTGTCCATGAGTTTCAGGCCAAAAGGCTGGAGCCCAGCAGCGCATGCAGGATAAAAGGTATATAACTAGGTGTCGCCGGTAGTTTGAAGGTTTAGTGTGGCGACCGCAGTGGATCCGTAACGATCGCAGACGAGTTGCCGTTGATCGCAGTGTGCAGTGCAATCGCAAGGAGCAATCAATCGTTCTTGCAAGTGCGAGTGCAATATAAAAAAGCGAGCTAGTAAAACTTTCCGTGCACTATCCTTGAGGTGTTGTTAACTACAATGGCAGCACAGTCGGAGATCAATTATGAATCCGTGACGGATTTCTACACCAACAGCGATGTGTTTATAACGGGCGGGACGGGTTTCGTTGGGAAAGTGTTGATCGAAAAACTGCTACGATCCTGTCCGGACATTGGGCGCATTTTTGTTCTGATGCGCGGCAAGCGTGGTAAATCGATTGAGGCCCGGGTGGACGAACTCGTCAGTTGCCATGTGAGTAGTGTTGTCTTTCACACGAACACCAGCAAATTCAATAACGTTTGTTACACTTTTGTTGTTTATCGCTCGTTTAATCATTTGTGCTACATCGAAGTTGTTCGATCGTCTGCGGAAGGAAAATGGTTCTGCACTGGGCAAGGTGGTCCCAGTGTTCGGTGATATTACCCAGCCTCGACTGGGCATGTACACGGAGGACATCGAGCGGCTCAGTGGGGTCACGGTGGCGTTCCATTTGGCAGCCAGTGTGCGTTTCGACGACCCGCTCCAGGATGCCATCAAAAACAACATCTGCTCGACGTACGAGCTGTTCGAGATGCTCAAATCGACGGCCACAGCACTACGTGCCGTGGTGCACGTTTCGACGGCTTACAGCAATCCCGAAAATCAGTACGTCGAGGAAAAGGTGACTCTTCGGAATGCATATCTAATACCACCCGGCAAGTGCACTACTAAACAACTATCGTTGTGTTGCAAATAATTATTCTAGCTCTACCCACCGAAGTACGATTGGCGGACGCTCGTACAAGCCGTGGACCGGTATGAACCGCAAACGCTCGATGCCCTCATGAAGAAGTAAGATTTTGCCACGTTGAAGTTGGAGTTTGAGCAAACTTTGTCTGAGGCAGAAGCTTATTATTTTCCGTTTCCGTGCGACAGGCTTTCTCAGAACTCTCCAAACACCTACACTTACACCAAGGGACTAGCGGAGCAAGTCTGTAACGACTATCGGAGCGAAATTCCGCTGGCCATCGTGCGGCCATCGGTGGTCCTGTTTACCATCCAGGAACCGATGGTCGGATGGGTGGACAACTTCAATGGACCGACGGGAATGATGGTCAGTGCCGGGTTGGGCATCACCCGGACAGCATACCTGCCGCCAAAGAATCGCATCAACGGCATTCCGGTGGATGTTGTAGCGAAAACTATCATTCTTGCGGCCTGGAAACGGGGCACCATCGACCAGCAGATCAGCACCAGTCCGCTGCCCGTCTATAACAGTGCGGTAACGTACGAGCAGTCCATGGAGTACAAGGAAATGCTGGACCGAGGCAAGGAGTACCTGTACGAAGTACCCTTCAGTCGCATGTTGTGGGTTCCTGGCGGAGCTCCAACGGACTGGCTAATTATATACTACCTAAAAGTAAGTAAAACATTTATTGCGTTGGTGAGTCATATCTATTTTTTGTAAACTATAAATCAAACATTTATTTGGGGTCAAGAACTTTACACTGTTTGTGAATAGTTCAATGCGACAGTTCGTAAAACAGAATTTCGGTTTGTAGTTTTTGCATTAATAATAATTATTATTATTGACAATAATATTTATTTATTTTGACGCAACAATGAGATTTTTAGGAGTACCATCTAATTTTTTAATGGATAGCAAATAGATTGCATGAAACTAGCTATGAAAACATTTATTTGTGAACAAGAGTTCATCGTAATCGAAATTGGTGTACTTTGTTGATTGAACAAAACTTTTGAGAAACATTTTAGACAATTTGTTTGTGATAGCTAGGCCTTCAAATTTCAACTTTTTAAAAAAATCATTAACTTAGTTCGACTTAATTTTTTGATAAAATGTTTAATGGAAGTATTCTAAATATCGTTTCCATTACTATAATAAGCGCTTGCCTCTGCTTGGGAATTGTGCGTTGTCAGCCTTATTGTTTAATATTAAGAGTGGATTAAAAACTAACTGCTTAATGTTTAAATAACTTGTTTCGCTTGCAGCTATTTTTGACCATGGTTCTACCGGCATTTTTATTAGATCTAGTAATAAAAGCCGCAGGGCAGAAACCTTTGTGAGTATCAACCATTCGTTCGCAATCATTGATCACATTGGTTATTTACAATGTATCGCTTTGCTTCTCTTACCGTTAGCTTAATGAAACTGCAATCCAAAATTCACGGATCGGAAGTCGTGTTACGATATTTCGTCCGAAATGAGTGGGAGTTTGATACGAAGCAGACAAACAATTTAATCGACATTCTTGATGCGAAGGACCGGTAAGTTTACTGCGCAGCTGTTGTAGCTCCCAACCCGCGTTCAATCTTCCCATTTCCACAGGAAAACCTTTGGATGGTACATGCCAAAGTCGCTAACGGGGACATACTTGGAGAGTGCATACATCCCCATCAGACGCTACCTAATGAAAGACTCCGACGAGACGATTCCCTACGCCAAACGAAAGCTAGCACGTCTGATACTTGCCGAACGTATCATTCAACTTATTGTGTGCGGCCTAATGGTCGTAGGCATTTGGAGGACAGCATATTCTGGAAGTTTGTAGTGCTGAAATAAACATTACGAGACGTTCCGCTTTTTGTTTTCCAAATTGTTAGTCGTTTATTGTCAACGGAAACGAAGACTACCTCAGATGTAAAACCTTTATGCAACGGCAGGAATTCGTTCTTCTAAGGGATTGTCGTGGAAGAGCGTACAGGGAAGTAAATGAACACCTTCCTGACATTACACGCATGGCAGTTGAATGATCTTTGTCGCCAAATACTGCACAATGCCCGCGCGGTATGTGACGTGATCAAATAACTCAGGGACGCGAGCTTACACCGGTACGCTTTGTTTATTACCTTGCCCCGTAGGTCGTGGACCAAGGACCCAGCCCAAGAGGGAACCATTACAGTGCACCGACCTTCATTCTTCAACTTGATGGAATGAAGATTGCGTGAAAAACACACAATCCTTTCACCATTCACCTTGGTCAGGGATTGGTGCACTTTGCACAATGCTGCAGTGCCACGCTGCGTTTCTTTTTTTTTTGGTTTTCCTTTTTGGATTTTGTTGGAAGTGCACTCTCGGATTGCTCGTGACCGAGTTGGTTGCTCCTAGGAAGTGTTGCTTCCGGGATGGATGGATGCAATGCTATTCGATGTGCCCGAAGCAAAAATAAACTTGGTCAACCATAAGCCAACGGTATTTAATGATTACGTTAAATTAAACTCGAAGTTACAATGAAGTGTGGGATTCTACCAGATATTTATTTTATTTGCCGGTATTGTACGAATAGTGATAATCCTTTTTTAATATTATTGATGATGATAAAGCATATACACTGTACCCATAAAGTCAGTACACAGCAGGCTAAAAAAGAAACAAAGGCCATTTACTTTGAGAGGAACAATTATTTTGAAAAAGTAAAAATGAGGGATTGTTTCTGGCACTATCCTCTTCATTTTGATGTAATGTGGCCCCGACACGAATTTGGGTTTATGAGATATGATCAAAATAGTGCCACAGCACCCTAAACACGCACCTAAAAAGTGAGTACACAGCAGAATGTTTCATCATGTTTTATATTGTACTTTGCTTTTGCGTGGTATTTTAGTAGTTGTTTGGGGTTTTATGACATAAAATGAGAACGTTTTAATCAGTTCAACAGTGATTGATAACAAATTCACTTCTGTTTTGGTCCGTAATGGTCAGCAAAGGAACTCCTTTGCAGAAGAGGGCATATATCATCCGATTACGTAAAAATGAAGGAAAACAGTACAATGAACTTGCTATTTTTTTGAACTGGAACATAAATACAGTAGTAAGAGTGGTTTAGCGATGTAAAATGGTTAGCCTTCTTGAAAATTTATCAAGAATCGGTCATTTTACCGTCACACCGAATCGGATGAGGCGTACTTTATGGGTACAGTGTACGCTTATGAACAATGAAGGATAATTAATACGTTAACTATTTAGTAAAGCACATAAACAAGAGCTATGATATAAATATCAATGAACGGAACAAATTCCGGTATAAAAAGATTGGATTCCAATTGTGGGCTGCGGAACATTATTAAACACAGGTTAGTATCAAAATAATATTAAATGTAAAGAGTGGCTAGAAATAAATAGCTTAGGTATGTCAGCTATAATGCATAGTTAATATAATGCATTTAACATTTTTAACATCGTGAAAGCTCATTTCAATGAAGCAAGCTACTATCAACACGTATCATGAAAATATTTTGTACCTAACACAATGACATGTTTAAAAAATCCTTACTTCTCATTACTGACACGACGCCATCCTTTCTTTTATCAGGAACGCGTTTGAAGTATTTTGAAAAAGCATTGCTTTTTTTAAATAACATACTACATGGATTTCTTCACTTTCTACACTCCGTATGCCTGAGTGTCTACATTATGAAAATGTGAATATTATTTAAATGTTTAAAAATATTAACTGAGAAAATATTGTGTAAAAGCATTCTTCATTTTTTCGCCATCGTTTCACTTAGTCGGCGATTTCAGTTAGATATGGAAGAAATGAAGATCGGCTTGGAATTAAGAAGAAGAGAAGAATGTATGAATAAAAGCCTAGAAAAAGCGTTTGCGATCAAAACTGTTTTCAGAAAGCAATTTAAAAGTTCAATATCTCCAAAATGTTCAAGTTGGTTTTCGTTTCGAAACAAATTACTGCAACTAATTTCGAAGCATAATTTGCTGCACTAGCATCTCTGAAATGGGCGGTCAAATGAACAGCTTTTAAACGTGTTGCGACGGCTATTAAAGTAGTCTTTTAGTGCCAAATATGTTCTACTGAAAATGAGCACCTAGAATATGTATTTCCAGAATATGTAGATATTTATAATTGCTGCACAACTATAGGTATTTATAATTGCTGCAACAACTATTGCTGGAAAAACATTAAAATGTAATGGTTTGAACCAGTTTGACTGAAATCGATCGTAGCGTTTGCATTAAAAAAAGAGACAAACTTTTTCGGCGATAAGAAAAACGTAAACCAATCTAATTGAATGAAGTAAACTTTATTGTAGAGTTACATCTTTTTAATACTTTAAAAAAATATTCCGTCGACCAGTGAGGCTGCCTTACGGTTCTTGGCCGAAACATTAGCCATAGCCGACAAAACCAGTTATGTAGGGATGTTTTTCAGTTGTAGTGTGGCATACCTGATCAAATACTGTTCCGTTTGGGCTTTAAAGTGCTGGAATAGATACTACCATTAAGAGTTGTGAATGTTTTTTTTCGATTGGTTGCAGTTGAGAGGCATAAGGAGAAACATATATTATATTTGACCGGTTCACCTTCTCGGATGATCTTTGGGCATGATTTATTGTGGCCAGATATGCCTAAATCTCTGGATCGTACTCTTTATGATGTTTTCTGATAAATTTGCAAAATTCTGAAAAGTATTGTACACTATACACTTCACCATACAGGAGGTCTGCGACAATCGAGCGGTAGCGCCGGTTAGAAAATCGGCCCATGAGCGCTAGAACTCACCACCACGACGGCGTGGGTTCGAATCCCAACCGAAACCGGATCCTCCCCTGTACGAGAGGACTGACTATCCACGTACACACAGAGTAAAAGTCTCGTAAAGCCCTTAACGGGTAAGCATGACTAACAAGGTCGTTACGCCAAGAAGAAGATTATGCACTTCTCCATACGTCGGAAGTCTTGACAGAAAGAACAGCGAATTTGTGCATAGGTTTCCCGCTGATTCAGCCACGATATGGCGTTCTATGGAAGTTAAGAGACCCCAAAACATTTTAAATATACTGTAACAAGCTTCAAAAGCAACATAACGTACCAGGTTTTGTTACCACTCACCTTCGTCTAGCTTCGATTAATACAACATCCATGATGATCACAATGTCGCGATTTTCCAAAACCGTGTTTGACAGGACCTTCGAGCCGTTTTGTTTGAGTAACTGGACTCGATCGATCCACCTGTATAACAATGTCCATCGTTTCTAAATTGTTTTTAACTATAAGGCCAGTTGATGCGACCTTCCAACCCAAAGAACGATTACGGCCTCTGACCAAATAGTCAAAAATCCAAATCAGCTGAGTTTGGCGGACAGGAAATGTCTCACAACATCGAACAAGCTCGTTACGCGATAAAGCTGGATGTTCCTACATATAATCAAACGTAGTTGGTTTCATGTTATGGCCACGACGAATTCAATTTAAATGATAAAATTGTCAAACTTGTTCTGAATTTAAAAGAAATGATACTCTCTTATTTCATTAGTTTACTTCTTTTTCAGCTTTATTTGCAGTGTTTGTCTTAAATGCTTTCCAAACCCGTTTATAGATTAAATCATTAAATACACGTTTCGGTTACCAACAGTA
The DNA here is from genome assembly GCF_943734765.1 of Anopheles ziemanni. Lineage (NCBI taxonomy): Eukaryota > Metazoa > Arthropoda > Insecta > Diptera > Culicidae > Anopheles > Anopheles ziemanni. The sequence continues at coordinate 51,852,714 of NC_080705.1, read as the reverse complement.
CTTTTACTTCACAACACCAGATGTTCAATGTGTTCGTTACGAAAAGAATAGTTGTTACTGGGTGGCGTTGTAAAGATGGAACGAATAGCATCCCGACCAACACTAGACAATATCGTTCTGCTGGCTGGATCATCAATCGAAATGGCTAGTGAGATTACGCATCTGTGCATCACAAACGACTCTACAGGGTCTACGAAATTGCATCTTGCCAATGTTCTATGCCGGCTGGTTTGTAGAGATGGTACGAAAGGAGTATGTGCTTTTTACATGTTGACCGCTTTACCGAGTCGCTTGTGTGCTAGCTCCGATAGTGGCAACGTGTTTCGGACAGAGGTAAGATTCTGCGGATTGGAGTAAATGTCCGCAGTCAGCTCATCCACGGAAATTTCTTTATCGGTTTTGGCGACTTTAGTGGCTGCGTCTACTTCCGCACGGATTTTGCCTTCAATCTCCTTCAACTCCTCCACCGAGGCCAGCTCGGTCGTCAAAATCTTCTCGCGCAGCGAGGTGATCGGATCACGCGTTTGACGCACTTCGGCGATTTCATCGCGGGAACGGTAGCTCGTGCCAGGATCGGACATCGAGTGTCCCGAGTAGCGGTAGGTGGCCGTTTCCATCAGGATCGGTCCTTTGCCAGACGAGGTGTGCTCCAGGGCGAAACGGGTCGCTTCGCGAACGGCCAGCACGTCCATACCGTCGACCCAGATGCCGGGCACATAGTCTCCCCGGGTGTAGTAGTTGGTGTTTGCCGAAGCACGCTCCACACTAGTACCCATGCCGTAGCCGTTGTTTTCGCACACAAAAATGCACGGCGAGTTCCATAGCTTGGCCATGTTGTAGACCTCAAACAGCTGACCCTGATTGGCGGCACCGTCACCGTAGAGGGCAATGCAGGCACCCTTCGTACCATTATACTTCGCCGCAAAGCCTATTCCGACGCCAAGTGGAACCTGTGCTCCAACGATACCGTTGCCGCCGTAGAAATTCCTGCCGTACATATGCATACTACCTCCCTTGCCACGAGCGCACCCACTGCTGCGACCAGTTAATTCCGATAGGACCGCCTGCACCGACACACCCATCAGAAAGGTCCAACCATGGCAACGGTACGCCGTAATGCAGGAATCCTCGGGGCGCATAGCAGCACGCATTCCGACGGCGCACGCCTCCTGGCCCGAATACAGGTGGCAGAAACCTCTTATCACTTTCTCTTTGTACAGATTGCCGGCGGCCGTTTCCATGCGACGAATCGTGTACATTTGTCCATAGTACTTAAGGGCGTCTTCCTTGCTCACCGTCACAGATGTGGACGGTCCTTCCTCGAGATTGTGCAGCTTGAAAGCCTTCGGTTGTAGAACGGATAACACACATGCAGGGTTCGCGACGGACGGATTGGATAAGAATGGGGGAATTTGTTATCAACAATCATTAAAAACCAACAGAATAAATCTATATGGAAATTATTGGTATTTTGGGCATAAATGTTGACTTTAGCTATGGTTAATTAAATGGAATGCTATGCGAAAAACATTATGCAAGTAATTTATAAAACGATAAACATCAAAAAGAACTTTTGCTTGCTGATATAAAAATCCATATACTAATTGACAACAGATCCTCATAGTCGATAAAAGCAAATAAAACAAATTTACCTCAAATAAGATGTAGCAGTATAAAATACTAAAAAGTCATTCTATTCCCTGTGTTGTAAGTGTCTGCAGAAATTATACAATTGTCATCTTATACTTTCATATAAACGGCTTTTCATTGCAGCGACGCAAGGTATTTCCGTTATGAGTTTTGAGTTTTATGAAAACCTGTTATAAAAGCACGCAAATAAATGCCGCATACAAGAAACAAATCGTAAAGATAAGTTAATTCGGTTCAATCGATGAGTTAATTTAATTTTTAAAAACTTTCACAACTGAAAACATCAGAACACAGAACAAGAAGAATGCCAACAACTGATCGCGCTGTTTGCCTTAGAGGATCGCAAGGCAATGTGTGAAAGGCGATCACAGGGGAAATCATTATAAACAAAAGATTTTGCATCGCGCGTCCAGCTGATATTGAATGACCTTCACTGATCCTTACATGATGACGGAAACAAATTAAACTTAGATTTCCTTACAAAGGTCATGAAGAATGTTAATCATATGTTAAAACAATTAGTACATCGTTCTTACTCGTGTCTCGAATGTAGCTTCCGATGCATATCCATTATTTCGCTGGTTTGTCAGAGATTTCTAAAAATAAAAAAGAAAATTGACCACAATAAATTTATCATCAAGTGACTTTTAATAATCTTTTTAAAATAATATTCTTTAACAGTTCAATCATTCTAACCAATTTTTCTTCACCAATGCCTTTAGAATTGGCAGAATGACTAGTTTGGATTGCTTCAGCAGTGGCCGCAACCTGCTTGCTTGACCGGAAGATTGTGTTCACCCACTTGGATATACCCATTCTACAGCACCAATTTTGTTTGTTGTTTTGTTGTAGATCCGGCTGCTGTGCGTTATTTGTATAAGCTAAAGCAATTGCTATGCAGAGGTTTTATAATATTTTTCACAATTCTATCACGCCGGCATCAAGGTAGGTTCACTTTTTCACACTGATTTCAGTCGATACATTATGCAATCACTCTGCGCGACAACTTGGAACCTTTCACCGTAGTACGGGGTATCCATCGGATACTTGCAAACTGTGTTTACACGATTCTGCTCAGCAAAAAATGTCACAGTTGAATTACAAGTGTACACCTCATCACTATACGAGAATATATTGATTGTTTTAGAGTTCACCGGTATTACTCACCAGATTGCCAAACAAACTACGTTGGCCGATCGATTTTGCTACGTTCGAGAGCATTTTTTCGCGGCTGTTTGCTACAAATGTTACGTACAATTGTAATCATCCACTTTGGTCAAGGTACATCTATTGCCAGGTGTCATACTGCAGTTCGATGTGACAATGTATGACTTGACAGATCTATGCTATCAGTATCCGTCAAAGGTTGTTTTTACGAAGCTATGATGCTCCAGGCAGGTCAATGCAGAAAAATGTAACAATCAAACAAAACGAAATTTTTAATTGGGTACGTGAATTGAAAATAGAACAGAAACGGCAAAGTTTGCTAGTTTTGTGTCGTAGTGTGAGTACTTCATAAAACGTCGTATCGGTAGTATATATACCTCGGCATGAAATGTACAATATAACTGGTGATACCTGAAAACAATTTCTTACACCGTGGTAAAAGATCGTTGGTTCCAACTTGAACCAAATAGTAGAACTACGTCAATCTTATTCGCTTCAGGGGCGAGTTTTTATTTTTGAATTTGAATAGCCTTTTTAAGTTTTTTTTTGGTTAAGCGTTTAGAACTTAACAAGCATAAGTGGATATAGAATTGAAAGAAGAATGTTTGAAAACTTATTAGAGGTGAAAGAAGCCACCCGGCTCAAAACTTCTATAAACCATATATACTACTACTACTTTGCAAATTTATTATTTACAATACCAGCAACACTTATTGAGTGTTGCTGTGGTACATTATATGCATCAATTGTTGCACCGTAAATGCATCCAATCCATGCGGGACTGACTTTTTTTTCAAACACCCTACACACCATTTGAAGATGAGCTCACAGCTATTCTTCATTCATTTTAATGCAAACACTTACGAAATCTCATGCTCGGATATCTTGTGTTAGATTAGTATTTACTATACCATAAAGTCTAATATTATTCCTCTCACTTAACGCTTGATCAACTTAACATTTAATACAATTTCTGATTTTAATCAAAACAGACCAAATAAATATCGTTTAGGTTTAGATTGGCGTTTCGTTTCGTCCACCAAGTCATGGGTCTCCATAGTGCGAAACCAGTCGTTATGAGCATATAATTTGTCTTTGAAGGATTCTGTAATGAAAAATCGATGAATACCATTTCTGCACCTCCAATTAAAGGCAAATATGCTTACTCTCAAGCTCGTCGAAGGAACCACCATTTCCACCATATTCGTTGGGCAAACTTTCGACGGGAACGGCTTGATGCAGGGTGTCTAGATTGACATGCATATTTATCATCTCCTGTACATCTTTGCGCATAAACGGTTTTGTGAGAAACATTAACTGATTCATAAACGGCACCACATTGATGAAGTGTATCTGCTTTAGCCGTATTGGGAGAGCTTCCTGCACGTAGAACATGTGTTTCTTTGCTGCCCCCATATTCAACTTCGTCATATGACTGAGGTGCATCCCTTGCATGTCCATCAGCATGATGTGTCCGTTTGCGTTACCCTCTAATCTCACCCACAGATCCAGGCACATGGTAATCCTGGGGGGAAATTATCAATTATGAACATAAGGAAAGGACATTAAAATTAGTCTATAATTGGGATTTCATCTGAACTATCAGGAATTTCATTCAGGGTCCAACATACAGTTTCAATATTTGTGGATGGTTGAAGTGAGTGGTGTCTGACGTTAACAGTCTTGTGTAAATCATTTTGTAACCTTCCTTTGTTTCGCCAGGCAACATCGTGATCATCCTGAAAAATAAAAATAAAACAACTCATTGTTTGTTGTAAAAAAACTTACTGACTTCGTACGCCACAAATTAAATTTTGTTGGTTGATAAATAATCACATTCAAGGGTAGTACAAATGAGGGATTTTTCCAAGTTTTACATTAAATTATCACTATTAAAAGTGACATATTCTACGTTGGTCTCGTTTTTCCCGTTGCACGATGAATAACGATTGATAACTGGGATTATATGATTTAAACTTATTCATGCCTTTCATGCCTAGCCATCAAGGGTTTAAAGTTTATACAAAACACGCAAAGGCATCAAAACAAACCGACGCGATTTCGAAATGTGAATCACTTGTGCTACGAGCACATGCAAGAATTACCTTGGCTGAAGCATATTATTTATCTATTGTGTTTACACAATTCCATAATAGCAACGCCAGTACCACCACAGCTTGGAAGGCGCAATGACCAGCATGACTTATCTGATTTTAAGCCCAAATATTTAGATAGCGATTCGAACACTGCTATATTCGTCATATTGTTCCAGGTATGTAGCTGAGTAGGTATTTCAAATGATGAGAATATGGAAAATGAAATAGAAAATATGATGATAAACTCATATTCACATGATACTAAGCGCCGTCTGCAGTGCTTCGTTGAAAATATCTCGGCCGGCGAAACACTCTCGATTGCTTGAGCGGTGCGTGTAGTAGTTTTCAATCGTGCGCTGGGTCGCTTCCAGATCACCATAGTTCGCATGCAAAAACAGGGCAATGTCGTGTTCTACAAAAAAGAAATATGATCGTCATTAACGTAAAGGTTTTCCCAATACCACTTGCCTATCACGCCGTTCTAAGGCTCGTTTGAAGAGATTACCTTGAACTTGCGGTAGATGAGGCTGCGTAGCGAGCCATTGTTTGAGCTTCACGATGCTCTCCCGAGTCACCTGAGGCCACTTCTCGAGGTTTCCGTTTGCTTCAGTATCCATGACGCGCTCTGAAGGCCTTTGCCAATGTCGTGTGGTGCGTCTAGTTCGAATGGCTCGCACTGAATGACGAGATGATGTTACGCCGATCGGCAACCGACGTCACAATCTGTACATTCAATAAGTCAATTAGATTGCGAGATTTGCTTCCCAGCCGCCACAAACACATCCGTGGACATAAATGGTGGCTTATCGCTGCCGCCACATGAAGCATTGTTTCGATTGAACGATTAGTAACGATGAAGTGACTCCGAGGGTTTATCGGACCCGGGGACATATGAACTCGGCAGTACCTAACCGTTTATTAATCGAGGTGATGTTTGAAAATTGAGGAAAAGATCAATCATTTTGGTTAGGTATTGAGCGTTGCTGATATGACAAATAAACCGTTTTAATTTCTTATGTTTCTTGCTACTAAAACGAGTGGATAAATCCTCAAAGCTTAAAATGTTGCAATCAATGAGCAGATATGATTTCATTTTTTTCGATAATTTACATATACCAACTTCAGATTTTGTATAACGCAGGGTAATATTTCATTTATTTTGACTCTATTAAATAAAATATAGCAACTATAAATGAATAAACTGGGCAGCATTGATTGAATTAAATTTGTATGTAAGAAGCTCCATTTGATTTTACACTCGATTTCGTTTTCAAATGTAATGTCAAAAAGTTACATTTTAATGCAGTGATACTATACATTATTTTTTACAGTTTTGGACATCCATTACAAACATGCAATATAATTGTGATAGCGACAGGCTGGTGAACTGAAAGATTTGGCAAGCTGGCAAAATGTCTCAAATGAGTTCCTTAACACTTAGGATACATTGCTTTGCAATCTTGCGATATTACCTTTCAGTCATTTTGACCGCTCTATTTTAAGACGCTATAACTGCTCTAATTTTTAAGATTTTTAACCAGCTGTTTATGTTGTATTTTTTTTAGTGTTTGGGTTTTTTATGCACCTCTTCATGCTTATGTTTTAAATCGTAGAATGAAAGCTTCAAATGTTTGTGTGCCTTTCTTTGCTGAATGAGGGATGAAACATAAAGCTTTATTAAACTTAATGTAAACAAATACATAGCAAAATATTGACGATGGTTTTAACAATAGAAATACTAAAATGATTCTCCTTAAGATTCTAGATGGGGTTTGTTGAAAGTGTACATTCTAGCAAGAAAACCAATAAGTCGAATAGACCAATGTATAAGCTTCGTAACATGTTGCAATGATTTTTTGATAACTTGTGCTTGTGCTGGACAATGGACAGTATTTGTCGTTGCGTTGGAACGACCATGCGGAAACTTTCTTCAATTTTCGTCCCGTTCTTCCAATCCGCACTGCCTTTCTGCACTGAACCTTAAATACACAGCATAACGTAAGGCTGTTGAAGGAGAGTTACTATCATTGAAGATTTATGCTTCAGCTGTCGCCTCGTTGCACTGATGTTTCCGGAGCATCGGTATCTTGGAAGCCAGTAAAGCGATACGTTAGCTAGATGCACCGATACAACCAGCAACGTGTAAACGAGCGACGATGGGCTGCAATGTGGAACGAACGATACCGGACACACTCGCGCAAAGAGCAAGTTTGCAACACTCGCCACTTAATGTGTGTTGTGAAATTGTACTTTATGCAGCAAAATGTCTCTCCGGAGTCTAACGTAAACTGCGATGAGAAAGAAAAAGCAATATTTTCGATGCGCTAAACATTGGTGAACGGGGGAAAAACTTAAAGTTTTATGCTACACCTGGGGGACACCAGGTATGCGAGCTTTAAGCTGATCCTGTAAAAGAATGTTTTAATGTTACCGTTTGCTCTACGGTTGTCTCTCAGGACTAATTACAGTTGACCGAAGAGATGGGGTTGATTTTCTTTAAGGTATTTTTTTCTTACGCGTGTTTTCACCATCACAATCTTGGGTTGAAAGAGAAGTCCTTAAAAAAGTTGGCGGCGGGATTATCGTTCAAACATCTTTGGAGCATCCTTTGCCAAGTAAGTGACTTCATTCTCTGCGAACACTCCACAAAGCTGGTGTGAAAAAGGCTCTCTTAACCGTCAAAAACAGATTTAAAAGTTGTGTCGTACGCCTTTGCCTTGCCTATTACTGAATCATGGCAATAGACATTATTTTATTCCAGCTGTAAAAAAATTACAAAGATTGCATTCTCTAAATTTACTATGCAAGCTGTACTCAAAGTTTACCATAAACTATCACATCGCATACGTTTGTTGCTAAAAGTACATGAAACAAATTGTGTGAGTTGTGTGAAAAATAATTTATTTTTAAAAATATGCATTTAAAGAATACAACTCATCACATATGATATCATAATATTTAAACGTTATTACGCATTTAACGATGTTGAAGGATCGATTTTGAAAAAGGCAAAAAAATGTTCATTTTAATGACTGTATAAGGTGAGTGAAGTGTTTCAGAGATATCGGATTGGAGACAAATGTCTACAAATTCGTTAGAAACGCCATAAGAAAATCCGTTGGTAACGCCCTTCTCTAGCAGTTGGCAAATTATTGCACCGGGGTACATTTGTGCGCGAAAGTAGGTGAGATACGCAAACCTGCAGAGAGGACAAAAAACCATAACTGACCTACAAATTCGGCGTAAACAATTAAACGGAAAACCGAAGCTTCACCAGTGGCGACCGTTGGTAGCAAAACGGTTGGATATTTAATTGCTGTTCGCGGGACGCGCACTTACCTGACAGGAAAGTGAAAATGTTTAGTTTTAAATGTGTTTTTCGTTACTTTTTTTTGTCACCCGTCGAGGCTAGAGCTGTCGAGGCCATTGTTTTAACGCATCGTTTTGCATCTTTGCCACAATCCAGGCAACCCAATGTGTCCCAACCGCTTAGGCGAAAATAAAGAACTTAAAACTTCCTACTTTATTAGCAACAACTGCCATGCTAAGGGTAGAGCAAAAATAAAAGCAACAATTAGCCAACGGTAGCACTTTTGCCACAATCAAACCCGGTGGACGTACCTACGCCAAAACCGTTGGTGGACCGCCCGGGAAGAACGCCATAGTGTTGGGGTCATCAGTTTTACCTGGCAAGCCTACCCGCCCCCGTGCTCGCCTGGGGTAGTTTACCCTCCCCTCGGGGACAGGCCAACCAGTTGGCAGTTGGTTGACCAGTGGGTAACCTAAATAACGAATATGGTCACATATATAAGTTGGTGGAAAAATGTGCTTAGGCTATCAGTTGGCAGTTGGACAGTATTACGACAGCAGCTCAATCGGGCCGGACCGGGTGATTGCGGTTACTTGTGTTTCTGGCTCGGTTTCGGGAACGTTTAAAGGCTAGGTTGTAGCTCCGGAAGGACGTCAGTGTAGGGAACCTGGTATCCCGGTGTTCAATGTGTTCAGTGACGAGCCCGCTGTCCTCACGGCTTAGGGCGAATGTCGGAGTAGTCTCTTGTGATTGAATTGATGGAAAGTGACTAGACCGAACACTCGTATCCTAAATCGTCGAGATTTCATCACCACTTGTGCGAACAATGCAAATTAACCGGCAGAACGCAATAGCGAGAAGACAGCAGGCAGTCAGGATTCAACTCGCGAAGAGTAGGATTGGGATTAGAATAGAGTGTTTGAAGTCGGAAGGAACTCCCGGTGTGATATGTGAACAGTAAAGCGTTATCGCCCATATCACAGCAGTAGTTACCTACTAACTTTGCACTTGCAGGCTTCGAGGGCTCGGTTGAGAGAGAATAAGAATTAAAAAAGGGACAAGTGTTTGCGGCAGATAGGACAGTTGAGGTTGAGGAGACAGGATGTCTACATTGAAGGAACTTCTGCTGTGATCTGAGTTATCGATCATATCACAGTAGTTGTACTTTAATGTCGATATATCCAAAGGCAGCGAGAAATGTGAGGAAGAGTGCAGAAGCAAAGAAACACAAAACAAACGTGATGGTTGTGATAGTTGTGGGTGCTTTAAGTTGTGAAAATGTGGCTCGCGACGGCGCATGTTATGCGACTAACTTCGTTCAGATGATGTTCACGTTAACGATTTCATCACTGGGCAAAGTTTGTCGCATAAACGAATGAAAATCTTCGAAGCGAGGAGTTTGGCCGCAGAAAGTTTTTTGATGCTGTTGCTGTTTAGTTGGCGTAATAATTTACAGTCCTTTGTTGTTATTGTTTTAGCAGAACAGAAGCGATGGTATTTGAATTTTACTTGGGTTCCTATGAACAACTCAATCTACGGCTTCGTAGACACGTCTTGGAGGTCCTGTTTGAAATTATGATATCTTCTTCATTACAGTTCCATTTCTTTAAACGGTCTCTCATCCGAATGGGTTTCGTTTGATCTACCGCCACTTGTTAGACCGACTTCGATTGCATCCTCGGCCTTCTCTCCGAACTCCTAGCGATAATGGAGTGCCAAGGTGTGCCAAAGGGTCACCAACGGGTTGAATGCGAATCGATGGTGCATTATGGGCTTGTTTCCCGATTGTTCCCCGCCCACACGGGTTCCGATGAGTTGGGTGTCGGCCGTCGCCTCCGAGGTCGGTACCAATCCGAGCCAACTGACGGTTAATTTCGTATGCAAAACCAATTTCCTTTTTACGTCGCGCAAAACCCGTTCCGCTCAGACGACGGCGGCCATAGTCAGCGTGCAGTCGACGGCTTGCCGAGTGCCGAGGGACACTAATTTACTTCTAACTCAATAAGCACCGTAACCCTGAACCTCGGTTCAAAACCCCTCCGGCGGCGTGTTAAGCAGCAGCAACAGGTGCAGTACCGGAGTTGCAGTCGCTGCAACATCGCCACGCCATTGCAAACACCGGAAAGGATAAGCTGGCGACACAAACCTGTGCGTTCACCTGTGCGTCCAAAGGCTGTGTCTTGTCCTGAGAGTCCACCACCTGCTTCGCCCTAAGATCAATTCCGGTTCGGCGTGGGGAAAAGTCGGAGAGCACACGATCGGCCAAAACTCCCGGATCGTGACGCGGTTTCATTCATCTAATCGGTGTGTCGGTGTCGCTGACGACGGTGGAGAAATGGTGGTGAGCATGCGCGCTGACAGCAATGGTCCACAATTGGATGCTGAACTGCTCGTGCGGCTCGAGCCAGTGGTTTCAGTTTCGTGACAGCAGTCCCATCTGGCGGAGGCTTTCACAGTACGTCGGGATCGGTTGTAATTTGGAAAATCTGCGTCGCGTCTGCTATTCGTAGTGACGAAGTTCTTGACGTCTCAACGTGGTTATCGTCGTGGGATGCTGCGGATTAGGAATTCAGTGCGTACGTGAGCTTGCCGTTTTATTGGTACTGTTTCGGTAAATCAGAGCATACGTTTACGGTTCCGGCACGTTTCTAATTAGCAAACCCGTGATCCTCGGTTCCTCAGAAGGGAGGAAACTGAAAGTGAGTGAAGCGATTTAATTTCTAAATCGAGTCTGGCAAAAGGCAGGATTGCGAATATGGTGGCACGGATTGTGAATAAGTAATTACGGTTACAATTACAATTTGGTGTCGGTGTTGGTGGGTGTGCAGTTCAATCATTACCTCCTTATTGGATTGTATGCTTTTGCTGCATGCATTGTTGCATTCAGGTGCATCTGCACGCAATATAGTCCATAATGAGAAGGATGAGAACCCCAGTAGGATAATTCCCGTTAATTAAAGTGCATTGTTCAAGTGCAAAAATCAATAGACGACAATTTCACTGGATTGGAAGGTGAATTTACTATTACATCGTATGTTAAACGTGAGTGCATCATTAATGTTTCATGACGGCTTTTATTTTTAAGTAAATAAAAATATACCCCGTAACAAACCAACTTGTGTCCATTTCAAATGACTCGAAAATCCGACCAGTACACAAATAGAGAGAAAGGTTTCGCTCAGCGCATTAGTGGCAATGTTGGGTTTGCGCGATGACTTTATCCTGGATTCAGCAAGCTAAATGACAATAATGCAGGAGGCAGATCGACAGCATGGTTTACCTTTACCGGGATAGAAGGTAAAATAGGCCTGCTGTGGTGACAATGATGGAGTGGAAAGAAATTCCAAAGCAGAAAGTTGTTATTAGAGCTGCGGGGTAATTTGGAAAACTTGAGCAGGCTCGTAAGTGGCGTGGGATGAAAATGAGTTGGAAAAGTATTTTCGGTACCTTTTTCGGAGAACTATGTTATACCATTAATTTGCCGTATTCTATCATTGATTGAATAAATTAAGTGAAGTTTCCTGTTGCACGCTTTGTTTTTTTAAGGGTAGAAATCCAGGGAGGTGTTTTCGCTTTCAATTACTTCGATAGAAAAAAAGGTTGATCATTTAAGGTTGAAATAATATATATATAACTAAAATGTCCTTAAATAATAAAATGGTAGTTCTGCAGTTACGTGAGATTCGATATGGCAGCATTCAACAGTAAAAATAAAATTTTTCCATGTTTTAAAATTGATGTAAAATATTATAATGTCCTGCATATGTTATTGTGATAAGCAAAAATAATATAACATAAAAAAATGAAGCTAGTTATAATATCAATAAAGCGATATAAAATCATTTATCAACGAGGAACACAATTACTGCTACAATTTAAGAAAATGTAATTCATTATAAGGAAGCTAAGTGCTAAAGTGATATTCTACGTAAAAAACTACAATTTAATAATCTACCTCTACAGGCAATCTTAATTTGCTTCATAACTTGTAATGTAGTGAACGAAGGATATTTATCTCCTCATACGTTTTTTGTATTGTAATTTGTAATCCTAGTTAACTTAGGACATCCTATAAAATACAGTCAGGAATCATCGACAAAATATGAAGATGTCTTTGCTATTCATTCTACAATAGAATGAGCATGGTCCTTCAAGTGATCATGAAAAAGATGGATACATTAAAGTTACGTTCCTACATCCAAACGGACAGGCTTTAAAGCAATATTCAATATTTTCTGCGAAATTTATCCACTAAAAAATCTGGAAACAAAATCGTGCCTGGATTTCGAAATCGGCAAGATTGGCCGAAAGGGAAAGTGGCGTAAAATTATTTATTAACACCACCAAAGATAAATTCCAGCGCCCTCGGAGCAGTGCGAGTATTTATCATTTGCGATTATCTGTAATTCAATTTCGCTGAGACTCGGAGGCGCCATAATGTTTGCTTCGCGAACGATTGAGCAGATAATGTAATTAGCGAGGCACGAAATCTAGTTCATTTCGTTTGTTGATGGTGTGTTACATACTTGTGTTACGGCGCTGGAGTTCTTGGAGAGACTTTCTACTCTATTTCGATATCCTTTGCTATGCTCTGGAAAGCTTGCGATGATATGGGTTTTGATTCTGCCCTGGGCTTTGAGTGGCGGTTTGCACGGCCATACAATGCTTCCGTCGCGTTTTATGATGGTGACAGATTTCTGTGTCAAAGCGCGTGTTTTCAAGGGCCAGCCAGCAGCCGAATGCTCGGTTTGGGATAAAGAGAATTTCGTGGGAAAATTTGACAAATGTTTGGCACAATGCCACCGTCATGCGAGGAGCGCTGAAATTCCACGTGAAACCATAGCCGGACACATTAAACTCTTACCAAGTGTCACATACAGGGTCGTGTCTGAATCGAGCGAAACATTTGTAAAAAAAAAATCGTTTGTTCGCCTTTTGCTGCGAACCCGATTTCGGTTTAAATGGATGCTGAAACCATATCCAGCTCTAACAGGTTATTCCCATTAATTTTGACAATTAACGAACTACGAACTTTTTTCTAGATAAATGCTTGTAAAATACGTTTTTGAGAAATGTCAAATTTTCAACGAAAAGGGCCCTTCAAAATGTCGTTAGTTCAATCATTTTTCTGTTCGTGACTTTATCAAAGTATTTGAAGCAACGAACGAAAGTCGAAGAAAGGTATTGCACTTGTCCAGTTTCGTCTTTTCCTCCATTTAGTCGAGTGACGAAACCGATCAGAAGTGGACCATCACGTCGGGCCAAGTGTTCAGCAGCCGGCAAGGTTTCGCGTGCCCTTCAGAGAACTTCTTTTTGACGCGCTTTTTTCGACAAAAGCCGGCGGACCAACCAAAGGAGCACGTATAATAATGACTGCCTATTACCCGGGCCCGGGGAGCTACAAAGGGAAACTGTGCAACACTTGCCCAGCTCGTCGTATGCGCCGAGGACGAATTGAACGAATTAGTCTCGTATTTCTTCTAGGGCACGTTAGACTGAGCAATGCATCCGATTTCTTTTCCACTGTTATCGCATGCAAGGTATTGTGCCATCGCCATTTGCCTTCGCACCCCGACGACGGTTGGGCATTCATAAACTTTATCAAATTGAAAAATCGAATTAAATTGTTTGGCAGTCTTGGGAGCGGCAGCTGCTTCGCCGGCGTTGCTGGAAAGGAAAGAGCAGAGAGCAACCGGGTTGCTGTGCCTCTACGGTAACATGGCGGCAAAATGAAACATTGAACGGCTGAATACCGTCACAAAACGCACCCGAGCAGCTGGTGTCTGTCAACAGAATTGACAATCAGTTGGGATTTGGCTAGCGGGACGATGATAGCGGGTGCCCCGATGGTCGAAGTTGAAAAGTTACATTGTTTAAACTTTGGCCTGCTCGCCATAAAAATTACAAAATTGTCCCTAGTGATTTTGGCTCAAAACCATACACTGATGAATTAAAATTGTTTAGTATAATAAATCGTTGAAATCGGTAAATGATTGCAAAAGATCTAATTGAACATAATTATTTTGCCTTTCCTTCAACTTTCAAGTGTTTCAAAAGTTTGGGTAACGCGGTGAGCGATAAACTTAAAAATCCGATAAAGTCATAACTCGAAACTTTGACGTTCATTGGGCAGCTCTGGGGATAATTATATAGTTTGTTTAAATTTTCTATACCGCCATGCTTGAGATTCTTCATTTCTTTTGCTCTACTATTGTCGCGGTATATCACAAACCGGAAGCATTTTAATTGGATTGCATTAAATATGAGCAAGTATTCGTAGTAGTTGACTGCGGGTTGGCTGAACAATCGTGATTCGCGAGTGAAACCTAGCGCAAACCTTGTCTTCAAACTCCTACAGAGCGCATTACAATGAGAGGACATTTTCGAGGTAAACTTGTGCAGAAAAATGTTCTTCCTTATTTCCGCTCTACAATTGTGTTTGAAGTACATTTTGAGTCAAAAACCGGAAACCACAGCGAAAGGAAGTTGCGCAATGGAACATTAACCATTCCTCCAGTGATCTCTCATGAGCTTTGAACTAGAAACGGCACGGCCAACTGGGGTTTCTCGAACGAAAGCCAACGAATGCACGTGACATAGCTATTAGCCTACGAAATGTTTGAAAATTGGGCACTATTGTTTTGAGGCTGTGTTACGGCAAACGCTTCGCTATTGCAAACCGATGTTGTGTTTGTTTTCCGGAGGAAGAGAAGGTTCGTGGCCGGAAAACCCAATCGAAAACGTTGTACAAGTCGAGGTTGTTTGTCAGGTTGTGTTTCAGTTTTCCGCTGTCATTCATCTGGTGTAAGAAGCACATGAAATAGCTCTACTTTGTTAGCATTCCTGCCAATGTGAACTTGGAAAGTCGAACGTTACAATGTTCGTTCGGTTCTATTTGCATCTCATGCTGCCAAACGGCAGTCACAAACTTCCAAATCTTTTAACCACATCAGGTAATGTCCAAATCGGGTGGCTGTATCATTCGCTGTCAGTAGAAATATCCTGTTTTTACCTACGTGACGAGAGGCCCTTGGATATTGCTATTCCTTGGTAAAGACGCCTGTCGGGATTACCTTTGGTTTGTTGCCGCAAAAAAGACTATTTGCCCGTTGAAGGTGTAACATATCACTCGTTCGGTGGAAAAATTGATCAAGAGCTCACTTGACATTATAAACACGTTTTCGCCCCCTTCCAGTTCCGAGAATGGAAAAGACCGACAACAGTGTTCACACCTTACGGTTCCCTTCTATCCCCGACTGCTGCTAGCAATGGACGGAGCTATGAAGGCGGAAGCACGTGAATTCATGATCTTGGTCGATTTCGAAAAGAAAGCAGAACGAATGAACCAGCAACCCACAGTCACTGGCAGCGATTTGTGCTGCGATTGTACCGGAGATCGGTTACAAGCGATGACTGCTGCTAGCCATTCATCATCCGGTGGCGCACCGTTGGAGGAAAACGAGCCAAAAAGTTCGAAATTGAAAAACTTGCCAGATTCCGTTTCCACGTAGAAATGGTGAAGTACCGCTGGACGATGCGGTGTACAGTGCAAATGACTTGTCGAAAGATAGCGTAAAACGCTGTGATTCTTGTTGCATTCCATAAGTAGCGAGAAGAAAATCTCATCTCTTGCGTCGCCATTGTCGTTTCGTGGAAATTGCCCCGTGGCGAACTAAAGTGCACCGCGTTGGGAAAACGGAAATTGATTGAACTGGAAAATGTGCCAACAGGGTCCCGGTGTTGACTTTTGGACGCCCTCGCATTCACTTTCATGGTGGCTGCAATGTGAATGAAGAATAGCTTTTGCATGATGCACTTTTGCACACCAAGCGCAGTAGGTGACCTGCGTTTTCCGTTCCCAAATGGGAATGGTTGAAGGGGTTTTACATGCTTTGGGCGTGTCGCTACGTTCCATATTATGTTCATTTTTTCCATACCTTTTTTTCAAATAACTGTATATTCATGGACATCCATTAACGTAAAGATGTGCTCTTTAAAGCTTTTTTTAAATTCTTACAAGATGGAATACACATGTCAAACAGCATTATAGTAAATATCATTAATTTGAAAGAAAATATTTGCGTTCAACGATTTTACTTTCAACATACTAAATATATTGCAACTAATACAAATTGATCCAATTCTAAGAGTAGGAAGAAATCTGAGTTTAAATCTTTACTTTATAAAGGCAAACGTTGATTGTTATTCAATTAGGCTAAAAAGGCTGTGAATTCATACGTTTAAACTTAATAATAAAAATAAAAAGTCATAAAATATACATATATTCACATACATACATTATACAGTAAAAAATCGAAGATAACTTGTAAGACACATTTCAAACAAAAAGGTGTGACGAAAAAATGAGTGATTTTATGTTATGCACAAACATAGAAAGCAACTGGATGGACTGCGTTAAAAACTCTATTATTACAGCTAACAAAAAGCGTGCATGGATGGAGAAAAATAAAGGTTATGGTTACGCGACGGTTGATTAGCCACAAAAAATTCCCCTGAAATGGCAAATTGAAAACAACGAACAAAGATTTTGCAGCACAAATATTTTATGGGGTCTTTTCTGACCTGCCCCATACTAGTTAAATATTCCGGATTCTCATTAGATACAATGGGCATGAATGAATGAATATCTTTCGCATCATTATTACGCGTGTGTATTATCTAAATATTGTTTTGAAAAAGAAAAAAAATCGGTATTAAGTAGTGCAATTAGCATCAATCAACCCTGCCAATGTCACCGTTTACCATTGGTATGGTCAATTACCGAGCAATCGAATGATGTCTGTTTGGCATTAAAACATGTTGAAATCGCTCATGCGGATAGTTTTTTTTTTTAATAAAGTACATTCAAATTAGAAATCATTAACAACAATATATCATTGAATTCAGTAAAATAAACAAAAGCAATGCGTTTCGACGAGAAAGATTTTGGTTTCCAATTACGGCATAGAATCGCCACTAAACAAATCAAGCTTCGATTCGGATGTTTTCTTTTTACATTACCCCAGGCATAATTTAGGGAATACTAATTTGCAACACGGAAGTTCGTCAACAGTAATGTCAAAATGGGCAAATGGGATTATATTTATCCAACCGGGGGTGTCTGTCCGCGCCACAGAAAATCAATGGCCTTCCCGGGATGGCCGCTTCCGGGTCAATCATAAATCATTGAATCGTATGTCGCCGAGGGTGATAAGATTTTCGTTGGGAAAATTAGTACTCGCATCGATCAGCAAACAAGGGTCGATGGGTAACGGTGTGGGAAGGTTGTAAATCATTTTTTTTTGTTATTTATTAGACCTCCAAGCACCTTAGGTGTGTACCGAAATTCGGACGGATCGACAGGAAACCGATACTGCCGGTCATCGTCGATGCGATTCGATATTATTGTTTCACTTTTCTTTTGTTTTTCTGACATGTGTGTGAAAGATTCTGACGTAGAAAGTTTATGCCCGTAAATTCATTTAGCGTACTACCAAAATTATCGATTAAATAATGAACGCATTAAAACATCTTGTATAGTTTTGAAACGCTAAACTTACAAAAATATCGGTCTAGGATACTGTTTAGATAAATATATATGCTCCGGGATTAAATGTCATATTAATCAGGAACGGACATGAATCGATGGACGAAAAGGACTCCATGGAAATGCGAAATACAGTCAGCAGCAATATTGAGCGTACACTTAACGAGCGTTGGTTTCTCTTTTATCACTCGCTCAAACATTGACCTTATTTATTTTTTAAAGTACAGGCCGGCCTCGGTTTCCGTGAACAAACGGGACATTGACAGCGACGAAAACCGAGGCTAGCGGACTAGAATTCTTGCGTTTATAATACCGACTCAAGACTTGACTTACACAAAACAAACGTTGATTGTATACATTCTTCTCTTCTGAATTTCCAGTGGTTGATATGAAGGTGTTCTTCAAACTATAACAAAGTTTGTGTGTTTAATCATCAAATCAATGGCTATCAACCATTTTATATTCCGTTTTACTTTTTTGATTTCCATGCTGTGTAGGGTTTACAATAATACATTCAGTGCTTCAATTGGAAGATATTTTTGATTTAGCAAAGTAGTCTGAAGCAGAAAACCTGCAGCACTCGTTTATGAGTCCATGTTTGGATCGTCTGTCATACAAAATGCATTCGTATGAGTAAAGATCAAAGCACGCTACTATAAGCCAACTTCGAACAATTTGTCAAACGACGAAAACCGAGGACGACGAAAACCGGGGACAGCCTGTAGTTTGATAGCAAATTTATCAGGTAAAATAAATACACACTTGATTTTTGCGTAATTTGTTTTGATTTTTCGGTAAAAGAGTAATTGAGGCCCCGGGCTAGATTCTCCTCTTCCTGCTGGTTCACATTAAGCGCCTGAAGCTATGCAAAGCGCGACGCATGCATACTTTTCAAATATTTGATCGCTAACGGTTCGCTTAAAAGAACATAACGGTTTAAACTAATCACGCAGTGGAGGGTGAATGTGGGTTAATATACTTTTACATGTTAAGTTACTGTAAGTTACTAGTAACTAAACTATACCACACATGATGGACAGCATGAAACAATGAGTTTAGCCGAAGAAATGATTTGGAAACGGCGGCGCGCCCGCAGCGAGCGAAGCGAGCGGACTGCGCTAGGTCTACCGAAAAAGAGAGTTTGTTATAGTTTTGAGAAATAAGGGGGGCCCGTGGGCCCCCCTCATACCACACCTCTAGGTTGATTGCGTAGCCGAAATTAACGGTACACACTACGGTTCAAATACTCGGTAGGTTGAATTTAACGAATTTATGTATCACCAATTGCATACATTCAGTTTAAACTTCCACAAGAGGTGTAGCCACGATCGAAAACATGGCGGCCGGGGCCTCATTTACTCTTTTACCGATTTTTCATAATAAAATAATAAGTGAAAAAATGCTATTTTCATCATTGCAAAATTGAGCGTTCAGCTCTGTGTACATCACATTCTAAGGGCCAAATTAAGATTAAGATTATAAAAAAAAGAACACACATTTAGTATTCTGTATGTCTATCTTTGGGACCCGATACTGCAACCGTTTGGCATCGATTCCACTAATTTTGGTCATCAAAGACGTATACCATATACCATGCATCGCGGTTCTCAGTTCTGTTTGGTACATTGAGGTTGGTCGGTCGTTGTTATACGGCTGGTGCTTTAATCACCACCCTAAATGTGCCATGGAATTGATGTCCATTGATTTAGGGAAGTGTTGTGAGTGTCTTAACGACATTATACGATGCCAAAACAGTACCAAGTGAGGTTTAAATTGTTGGCCTCCTGGAGGCAGTATTGATAAAGTAGAAATGTTTTAGAATGTTCAAATAACCCATTTTGTCCACGATTTTTTCGTTGAATTACATAATTTAAGTGTAGAGATGCCATTGAAATTTATAGCTCAACGCTTTCTTCAGTGTCCTGGACTGTTGGGGATAAATAGCATCGAATCGAAGACTAATCGACGAACAAAACGTGATTTCCGAACTGTTTTGACGTCAACATACTTTATTTCCACATCATAGTTCCTTCATCATGTACACTTTTTGAAAGATAGGTTAGACCACCCAAGTGTTTTTGTGAGCAATATTCCAGTTGATGCTAGCACTGACATACCTTCTAACAGTGTCAAGTAATTTCAAGCCTGTTTTAAAATTATTGTTAAGGATTCATTCTTAGTGCTTAGTATTCCTCGTTCATCTTAGTATTCCTTTTCGTCGCTTAGTATTCCTCGTGTTATAAAAATCAATTCGTCCTCTGTAGGTAAGGTATAGGATGCCGTATAAGTTATGCTTAGCAAACGTGTACGGCCAATTTTGAGTATAAAATAAATCAAATGAGTTATAACAATTCAAATTGTAGGTTAAATTTGTGACTGCGAATGTTTCCAGGAGTTATTATAGAAAAACCATGTCTTATTTAGGTGTATGCTCAATTATGCGGCTGACTGTAAATTAATTAACTGTCCGATAGTGGAATCGCTGCATCATTCCGGGTACTTCGACACAATGAAAATAACCCTTAGCGTAGTCACGTGGTTTTCCCAGACGCAAAGTTATGTGAAAAAATAGACACTGTGAATGAGTGGACTAGCAGACGACAAACTAGTTTATTTCAACTATGATGCAAACATTTTTCTTATTGGTTTGCTGTGTCCCATTATTATGTAGTTTCGGCTTTTTCTTTTAGTTTATTTGATTTGGGTTATAAAACTGTTATCTGTTCGGGGTGCCCATGGTGCAGCGGTAGCGCGAGGAAACACCACACCACAGGTTGGGATCGAATCTCGAGTCTGGCACCCTCCGGTATTACGAATGGCTGACCACCGATCTATAATATACCGTCTTTCGGTCACCGAAAACTCTCCTCGGAGAGAGGCCTTGTCCCACTTGGGGATGTCGTGCCACATAAAATAAAACTGTTACTAAGGTTTTAATTAGATGACAGCGTGGTATAAGGTATATGTATTTTACAAAAACATGTTAATAAGTTCATTTTTCCTTGGAAAGATTTTCATATTTTCTACGTTTTTAATTTTTTGTTGTCCAAACAACACTATCATGCATCGTTTAACACATTGTATTTTTTCCTTTCTCTCCATCCCAATCACTTTCTTTTTTTCAGTTTTCGATATAATGTGCAAAGTTGCGTACTTGCGTTGCGTAGTTACACTTCCGATTTTTTCAATTTTACCCAAGAGTAGTACGTAGCGATTGCTCGCGCTCATCTCGGATTCCGTATATTTAACTTTCGTTTCGCACACTTCCTTGTTTTAACAAATGGGCTATTTTGTAATATATTCTCCTCTTGCAATAAAACGAATGTAGCTCGTTTTTGCTGAAAAACAAACCAGCGTTCGCATGCATTTGGCATGAACAGAGTCAAAAAAAGTGAGGCACACTAACAGCTGCCAAAGTTTGGGTTATTACTGCAGCGAGGATCATTTTCATAATCTCGCGGGAAAAGCATATCATTTAGCACGGATACCTGGGAGCTTTCCCATTTGGCTAGAAGCGTTTTCCATGAAAAATAAAATCTTAGTTTCTAATGTTACCGTTGTTTACACTAAGGATGTTGCAACTTTCGTGATTATATTCTATACAAACTTCATGGAACGGGGATGCCGGATAAGCTGCTTAACTTGCAGCTTAAATTTAAGAAAATTGTGCAACCATTCTTTGAGTTTCACCTCTGAGGGTGTGCCGAGCTTCTCGTAAATACGAGGCAGTTGGGAAATAGACGCAAGTCGACCGATCGTAATAACAATTAAAATTAAAACTGAAGCACCACTCTAAGAGCGTTCCATGCTGGGCACTAGCGAGAGCCGGTGCATCATCACGGTTGATAATTTGAAATTATTATTATTTTTCATTCAACTTCAACCCTTAATTGTGCCTTGACATTTCCATTTGCACTACGTATTCGGGCAAACGAGCGAAATAAGCGCAAGATTAAAGGGGCAGGAAAAATACATAGTTTTTATTTTGTTTTCTTCTGGCCGCACATTATTAATATTTTTTTATGGCTGAGGGCGGATTTTAATCATGAGTTCTAGGTAGATTTTGTTTAGTGCCGGTAGCTTCGCTTTTTACTTTCCATTATGTGTCGTGTTCTCTAACGTTCGCGACCTTTCTTTAGATTCCGCTGGGTAGCGAATGCTAGGAGATGAACTATTGCCCTGGAAAGTGGAGAGGAATCATAGCAGAAATGATTGCTTTTTCTAGCTCGGTCGATTACTCCATTCACTCTATAATTCTCGCTTAGTATTTCTTATAAAACCGCTGTGCGGGCGATATTTCACAGCTCATTTCATCACATTCCATGACGGCACGGGACGAAGGTGCGCACGCACGAAATTAGACGACTAAAGCACACTTAAAGTTGGTCAGCTTTAGCTACCCAGTTTTCCTAAAAAATTTCTACAAACAACGAAAAACAGCAAATTTTTAGTTAGATATGTAAAATATTGTGTTCTTGACATTTATAGATTATAACAATATGTTGTTCCATTACTAAATGTGCGGCGCACTATTGAAATCATTATCCTATATTTTTCTGTTTTTGCTCCGCTTAACATTAGAATTCATGGCTTTGGTATATTTCCTGAATGCTATTTAGCGGTCATTTTTACTGTTCTTTTTAACACGCTGTAGCTAGGCTATTTTTGAAAACTTTCAAATTCGTATCGGTCGCTTTTTTTTTATTTTATTTTTGCCGCTAGCTTGATGTACAGCAAAACTTGTTCCAACTTTGTTTGTTTTCAATTTAAAATGTAAACTTAGACTGTGCTTTCTGTACTTTAATGCATTATTCCGTAAGCGAACTATGGCATTTGGCGTTACTTTCGTTTTTAGGCCAATTATTGGCGATATTTTATATTAATTAGATTCAATTCTTGAATTAAAGAAAAGCTTTGTTTATGTAAAATATTCCGCCGTTTTCGATTAAATTGCGAAATTTTCGAAATTTGCAAAGTCGAAAATTGCGTAGCAGCCAAAATTACCGATATTTGGATTCTAGAGTTAAACTGAAATGCTTTAGCTGTGTGCTGCAATAAGTGTAGCGATAGATTACATTTCTCTTTAAATTTCTGGGAACCGCAATTGCTCATTTTACCCGGCTTCCAATTCGTTAGTTTTTGGTTTGTGTGTTCTCTACCGTTAACTGTACCCGAATGTTACTTTAAACATAGAATAAAAGTTGAACTTCCCTTAAATAGACGCTTCTCCTACCGTGCGGCGGCTTAGAACACACTGCAGCGTTCTCACACGCATGCATATGTAGTGTGCTCTTTGGCTACCATAAAAACGAATTCCACTGATTGCACTGTTTACTAAGCAGCATTACCTCATGCTAATAACCTTAAACGAATGCCGCGCGGTCTTGTAGAGTGTACGTGTTGTTCGCTTCACTTCATCCCTCTGGCGAAACGCGGATACGCTATGAGCAGCCTTAAGTAGGTGCATGAGAGTCACTTTACATCAAGCGCGCTGGTGCTGGGTAAATAGTACCAATTTCGGGGCACAAATAAAGAAAGTATCATCTCTTTGGCGTCGCCGTATTTGCCAGCCAAAACCGGGGGTGGCTTGAAAAACGGGACCTTTATGTTGCACCGCAATGTTTTTAAACACAATAAAAGAAAAATGTATTCTTTTAATTATTGCTCTTAGCGAGATCGTTGTGGGGGGTTTAGGAGTTAATACTAAACTCTTATATTTTGCAATATTACTTACAAGTTGCATTTCCTAACAATTTTTTATTAAAATCAAATATCAAATGCAATTCTATTTTTTAGCATTTTACCATATTTGCAAGGCCAACTTATATAAACTCCAATCTTTCTATATTCTTTCCATTGCATGTTTTATTACCTTGCCTGTTTGTGTTATTACAAATATTAATAAAATGTAGACAACTTGTTTTATAAACAGATGTTAAATATTTATATGTTATCCTGACCAAATAGAATTTTCAAACTCTATAAACAATCCTTACAACAAAATTCATCTTAAGATTCTTGAGTGTTATCGAAAATTGCTTCACAGCAGACCCATCGAAGACCGCTAAATCCAATGAAATTTCAATTTGGTAAGGTTTCGTTCTGGCATAATCCCTGCTTTTGAAATTTATTTTATCACGTTTCCCACTACCCGCAAATGTACCCTCGCCTGAGGCTGACCTTGAGGAAGTCTCACCATCAATCATTTTTCGGACTAAACATAAAAACAATGCAAGCATGTAATTGGGATAACTTGTGGTGCTCTTACCCACTAGCGATAAAAGGGAGCGAACGAAGGCAGGCGAAGCAATTCGAACTCGATCCAATTCGCATGGTGCTAGGCGGTCATCGGCGTTATTTGTTGGAGGAAACCCTCCACCACAAACAAAAGATAAAGAAAAGCTCCACCATCCCGAAGCGGTAAGTAAGCTAAAGGAGTGAAGAAGAATTCAGACAATTTCTCTTATTAATTTTTGTAAAGTTCACCAAGAAAAAGCGTTTCACAACTATTAACATGGTTGAAGGTCTTCCAAGCGCTCCCATCCATCTTGGCACCGAACAGGATTGATCGATGGACGAGCGAACGCGAAAATCCTTAAATCATGCTTAATCCATCTTTGGTGCAAGTTTTTGATTTGCAACCACTTTTTTCTGCCTAACGTTATTTTTTTTACATGCTTGCTTTAAAAAAAAAAAACAGGTTCTGTTTACAGACCAGTGTGAGGGAGAAGTGTTTGGGAAACCTTTTTGCCATTCCTCAGATGTTGGAAAAAAGTGTGAGCCATAAATTTATCGTAATTGATTTACGATTTCACTCCATCCGTTATGCTTCACTCGGTACGGCATGGAAGCAGCCTTTCCTATGATACCGCAGGGTTTGGACCTACCGTGCGATACATGATGGGTGATAATTGCCAGCAATTACTTGATGATTGGATTGCGCTCGGGTGAACTTCAACTCGTCATATTTTGTCACTTTAACATTTATGCTGCGCTTAAACCCCTCTCAATCATTTCATTGAGCGTACCAGGACTTGCCAGCGAAACGTAGGATAATTTAATTTAAAAGCTAATGAAACCATGCGAATACATCAACACTTTTTATTTTATGATCTAAACTGCTCGGTTGGAAATGAAAGAATCTCGCTAGTAAACGTTTTCATGTATTCCGTTGATCATAAGTTTTCCGTTATTTTTGACTGAAGGTATTCAGTTTACGAATAAATTATTTTATTTAGCGAATTATTTTACCGTTCGGTGTTTGCGCTTTCCGATATTTTTAGTTTATTTACTCTATTTATTGCTGTAATCATATACAAGGAGAAGAACGTTGGTTTTCGGGAAGCAAGCATTACATCGTTTTTATACAAATAACAACCAAAAGCTGCTGTTTATAAATATCTGATACCAGAATGATACTACGCTAATGAAGTTGAACTGCGATTTCCGGGTTGAGCGTGATCCAAAACATCGTGGAAATTTCGTCGTTTCGGGAAAGAATTGCTAATGTTTTCGATAGTTAACCCATTCATTGAGGACAGCCAGGAAAAAGTGTGTACAGCAGTAGTGTGGTGGAAACTAACCGGGCGAGCTTAGAATAGAATTGTTTTCTACTGATCTGCGCTGCGCCCTCGGTTGTAGCAGACCGTGATTGCGTATTCATTGCCGACCAAAGCACAGACTGTTTTGCATATTGATTAGCTATTCTAAAACACTGGCTGATGTGGACTTGAGTAGATCGCGCACCGAACATAGTAATGTTAGCTCAATGTTAAGTTGGTTCAATGGGTCATAATGACAACTTTTTTTTTGGTAACATAAGTTTTGGCTAGAAAACTTGCAAATTATGCACGAAACTTAACCGCAGTCAGCAAACAGAAACATCTACTGTAGATACCTGCGATAAATCCAATTCACAACAAGCAGCCCAAGCACCAACTGAAGACCGTAGTGGAGCACTCGTAAAATCCTGTACTTCTTTAGCGATTGTTCGATGCTATCGTCCGGTTCGTTCAATAAGTAACGACGACCGCCAAGGATGGCGTCTTCGTAGTACTCCATCATCCCACGAACGAAAAATTTCGTCGAAAATGTGTTCCTGAAATATGAAAGTACGTATAATCGATCACAGTTTAAGCAGCTCGTCATAAGCAGTCCATACCAACATACCTATCATGTTCCGGTATTATAAGCTCAAGTTTCTTAAAGTTATCATTAACGAATTCCCATTCATTGTTCATGAAGTATCGGAGGGATACCTGTGCGTCGAAGATTTTACGATTCAACCTTAACAAACTGTTGCAGGGAAGAAAAGAAATGAAAATGTTAGTTGGGCAAAAAGAGATGAGTACGCTTTCGTTTGAAGCGCCATGCTCGCGACACACTTACAACGGTGTCTTTCCAACGACGCGCAGCAACGTGTCGACTAACAGGGCCGGTAGTAGTTGGCAGAAGAAAAATATGATATAGAACAAGTACTTGTTTGAAGTCGCGGTACCGCCGGGAGCCCACAGCATGTTGCCCAATGGCACCCGATCGAACAGTACCTTCCCGTCGTACAGCATCATGCCGTAGTTGATTGTTTTATCCCTCTCGGCAGCACTGTTGTAGACCGGCAGATCACCAGGCTTATCGCAGGTGGCTCGCTTCCAGGCGGCCACTATGATCGCCTTGATGCTCACGTCCACCGGGATACAGTTGATGCGTTTCTCCAGGTCGATCATGCCGGTTCGCACGACTCCCGATGCGCAACCGAGCAGCAGCCCGATGGGACCGTTAAAGTTGTCAACCCAGCCACACAGTGGTTCCGTCTCTGAGTTGGTCACGATCGATGGTCGAAAGACGACAAGCGGTAGCTGATCGCGATACTCGAAACAAATCTGTTCAGCCAGTCCCTTGGTGTAGGTGTACGTGTTTGGAGCGAATTGTGTTAACCTGCAAAAAAAAGGAAAGGTTCTCCTTGTTTATTTCATGTAGAAGGAAGCAACCAACCGTGACGGTAGCATACTTCTCCTTGAGGGTTTCTAGCGCGGCCACGTCGAACGTTTCCGCCATGCGGATCGCTGCCCTCCAGTCCATCTTTGACGGATAGATTTTCTCCTCGACGTGCAGCAGCTCCGGATTGCAGTAGGTGGTCGAGACGTGCACTACGGCCCGCAGCTTGTGGAGCGTTTTGGCCCACTCGAACACTTCCCGCGTACTGCGAGTGTTGGTCAGAATGGCGTCCTTCAGTGGATCGTCGAATCGAACACTTGCCGCGGCGTGAAACACGAATTGCACATTCTTGATGCGATCGATGCTGTCCAGAGACATACCCAACTTCAGCTGCGTGCAGTCGCCTTCGATGGGACATATTTTGCTCAGCGCCTCGGGATTTTCACTTTTGAGCAGATCAAACAACTGCAAGGAAACAAATCCAGAATTTAGTGCTTATCTCGTACGACTCGTTCGATCCACAGATCGCACACAGCTTCAGCGATAAATCGGATTGAGAGAACTGCGTAACACAACCTACCACTCCACCGGTAATCGTTTCCAAGCGTTCCTCGAGCGATTTTCCCCTCTTGCCGCGCATTAACACAAACACCCGTCCGATCTTCGGGCACGATCGGAGCAGCTTCTCGATCAGCACTTTGCCCATGAAACCGGAGCCACCGGTAAGGAACACATCCGCTCCGGCAAATACAGCCGGTATGCTGTAGCACTCCTGTTGTTGCGCCATGGTCGATGTTTGCACCGCGAATGAACAGCACAAAACGCGGGAGACTCGATCGAAGGGTAGAACAATGCCGAGCGGCCGACCTTTCCCGTTTCGTCTAACGATTTGTCGACACAAGCTTTAGGGCACGGTATCACGCAGTACTGTTGCTGTGTGCGCCCGAGCCAAGACTTAGTAAAACCACGCTTGGCTTGATCGCCGACGATTAACACTTAGCCAATGAAGCCACTTCGATGAGTGTTGATTGTTTTATAACAAACTGCATTACCATAGGAAATGAGGCGAAAGCGCAAACATGTCGTGGGGATCCCCTCTCCGGCCGCTCCGGCAGGTGACAGGTTCCCTGGGGACGCGTCGGGAAGCTTCGGTGCAAATGACCGTCGGATTCACTGGCACTCGGTCACCGCTACTGGTGGGCGTTGGGAAGCAGATGTTCAACACCCCCTTCCCTAGCCTGGGCGGGCAACGACATACACATACCCTATGCAACACGAGTTCAAACAAAATCGAACGGGTTCGAAATACTACGAAGCGTTGTTCAGCACCTCCACAAACTGGTTCCGTTGGAAGCGGAAGGTGTTAAATATTCATTTCCAAAGGGGTGTTCTGTTTGAACGCCCGATCATAGCACACTTGAAAGCTCTTGAAGCATCCACCATCTACACAATGAGTCAATGTACTTGAACTCACTGCTTGGTCCAGTGTGCGAGCTGGCCGGTAAAACACCTTCTTTTTTGTTAAATAGATACAAATGTTTCTATTAAACGCTCACAAAAACGTGGAAAACGCCGTCCTCGCGAAGAGAACTTCTAGGGGAAACTACAAGGGCCATGACCAATGACAGTCAAGCAAATGAGTTAGGATGTAACGTTCAACCCGGAACCAACCCGTCGTAGCAATGGCCATTGATAGCAAACACAACCAACCCGTGCCGTGCTTCACTCAGTGCACGCACACCACTTTACTACGGGGGGCTGGTAAGGCAGCGCAAGAATCAGGTGGTTGTAATTGAAGGTGAAGGTACTGGCCATGTGGAAGCAGTGAAAGTAATGCGTTTAAGGTGATTTTTTTCATGTGCATTAAATCAATGCAATTGCATCATACATATCACATTTCACCTTCAAACTGACGAACAAGCAGTGAAAGTTCAAATTATTTTAATGGAACTTTAAATCATTCAATCAATCAATCAATCCCAAAGAAAGCAACACTGGGTGGAGTAAAGAATCTTGATGATTTAAAATAACCATCGATTTTTTAAACGTAGTCAAAATAAATATAAGTTTAGGCAATAGGTTTAGTTAAGAGATTGATTTCCGAAATTTCGTATTCATTTATCATATTTCAACACACCATCTCCCTAATGCGAAGGATCATATTGCTTCATATGTCCAATATCGATTTTAAAATGACATAAAATATAATTTCGTAGAGTGCCTTATACGAGAAAAATAAGAACTGGAATGATACTTTTTCCCTAACTGAAATCATCAAGTTTCTCTGTTGTTCTTTTGAATAGAAAAGTCTATTTTATAGATTTAATGTCATATATCCATTTATTTAAAAATCAAATGATGCATTTTTTCTTGTAAACTAACACCCTGAGATCATTGAATACTATTACTTCTGTATTATGAACAATTTTTAATTTGGAATAGCTAATTTGATGGAAAAAGAAAGCAAAATTTTATTAAGCAAAAATATTAATACTAAAGTTTTTAAGGACATTCAAAGCTCAACTTCAATGTTTCATAAATACGACTAAGGCATTTAGACTACAAAAATACAAAAATACATTCTTATTGGGATGGCTTAAGTTAGAGCCAATCCTAATCCGCTATTTTCCCTACTGCATAGTTTGCTATTGCATTTGCCTCAAAGACACGTTCAATTCGCAATTCGTAAAGCAATATGCAGCACGCCACTAGATAATGCACTTTTGCATGAAAACTGTTGTTTCGCTTCCCAGCGCCAACCCGTTAAGGTGAATGCAGGGAAAATTTATGATCCTATGGCACGTTTTCGTATTTGTGGTACAAACGGCTCACATACTTAGCTATAAACGAATCGCTGCGACAACGCGAGATTACAATAGATTTCTGATTGTGCAGGCTACTGAAACAGGGTTTACCTTTCGCTCAGTTCTATCGGTATGTGCTTGGCTGCACTCGATGAATGGTGCACCTGAGGGCAATATTAAATATCGCTCTGGGTCATAATTTTCAACCATCCCAGGAGAGTTTCTTTTGAATAGAACCTAACCTTACTGTCACAGCCACCAGCGGCTTTCGGCATGAGTATCCTGTGCGAGCCCTGCCAGATCGGAGCCTTCCTGGACATGGTTATTTTCCTGGCAGCTGTGCTGTGCCACGGTTATTTGGGAGATAATTAATTGCAACGTTGGTTATGCTCATAATTATTCATGACCGACCAGCGCAAGAACACCCCAATGCCTGGTGGTGGTAATTGATCGTGCTTTCTGGGCTTTCTAGCGAAGACCGGAAAAGCCGGAGACAGCAAGCCGTTGAATACAGCCCGAAGGTAGACAATTTTTGTCACGCACATTGATGGGAAATCATTGGCAAACACAACACTCGACCGTTGGCGTGAAAACGAATCGGCAAGATAAACAACAACATCGGCTCATCAGCCCGGTAATCCTTAAAGCAGCCAATCCGACGATGAAGAGAAGAGATTTTCATGCACGGTTGCAATCGACTCAAGTGTCCTTTGATTAACTGTATAAGTTTCCTTCAACGCCATGCCACGCAAGGAACATAAAGAAATCAATAACATTCGTTTTTCTTTTTAATTAGTCCCATTCGTTTGCCAGACGAAGTTGGAATAACAATGAGGGCGCTCATTGTAGCCATGGTACCGTTCCAAGGGAGCTTCTTGATCTGTGTGTTTGTTTATTCGTTTGAAAAGCTGCTCGAGAAGCGGAGACGTGTCGAATCGATGCTCATTAGCCTTTGGGGTTTATTTTAACTTTTTCGTACACTTCTCCAAAAACCTGCAAGTTTGTTTTTTTCTGTTTAACTATTAACGAAACGCCATTGAAAACAGTGCATTGATCGAGATGAAGTTTGAATGGAATTTGTAAAACAGAAAGCTACTGTGTTTATTTTCGAGAACTTTAATTTTTTTTTCAAGTCGTTTTCTCATTTTCCCGTGAATCTTACACGGTTGTCAGTACAAAACACATTGCACACGAGTTTACAGATTAGGTGATTTTACAGATTAGTACTCATCCGGGACTACAAAGGAAAATAAAACCAATTTAATGAGCAAGCGATGCTCAATGATTAAAGTGGTTTAACAAAGAGTTCATTCAATTGTTACGTACTATGCGCAACATACAATCAGCGCAATAACAGCGGCGTATTCGTGGTTGCCTTTTTACACGAACATCGTTATGCTGCTAAGAAACCAATTATGTTTGCATTAAGTAGCATTGCTGCATTACGCTATGAGTTACTCGCACTATTGTTCTGTGTTTCGTTCATAAGCAATGTTACTTGTTATTATTTTGATGGATGATACCAAATGATGATACATTGTCGAAAAATGTTCATTTGAAATCTACTGAATGGAGAATAAACTTGATACAATATGAATCTCACATGAAGTCGAGCATAATTTAGCCAGAATCATTTTCTATCTTTACTTCGCTGCATAATTTTGAATTGGGTCTGTAAGAGGACATAATCGGGTTTTAAAGAACGGGATTTAAAGAAATGATAATCAACATAAACGCCCAAAAAACAAATATAACATTTTCTACATAAAATTATCATAAAAACGAAAAACGGAGACAAATTGGAGTTCAATTCAATGATCTAATTTGGTGGTTCATTATCCCTGAATTTGTTTTCTACTTTCATTTTGTCTTGTTTGTGTCAGCAGTAAATCAGGGATTTAAGAACTCCATGGAGGGTTTTAGCACACGGCCAAGATAGGTTGATCTGGTTCTAATACGTTGAAATGTGAACACATTGTTCGTGTTTCTTTTCACTCGTGATTCGTAATCCGCATCCTTGGGCACCTATTTCCCTCGCACAGAACAAAGTGTGCAAATATAAATCTCTGGAAAATGTTGGAAACAGTAAAGTGAAAATATGTACAGCACAGCTCAAACAGTCGAGAAGGCAGTACCGTGCGTGCACGCTTCTGTAAATTTTAAATCCAAACCCTAGTCGCGAAACCACCGATACGGGGTTATAAAATGAAAACCCCATAAAGAATGCACCATAAAAGCGTAATAAATTGAAAAAATAAACGATCCCAAATTTATGATCCCATTGCTCACCGCGCACCGCTTCATTCTATCGCTTGGAGGGCTTAAGCTCGATAAAGGATTCGCTGAAGGCAAGCTAAAAAGCAAACGTCTTCAGGACTTATAACCTTCGGTGCGGGTGTGAGATCGATAAGACGCTTGAAGATGAATGGGCGGGCGGATGAGTTGGTAATGGAAACGACAAACATCGAACCAATACAGAGCTCTGGAGAAAAAAATTCCTGAAGGAATAATAGAAAAATAAAGTCGACAACAATGCGGTAGGATGTATGTATGGGGGAGTAGAGACAAAATAAATAATGTGATTTTTTCCGTACTGCTTATCATCATTTTGCTGTTTTGTGATAAATAAAGGAGCCTTCAGTCGGCCTACCAGAACGGCGTGGATCACAGCGTTGCAGTAGCTGAGGAATGTGACAAAATATATCCTTCCGCGTCAATTGGCACCATCAGCTTTGAAACGCTGAGGCATGTAACCAATTTGATGCTGTTAGTCACCCGGAATGGCTTCCATTTTGCCTGACACCAGAACACAACGGACCGAAGTAACATACGCTCCGTGGGTGAAGAAGAGAACTTTCTACAGCGAATGGGTGCAGTCTATACTTTAACCCAAATAGTTACACCTTTTCATCAACTGGAAATTAGAAAACAAGTTCTTTCTATCATCGGATTGTACCGTTTCGTAAAGTTACGTTTTTGGAAGTTTGAGTTTCTTCAAGACATACCGCGAAATGGTATAATCAAATCGGTAGTTCAACAATACAAAAGGACAAAAACAAACACCCCATTACATTGAAGAGCATTTTTTCTTCCAAAACAAAAGACTACCGACATTTTTCTATCAGTCTACAGTTCAACAATGCCATTTTTAGTGCCAAACTCCTTCTCGACTACCCGCTCGATAATGTGCCGTGGCGTGATGATTTTCATGGATAAAAAAATGGGTTTTCCCATTCACTGCTACAGAGCCGGAGGGTTGGTGCTAAAAATTGAGCAACACCCACGCGAAAAGCACATACAACAACATTGGTTCAGGGAGACGATGGCATTGCTTTCAGTAGATCATTGACATCATCGAGTTTTTCAGCCATCTATTTACGAATATGCTTATCCCAATGGAAAAATCTGGAACGGATTCTTGAAGAGGTATAAATTTTGGAAGATTTTTTATTTACGGATAATCTAAGGTGATACCTCTTTAAAACCTTTTTGTTGTTTAAATACATATACATACATACTGTATACTATGGGATAAGCATTTCTTGGAGATGATCGCTTCGTATATCAATGGATATGCTTCATGCGATGAAATCTTCAAAGTAGTTAACATTTGTGTGTAAAAAGAATTTTAAATTATTTTGTGCTCAATGTTTTTCCTTCTGAACATTTTCAATGTACACAGCCTTATGGTAAAGCCGAGCGAATTCCCTTGTGTTACACAATTAACGTTGAACATTTTCCGTATCCAACTACATCCTGCATTCACAATCCTCCAACGCCATTATTTAGCATCGCTTTATTATTTCCGAAGGCAACAAAATCGTATTTGATGTTTTCATGCGATGTGCTTAATCCCGCGAGCAATGAGATTATGAGAGAATAAACTCAGCAGCAATACGAAATCCAATAAAGAATCACGGTGTAGATCGTCAGAGTTTGATACGGGTACAGTGCGTTTGACGCGAAAGTTGCTAATCCACTGCTCTTTCGAATTTCGGAGTTGTAAATAAATCTAGATCCGTCTGCAAACTAGAGGGCAGTAGCTAAACAACTTCTATTTGTCGTCACAATTAATTTTCTTTGCATTCGAATTCTAAATAACAGCTCCTCAGAGATTCGCTTGGAAATTAGATTTGAATTCGTAAGAACTTTGAGACACAAAAAAGGTAACCAAAAAAGCATGCAATATTTCGTTTATTATTCTTCAAGCAAAAAATAGATTAAGACTATTGAAATAAAACATTTTAATACGATAGTCTATTACAATAAAACTACATACCATCCAACCCATCGAACAAAACCTAGCATTGAAACTGTTACTTTTTACCTTAAACTAAAACGGCGTTGTAATTTTCGTTTTTATTCTCCGTTAGTTTTCACTGAAAATTAACGTTCATTGCTAAGACTAACCCGTTGGTCAAAAGTAAAGTCATTTTCCAGTCTGCTGACTTCTGCAATGAAACTAAATAAGCTTAGCAGTTGGCTTTAAGCTGATTGTGTGCTGGGTTAGGAGGAGTTAAAAAGGAGGAAAGTCCTGTGTGTCGTTAAGATTGAAAAAAGAAAAAAACACAAAGCTTATTAGCTGTATAGCTTTGATTACATATGCTGTGAGTTTTATTTCTTGATTCTACATATTTCCAGGCATATTATTATCATCGCAAAATTTTAAAATTACCATGAACTTGTTTGCGATAAAAATTACATTTTCCCAATCGTTTCATTTTACCATCATCAAAATTGTGTATACAAATTTCTTTACGTTATGCGAAAAGAATCGTTAATCCCTAAGCGCTTTTCCAAATTTATTAGTTTAAGCTAAGCTATAAATTACATTCCTTCGGACTATCAAGTCGTGGTGGCAGAATAGAAATGAAGCTAATGCCTATGATTATTTTTGAGAGTGAAAAATTGCTCAGAAGTTAACATTAATTACCGTGCTTTCCATTTGTGTAACGTATTGTTCGAATCATTTAATCTAAAATGAGGTTATTAGCTTCAAACAGCTTGACGTATCCAGGGTTGAATTCTAGTATGAAAAATATCGCTTTTCATAAGAATAAAGTGAATTAAACCAAAACTTTTGTGGTAATAATTTGAAAATGCAGCGGTATACAAACATAATATTATCCTAATGCAATAAAATGCTATTACTTATAACAAATCTTTTATCACATTATGCGTAAAGCTATTTAAAACTGGGGAAATTCAAATAATGTATTCTTGTTCGGTTTAATTTTGTTGCAAAGTTGTATCTTGGTTTGAGAAGAGAATTTGCGAAATAATTAAAAAAATCTCTATCGATTGACACTTTCTAATGTAGTTCTAGTAACTTTTGAAATTTTAATTTAGCTTAAAAAAAATATCATAAAGGCCAGTATCTTAGTTTTTATGCCAGCGAAAGGCATCTAGGATCCTTATAGAATCGAAGTTTACCTGGTAGAGAATAAAAGTTTATGTCATACACCCTGCCTAAGAGTAAGTAACTGAAGAGCTTAAATCCGATTACACAAATATAATAACGTCTTCCAAATTTAATCAAGGTTCAGCAAGCGATGGATCCTACTTCTTATTTTCGTATGAACTGGCTCGAACCTTTCTTTATTAGAACGCTCGGGACTAAAACAACCTTAGCGCATCGGAATCACGATACTCGTATCCGTTATCAAATTAAATAAGCCATATCGTTGGATTCATTTGATTACCATGAGGGGTTAAGGTTACTGTCAAAACTTGTCTTACAATCGAGATAGAGCATGCCTTTTACGCAGAATAAATTTTTAATATCTCTTTCCCCTACAAACCGAATTTTTGCTCTACACCTTGCAAGATATCGCAAGGTAATATGAGATGCAAATACGATGTTTCCCATATACTTCATCATGATGATTCAAAAACATTTCTTTCCATAAAACTCTCAATATTATTTTTGAAGCACTGTTCCGTGAAAAGAGCTTTATCCTTATTTTCTGTTGTGTAACATAATGTTTCTACATAATTCAGCAACTGATTACAAGTTTAGTTCAAAAATAAATCCAAAGATCAATGGGGCAGTAGATTTCCGAACAGCATTACCACATTTTCGATATCCGTCGGAGACAGCCTTCGATGAGTTTCTGTCAACAGCAGAATATTTAAACTGTGTAGCAGTTTTGCGTCATCGTCGATGTTTTCCTTCACATACTTTCCTAACATTTTCTTGATTTACATTACGTCCAAGGCTGCACATCACTGTCAAGTACATTGATTGGCATCGTTAAAGATTTGATGTTTGCTTTGGCAAAGTTATAATTTTGTGGTTATCACAAATTAGACACCTAACAAATTGTTTTAGGACCATGGGTGCTTCGCATTATTTGTCCATGGCACTTAACCGCAGTTATATGTATTAAAAAGCGAGCAAACCATTATACTAGAAAAGGTGAAAAAATTGATAAATTAAATGAAAAAATAAATTTTCAAAACAGTTTTTCCCTAAACGTACTAAAAAATAAAAAATAATGTATATTAAATGACATATGTATTTATGTATCAGTTTTTGGTCTTTATCATTATTCGTTATCGAAACTACTAACTGTTCACTCGACGACATGAGTTCAAACCCCAACCTAGCCTAGCTCAAAGTTCAACCGACGACCCACTTTTCTCTAACTTAATCTAACAGTAATAAAGTAAACACGTTATTTAAGCTAGATTAAAAATTAGAAGAAGACCAAGAAGAAAAGGAGTTAATGCACAACCCCATCAAAGGCGCAAGTCTTTGCTACAATCGCTATCTCAAAAATCTTTTCGTTGGAAATAATACTCCGGCGCTACAGGTCATGGTCGTCCGGTTTCTTGTGGCAATTGCAACATTATTATTATTATTTTTCCAGGAGTATCATATGGTCTCTTGTTAACCTAATCCGTTTTCTTTTTGTGTATCCCGCACACAGGAGCCCAGCTGTGGTTGAAAGCTCGGCCACATTCCAGCTTTGAGCCGCCTCCAGGACATTCCACTTACGAAGAACAACGGTGCGTGCTACAGGCGCGTTTGTGAAATAATGTTACTGAAAGACGTGTGCGTAGAAAACATATCCCTCTTCAGCTCGTGCACGTGTGGGTTACCGTGAACTGACAAACATTACTTGACGCATTCATTTCATCCTACCCCAAAGGAAGTTAGCAAGCGAAGAAAGCGAACGAGTGCGGAAAAGCCCAAGCCGTAGCTAGAAAATGGTAGTGAATTTTCACCGCAATGGCCCTTGGCGCATAAATTGGCACCTACGACCGAACATGTGCCGTGCCCCGTCCAGGCCGTTCCGTGCCACGTTGCTGCTGTTCCATGTAAGCTGCATATCGATCGGAATAGCTGGGGCTGGGGCTGTGGCTGGGGCTGGGGCTGGGGCTGGGGCTGGGGCCGGGGTCGGTGATTCAACAACGCGAAGCGGCAACGAGTGGCGACCACCGGAACCGGAGTGGTGGTCCCCGTTGGCCAGCTTGGCTGACAGCTCGTTGACATCGCTGACAGGTCCGCTTGATCCGCGTCCGGCTCAAAACCAACGGCCAGCCATGCAGGAGCAACCGGGAGACGGAGGGGCGGGCGACACCGTACCAGGCACACACACACATCCAAGCACGAGGATGGGTTCAAGCGTGCCAAGTGTCCACCGACGGTCCCCGTCCGGAGGGTTGAAGTCGTTCGAAGCGGCGGAAAAACATTTCCTGTTCCGGCGTGATTTGAGTAAAACGCAGGATGCGCCTCCCCGGTTCGCCCCGCCGTCGGACGCCGTGGGTTGGACGTGGGCGGACAATCGGACCGGGAGCGGACCCATCTGCCGCGGGGAAACGGGATCGATGGACGGAAGTTGCAACACGAGCCGGGGGCGACCCGGCCCGGTGCTAATGACCAAGGCAAGCAATTCCACCGGAACGGAAGATTTCCCTGGATCCAACCGCACAACGTCCCCGAACAACGCGTCGGCGTTCCTGGCGCTGGAGGAGCTGGAATTAGCGACACTCCAGTCGCCGCTGGAGGAGGAGAACCACACCGCCCACTACTACACGGTTGTCAATCTGGACAACCACAATGACGTGCTGTGCGACGACGAGTACCAGATGGAGTACAACGAGAACTGCTTCATCGACCACAACGTTACATGTGTTGGTGATCCGGACTTTTGCAATCTGACGTACGACGAGTACCGACAGCTGCTGATGGATTACATCTATCCTTCGACGGGCGAATGGATCCTCATTGCCTCGCACACGGTGGTGTTCATCATGGGACTGGTAAGTTCTTTTTTCACACCCCTCTCTCCGCGGGAAAAGCAGTCGATAATAATGTGTGCTGAGCGGGTTTGTGTGTGGTACATTATTTTCCCGACGGCTCATTTGTCGCCGACGGGCATCGACTACTGTCGATGGCGTTGAATGGCTATTGCTAAACGATGCATGCCCTTGAGCACACCATAGGAAAAACGTCCATTGTAAGGAATGTGATTTTGCATTCCAACATGTGAGCAGCGGGCATATGCAGGACGGCCCTCTGTTTTTCAATTAACATTACTTACATAATCATCATGTATCAATTTCTGCCATACCGGACGGGCCGCAGCAATATGGATTCCGTTCAACTACAGCGATGTTTATTATGCAACATTGTGATAAGCACGGATCAGGTGTGATAATCTGACACGTGATTCACTGCACCTACTATCCCACACAAATTCCATGGTAGCTCATATTTTCCCTCACTTTGGCGCATTGCATGGTTCTTCTTAAGGTTAGGTTTCAGATTAAACTTTGATTTGTGGAAAAAATTATATTTCACTAAACCTTATTTCTTACAGGATTACATTGGCCTTCTTGGTCATTACCTTTCAGTGGTATGTTTAGTGTATCACCACTGTGAGTCAATATGTTCACATTTTGTCTATAAAACCAGTAATGAACATATTCTTTTGCTTCATTCGGTTTTAAATAGCTTAGTAAAATTGCAAAAGTGCTGGTGCAATTTACCCCATGGGGGCATCCTGCCTCACTTGGTCTTAGTTTTGTCTTATGAAATGTCGATAAAATGATTTAAACTTACGACTTCGATCAAAAAATAAGTTTCTTTTGCACTAAGAAGTAATTCAATTAGCACCCTTGATACAATTGCGATGATGTTACTAGCTATCGGCCATAGACATCAAAGAACACAAGAGCACCACTAGGTGTTCATTCTTGTTAAGATATTAACAAATATCCCTTCGTTTTGTGCTCATTTTTGAGCAAGTTTCTGAAAGCGTGTTAAAACTTATGCTGCTAAAAACACGTCGCAGGCAAATGTTCTCCCCCTTTCTTGATTTCATAAAATTAACTAGAATGAGAAACTATCTTCTTGCGGTTCTTGCGGAAATGAGCCTGGTAACATACCTACCTACCACTTCAAACGAAAACCGCCATTCAACAGATAGTTTCGCCTCTTGTTTTCTGCTAATGGTGCAAAACAACGTTCGATGGGGTTGGGAAAATAATTTTCTTTTTCGCCTACTTTCCCGCTATTGCGCAATAGTTAGTTAGCATGTTTTCTTGTGTTGAGATATTTTTTCCTGTACACAAAAGAAGCTGCTTCTCCGGAAGGGTATATCTTCCACTATTCGCTTCGCAGGTCGGCAAGAGTACTTGCGGAAATGTTTTAGTTGGAAAGTTTGCGCTTCAACCAGGATACTTCCGTCCAACGAAATAGTAATTGTGTTCTGAAGTAGTAGCGAAAACGAGCAAATCGCGGAACGGTGTTCGCGAAAGACGACGGATAGCAAAACTTTTTCCCGTTAAGCCATTTGCATCCGACGTGTCGAATGGGGGTCTTGAAATCAGTCTTGATATTGTAACAAAATCTACCTGGCTTTACGCACAGTGCAAATGAAAGCTTCATGCCTCAAAGGGCTATCGAAGAGATCCTTTTATCTTTCCAAGTTTTTGTATTATTCTCTCACTTAGATATCGGCTTCAGAGGAATTGGAGTTCAATCTTCATTTGTTCTTGAATATTAACATGTTTTATCAGAAATTATTTAAAAATAGTTTTTATACGATGTATTTCCAGTTATTCAACTACTAAAATTTCACCAAAACAAGTAAAACTATTAAAAAATATATAGTTTTTTAAATAACCATGCGTTGAAATCTATTTTGTATTCCATTCGCAAGTTTTAATTACTAAAAAAATTTTTTGAAGTACACTTATTATTTGTTATCTAGATGTATATTAAATTTTTTGTGTGCAACTAGAAAAAGGACGGTAGTATAATGAAAATAATATTTTATTCATGTTGACAGAAGTTTCGTAATATTTTTAATCGATTTAATAATAGCCATTAGGCCGGTTTGAAATTTGTTTTATATCAATTCATTTCCATGGATGTTTGCTTATAACTTTCAAGCATCAAATACCAAATGGTATGGTCATTCAATTGATCTGACCACTGCTTTAATATGTACGTTTATGTTTAACTAAACTAAACTAAAAAGTTTGACAGAATAGTTGCTAATGCTTCTACCGATCTGGGGGAATATACTGAACTTAAGTTTCATACAATATGTTTTCTCTTCCGAAAGAAACCCTTACAAAGTCTCCTTTCCTGCCCCTGACGAGATTTTTGCATCTCCTGAGGCAATGACCCTCGTTAGGCTTAGCAGTCCTTTTCTTTATAAAAAACAATCTATGATTTTCGCACAGTTTTTAGTATTGATGGATGGTTTCTACTTTTTTTTTATTTCTATTTTCACGGTGCGGGCCGTATTGTACAAATGATGGGTTCTACTTGTTTTCTATTTTTCAAACACACCCTTTGGCTTTTCTTAAACGTAAGCTGTCATCTACACTTAAAAACGGAAGTTTGAGCGCAGTTTTCCAGGCGAACTCCCAAGTGACTTTCGTCGTTTATTCACAATCCCTTCAGCTATATTCATCCGATTACAGGAAGCACAACTTTTTTGCAAAATTCCAAAGCATAAAAAAGTTCCCCCTTAGCTGCGACAAAGAATTTTCAAAAACCGCTAGGGGTTATATATGAACCATTTTATGACATCTGGTAGGGTCATAATTTTTCCGGAAGTGGCCGCAAATCAACACCGGATAACCGAGGTAGCGTTAATGCAAGAAGAAGCACAAGCAAATATTTGTTTTCTATCTTTTTGGTTATAATAAATAAGGTAGTTAGTGGTTAGGTCAAATAAACAGAAGATGAAACTAGTATCTTCGAACGAATAGAACAAAATTTATAGAAAATAGACTTTTGTTTTTCATAATATGTTCATTCAATCTTCATCGAAAACTGCACTAACTTTGAATAATTATAAAATCATACGAATTGCTTATAAGCTTTATAACATACCGTCTGGTTCTGTAAATATTTCCCCAAGATATAGGAGCCTCATAGTCGCAGCGACTATCCTCGCACGCACCAGTTGGCCAATAATCAGCATGTTGCTCAGCAGGTATCGGTGATTTATTGTAACTATCTTCTCTGGGCGAAAACGATCTGCCTCCGTTGGGTTTTCCCGTAGTTTAGGTTTTCACTTGACTGCCGCCTCAATCAATCAGACCAGAAGGCCCGTTTTATTGAAGGCAGCGTAAGAGCAGCATCCCCGTTCTGGTTCGGTGAACTTAAAGCTAGTGTCGCTGGCTGGCGTTGCATGTGGGAGGACAAGGACTACAGGGGGGCGGAGGGGGGAGGTGTTGAGTTCCTCGAGGGAAATACAAAGCATTCTTTGCATATTTTCAATGTGAAGCATGAGTGATTTCCCCGTGGTTTGTAGTGGAGAATGGAACGTAATTTCCAAGCCAAGGGTAATGGCTCACAGTCGAGCTATTGCTATTAGTGAACGTCTTCTACTTCATTGAAGGACGGATTCGTAAGCCTAACCGCGCCATGGCTTAGCAGCTAGTCAAGAATGCCGATCAATTGTTTAGAGCACATCGAAAGTTTCATTAGCAAAATTAGATTCTAGCGTGTATGCCACAAAATTCCATTGTACTACAGGCTTCGTAGTCCAACACAACACAGCCGCTTTCATATTACGAATCGGTTGAGTAAAGTTGCGAACCCTGTAGAATGAGAAGCGCTTCCGAAACCTCAACGGAATTTGAAGTACACCCGTGAACACGTACAACTCTGCGGGACATCCCGGCTGATGCTGGGCAATTTTGGCCAACCATGAAAGGCACTCGTCGCGTTCGTGGTCACTACGGGAAGGTCGTCTCCGAACCAGCAGATTCTGCAATGATTGATTAAAGCTGAGCGCTGCTGAAATGTCATCACCAGGGTAAATCTCAATCCATTAAGCTTGACCCATTTGCTCCATTTGTTATAGGGTTATGATGAAAATTTCGATAGGAGGAATGAGCGAGCTGCGAAAGGCAAAGAAAAACGTTGTTATGATGAACATCTCCATAAACATAACATACAATGAGTAGAAAATATTGCATCCTTTAGCTAGAAAAAAAGTCAATACAAAAAATGTTTCATTAACATAACATTGTTCTCCTTCTACAATGTGCCGTTAGCATGACATACACATATGCGTTTTCCAATATCGCTCTACTTCCAATAACTTTATATCTAGCTTGTATGAAAACATAACCAAAATGTATCAATCACGTGAGATCATCACATCATTTCAACAGGCTATAATTTTTTTCTAGGTTTCGCAAACGTCGCCGTCGATATCCGCCATGGTATCTCCGCGGTTGACCAACGAATTACGGGGGAGCTGCCGATTCGCATCGGTCAGTTAATGCGACTATCGCTCAAGTATCTCATGTTTACCGAACTCCAATTTGACGTAACCGCCGAGCGACGGTGGATTGGTATGCATCGTACTGGCCACGTGTGTGCGTGAGTACAGCGTGTGGACGAATGCCTTTCATCTTGCTCCAACAAATCGGCGGCTCGATGCTATCCTTGGCCCGAGATTACGGGGCAGCGACTCCAATAAACATCGGTCGGGGTGGCCGATGCTGGTATAGATGAAACAACAACTGTCCACTGTCACCGACGACGCAGGAGCATCTACCGCGTCCGTACCATTACTTCGGGAAGGACGTTTTGTGAGTCAAGCATAAACACGGTCCAGACTCGACTTAAATGGATTTCCTGTAATCCAAACAGTCTAAACAATCTCCCATCGGACGTATCGTTTTTAGTATTGGTGGTTTCCCAGCACAAAACTAAACTGGACGTACTATTCGAGAACCTCTGTGTAACAAAAACTTTTCCCTTTTTGGTGTATAAACAACATTTTAAGTTATTCATGAAACATTTTCAATTTACCTTCCATTGTGTTAATCCACATCATCATTTTCCTTGCTTTCACGAATACAGCATAAACAGTTTTCAAGAATAAAAAATAATTAACGGTTAAAACCTTTGAACGTCTTCACCAATAGCAACATTTTTAATGGAGACTTTCCATCAACAGATTAGATTCTAAACGTACCTTACATTTTTATTATAATCTGCACTTTGACCAAATGCTATCAGACCACTTTAATTATCGTGTGTTTTATCTAATATATTGTATGATAAGCTGGTTCTCATCTGTTCAGACTAAAAACATTAAATACAAAAATACAAAAATTTGCGGTACATCATAAACTGTTGAAAAAAAACTCGTGATAAAACGTTTAAGCCACATGCAATGCGTTTAAGCCACATTGTTCAGATGCTATGAAATCAGTAGTGAAAAATCAAAAATTAAACTACTGATGATATCATATTGTTATCATGAAGCGAGAAGAAGCAGAAGGGAAAAGCATTGCAGAAAAATAATATTTCAGGATTTTAGAGCTAATCCGTTCATTGAGTTGGAAAAATTCCTCTACTTTCTTAAGACCTGTGAAAAAAATAAAACCAAAGTAAGGGCTATATACTGTTTGAGTTCCATCAACTGTTTGTCAATCATCCATAAGATCCAAAGATGAAGATAATTTTCAAAGCACCAAAACTTACACTACATACACATACAAATACAAAAATGTCTGAATGTTGTAACAAACTATGCAACTAGACCTGAGATCCATGACTAATTTGCCATATCAATAAACATCGATGTTTATCTGAATAGCTAGTTGTGCTACATTAATAATGGTAATTAGAATTGATAATGATACAGATATAAAGAACGAACTCATATTTCCCGTTAGAAACTTCTTAGGGGACTTGGCTTGCAGTATTCTGTTTATAAGCAAA
Source organism: Anopheles ziemanni (assembly GCF_943734765.1). Classification (NCBI taxonomy): domain Eukaryota; kingdom Metazoa; phylum Arthropoda; class Insecta; order Diptera; family Culicidae; genus Anopheles; species Anopheles ziemanni. Next base: position 51,808,991 of record NC_080705.1, on the reverse strand, counting down.
ACTTAAACTGGTCTAAAATTATGAATGAGATAGATAACAGAGATTAATACGTGTATAATACTTGGACAAAGTGATTATGCGTTAGCCTTATATCTATTTAGTTGTATTTATGAAAAAGACACACGATGTTATTTACTTTTATCATAACCCCAAAAAATTTAAACCAATACATAAGTTTGCGATTTGGTGACATCATGCTTTTTAAACCTTGTATTCAAGTGTACTTATAGAAACTGGACAGCTGTGTATTCTAAGCAACGTGGAAAAATGATCTAGGTTCTAAATTAACACAAAACATAAGAGCAAATCAATGATAATTTAGTTTGATGCGAAATATCGAACATTTTGTTAAAATGTTCCTAGTATTAAAACAACTGGTGAAGGTGAAAAAGCATAGTAAATCCAAAAATTATATTTAAAATCTCGTCTGGACACAAAATTGCGGGGACAACGCAATCCTGTTGTAAAATTATAAAATCAACACCCATAAATCAATCGAAAACTTGTAACGTGCTCCTCAGCAGTGGGTGATGCTCAGTTGATTGTGTTCTCAGACAAGCAGCAACTAGATAACAGAGTGCTACTAAATTATGTCACTGAATCGTGTTTCAACAAACTCACCCCGCCTTTGCTTTTCTCTTTGGAGCTCGAAGAGCTTATCGACGCGACATGTTGAACTACCACTAACAATTCCGGATGAAGCTCTCTTCAGGAAGACCGCAGGCAAATATTATAACGAGCTTAAATTATAATTGCATTGTGCGACAGCTTGGGCCTTTGAAGGAGCACCCATCCTACCATGTATCCGACTGTAAAGACACAGTCTCTGCTGGCAGTCCTTTAGAAGCTAGTTAAACACGCGTTTAACCTACTTCCAGGACATCTTCTGAATCCCGGGTGTAACCCGAAGGCACACGCTGCTTCTCATTAGCGTCAAACGTGGAAGCCGTTCCAGCTCACAGCTGTCGAAAATGGCATTGGCAGGGTTGACATTTGTGGGCATAAATTACGCAACGGAATTAGCATGTTGCATGTACTCGTTTAGCTTCATTTGCATACTACCGGGCAAAAGGACGGCAACTCTCGCATTCCTGGCCGGCGCCGAATGGTTCCTGACTTAAAAAGGGAAAGCAAATGTACGGCATCCCTTGACCGGCGTTGGGCCAAAGTGACGACATCTTTCTTAACCGCACTGATCTTTTGCCCTTGCGATATGGCGATCGAGTGCGAAGACCTTCGGTGGCTAAATTTAGCCCCTTCGATTACTCATTAACAGCTTCCATTCGGCTAATGTTTTATTTATGTTGCCTACATCGAAATGCGCTGCTATTTGCACTGTCCACCCGTACAACACACGCCACATCGCCATGGCATCCATTTGGCTTGGTATTTGTTTTCCCACTCGCTTCACCACTGCCGATAACGGTAATGGTAAATCTTTCCATCAACAGTGGCGGCTTCTTGCAATCCGCTGCAAACCCGAGCAACCGGCAGACCCTGGCCTTCCACACCATTCACATTAAGGTCATCGTCTAGTTGCGGCGGTTGCCAGCACGGAACGTCGAAAACAGACTCTGGACAAGTCGTCGGTTGCGCCGACGTTGCCCTGTTTGTTATGTCATGATTTGTCGTTAATCATGGCCATCCTGCAGCTTCCGTCTGAGCTATAATAAGACGTATGCTAAATACGTATACGTTCTTATACGATTGTTCCTCCTTCAATGCTTGGAAGCATGTTCGCGTGTGTATTTGTGTGTGTGTGTGCGTATGTGTGAGCAATTTGATGTTTGTTCATCTGCCGAATATGTTAGATTTGCCAAGGGAATTGATTAAATTGTTTGTGTAGGATTTTCTTTTGGTGTTCCCTTTTTTTTTTTGTTGGTTGTGCCAAAGCAAACAACAACATACAGCAAACTCTCTGCTAGTTTCGGTAGCGTTGAATCTCGCGTCTACATGATCAAATAACGATAATGACGTTGTACAACAAAAACTATCGTCACCAAACATGCGAATTCAATATCGATGCCGCCGGAAGCTGGTGTTTGTCGATTCAATGAGCACGAATACAATTTCGTCTCTTCTGCCGGCTTTTCCGTACAGCACATTCCGGTCATCGCCCAATTGGTTACAGGAAAATAGTTTGTACTTTCAACACTTTCTTTGATTCAACTCTACTTGGTTCTCTTTTGTCGCTGCGCTCGGTGCAGGCTTTGAGAAGCATACATGCCTTTTTGAACGGAACAAAGTTGCGATGCGACCAACACTCGACGGGACATTACCGGCGGATGCTGGATGCACTTTTCACTGATGCTTTATTTATTTTCGACTTATCACTTCGTGTTTCTCGTTCCCACACCCTCGCAGGTCGGTAATGCGCTGGTCTGCATAGCGGTCTACACTAACCATACGATGCGCACCGTGACGAACATCTTCATCGTCAACCTGGCCGTCGCCGACTTCTTCGTCATTCTCTTCTGCCTCCCGCCCACCGTCGTCTGGGATGTGACCGAAACGTGGTTCATGGGAAAGGCCATGTGCAAGGTGGTAATCTACTTCCAGGTGAGTTTCCTTTATCATCACCAGAGCGCTCGGGATCAGAGCTCGGCAAAAGATTTTTCGAACGTGAAACTCGTTCAATCGATTGATTTTAACAAAAACGGAGCTGCAGCTTGTTGTATTTAAATAATGTTATTTAAATTTGTGCATTTTGTTTCGCATGATCAAAGGTTATTTATTGCAATAGCTTGAAATATGATATGTTTTAGAATTAATCAAATTTGAGTTTCACGATGTATCTAACAAATTCTTAAGTGAGTTTTGTACAACAATAATTTCCTAAAAACTTAACTGAATTAAATCATATTCCAAGCACAAATTATATTTCAATTTACAACATTGAAAATTGGCGACCCCTGATCTATATAAACAAATGGCGCGATTCAAAGGAGGGCTATAAAAAACTAAGCATTTTTCCCGCGCTCCATCCATCAGCAAATGCTTTTAACCTGTTTTCTCAAATCTAATTGCATATTAGAGATAAACAATCAAAACGTACGGAAAATTTGAAAAATTCGATATGATAGGCGCTTGTGCGTGTGTTTTTGCTTGGTATAAAAGATTTAGCTTTCATTTGTAACTTATTTAATTTAATGTTATTGTTAAAATCGTTGCATATTAAAATTTATTGATAATTCATTGATTCCCCCATGCGGTATAAACCTTGCTGCATAACCTTCAACGAATACACTTCGCCATATGGTGCTGCCCTTGGATTTTATAGTAGTGGTCAAGGATCCATACACACGCGACTTGAGGACTATTTTCATTAGAACCATATATGTTTCATATATATATGAACCTAAACGTGGGTTCATATTAATGAAATCCTCAAAGTTGCTGCTACTAATTATTGATTTACGTAAAAACTACAGAATGTTTCTTTGGTTCAAGTGCATCACAAATATAGATTTTGTGCATTTTTATGATGTGCTGTTTTTATCAAGAAGGGTGAAACCGTATATGTTGGTTTTGTGTTTGTTATTACAACTAAGATTCAAATGTAAAATTTAGATGATTTCATTAAAAAGTGTAGTGTTACACAACATTATTTAATGGAGGCGCCTGGTGTTTTGCTTCACACAACAGTACTGGCGAGCGGGATATGAAAATGCCACTATTTCACTTATTGTGAGAAACTTCATTCAGCCTAAACTAGAAAGAACTTAAATTATAATTGTCGAGAACAAATGTGCGCATGGAATCAGGGTGATGTAATATCACTAGCATATGAACTTCCCGCTTCAAATGCTTTCTTTTGCTTGCTTGGTGCTCTTTAGCTACTGAAACAAAAAACCTTCGAAATCTCATGAATAAGAATTTCGAAATTGTCATTCCTCTCCTGGAACATTCCTCCTCGCACTAAAAGCAATTGGTTCTCATTCTCGGGACAACAGATCGCCCGAGAACACCCGATAAGAGCACAATCGGATCTTCGCACGTAGCCGATGCGGATTCTAAAGCGCCTTTCGTTCCCCGAGCCCACACAATATGTTCCAATCGACAATACATTTAAGGGCGCTGCCAAATTCCAGCATTTGCTGCACGCTCAATCTCAGCTCACGGGACCAGCATAGCTCAAAATGCAAATACGCTGGAAACCGAGCGGTAAGTATCTCGGGTGTCACGTTTCCACTGCAGCGCTCAGATGCTGAACAACTGAACAGCTTATGCTGGGCCAATTGAGCTCGCTTGCGTTGCTGCCTCCGCCAAAAGTGCATTGTCTGAACCGCACAACCATTTGTGTGGCTTCGCCGTAGGTGGTCTGTTTTTACCAAACCACAGCACGTTTCACGGACAAAGTCACTTAACGGTGCAGCACATCGCAGCGATACCATCTTCGACAGTAGTTATTGCTCTCGAGCTCAGCTGGAGATTTCGGGAGGAATGGCGTTCGTTCGACATCAATTACACTTTCATATCTCAAACGATGCGAGCGACTCGTTGGCAACCGGTTGCCGCTTACGGGCAAATTCAGCGTTAAAATCGAGCACCATTGTGCTCCACTGCTTGCAAACGGTGGTGTGTGAATGTGGAAAATATTCCAAAATTCATTACATTATTTCTGTCTGCGATGGAATAGGTATGACGAAAACAATGGTGCGATCGAATGTTGCAAGCAACCAGTTATATTAACAGCATAATAACGTATCTAGGATTTGTATCTATTATCATTGATGATACCTTATCTAATGCCGACTTTTACTGGGGAAAATTGTGCTCTATTTTATTTGATGCGAAAATATAAAAACATCGTTAAATTAAGAGATCTATTTCCACTAGTTTTGGTAGCATCGGGATTTGTAAAACTCAAAGACTCGATCCTTTGACGATTTCTTAAGAATTGGATCAATTTTGTGGAATTCGAATCAGAGTTGATTCGTTCAGAACTCGATATGATCCGAATCTGACTTGATTTGATTCAGGCTTGAGCCGTGCCTATTTGAATTCGATGTGATTCGATTCAGATACGATTCAGTTTATTAGTTTCGAACGCTGAATAGGATGCATTGGACATAGAGATTTTCGTGCGATTTATCGTAGAGTTGGGAAAAAATCATGATTTCAAGAAGAAATAAAGTCTGTCCATTATTAATTTGAGCCAAGGAAAGCGCGCTACTGTGGCGCCTCTAGTGGCAGCCGGAAACTATTTTTTTTAGTAGTATTAGTAACTAGTAACGATCATAATGTGAAAGTTTCGGACGTATAATCCTTTTCTTCACTAAATGTGGTATAATTGAAATTGAGTGGTCAGAACTGAGCCCGCACAAAATTATTTACATTAGAACATCGGTAATCTATAGCGTTCTTCCATCACGTTTATCCCACGGGTTAACGAGCATTCAGATCTCATTTACGTTTTTAGCAAAGTGTTGTATCAAACGAGACTCTCCATAGAGAATCTTCTTTAGACAGTGTTACAAATCAAAATCACTGTGCCGTTTTTCAATAGCTACGATTAATCGATGTTTCGTTGTATTAGTTGTTTTCACTGTCAACAGAACTACTTAAAATGGTGAATCGGACATGGGAAATGAGTGATATGTTTTGCTTACGAAAATAACGACATACCAGTTTGTGGATTTGATAAAGATTCGGATTTGGATATTCGATTCCCAGACCGGCATGATTGGTTTATATCGTCTTGCGACTGGATGGATTTGAGTTTGGATGTGGCTATCCGGAATGATTCAAATATATAGAGGGGATTTACCCACCACTAATATGTACAAACTAACCCTATTTTTAAAGAAAAGAAATTGCCATTCGAAATAAACTTTTTATTTTAAAAAAAACCTTTTCCTGTAAACAAGAACGATCGATGTATCTTTTATGTATTTTGCGGAAGGGTGAAGCGAGAGAAATAATTAATCGTGTTGACAATTCTTTGCAAATTGCTGTCTGGCTCGAGGATGTTCTGATGTATTTGCACAAACACGGGAGACGGATGGTCAAAACGGAAAATAATTCCGTTAATTAAACTTACCATCACTTTCATCCTTCTCGGTCAATAGTATTTGTCAATCGGGTGCACTTCGAAAGGGCAATTCTGGGGCAGTTTGCCGCTTTCCAGCTGTGACGCGAACGTCACGCAACAATTGCAATTCATCACTTCCCAAGGCCTGTCCCTACGCCACGTCCCTTTTCCTCACCACATCCACCACGTCCTCGCCCTCGCCGTCGAAAGTCATCCGATGCTGCGCCGGAACTAAACATTTACAACTTGTCACCCGCCCAGTGTCGCACTCAAACTCTTCATGTGTGTGTTGCTGCGTTAGTGTACCGCCCTATTCTGGCCACATCTTTGACGGACGTGGCCATGGCAGCTTGGTCTAACTCGACCTAACCAGACATCCAAACCGCTTTGCGCTGCTCGTCAAGCAGAGTGAACCCGACGTCCGGATGGGAAGTAAATTAAATTAAGCGCCCGTAAAATATGCTTCTTTAATGATGCCACCCATTATCACACGTTGCGGTACGTGTCCTTCTCGCGTGGCGCACCGCTGCAACCGGTTGTGGGACGGGTGAAACCTACGAAAGGGGAAGGAACATGCAGACGGTTGGGATCCAAGGAAATTGCAACGCATATTCCCACAAACTGAAGCATGCATCGTAAAAATATTAATAATATTAATAAATTATTGGGATAATAATAATCGTAGCAAGGCGCCACACATTTCCCCAGCGGGTCGCGAACACGGGGCACGAACGTACAACATCGTTCCGGCATTCCTCGAAAAGCGAATGACAAAAAGAAGGGATCTCACCTTCAATCACCCAGACCTGTACAAACCAGACCTTCTCCCTCTGCCTCATATTTCTACTTGATGAAGGTCCTATCCCTGCCACGAACTTCCGAACTCCAAGTTGTAGGGGAATACGGGGCACAAGAAAAAAAAAAACAAACATAAAAAGCAAAAATATATTATCTTAGAAAAATGTTGAGTAGTATATTACTAATGGGAGAAACGTAAATAATACAGCCCTGGTAATAATAGAATAGCAAATACATTAACATATTATAAAGGTATTGCGGTTCACCTTGTCAAGATCTCGGGTAAAAAAATAAGAAGCAAACATCGACTGTAGACAAATGAGATGAATTTACATGAGGTTACTCTTATAATAACGAATAACGCGTTATAATTTTAATGACACGTGTTTTCATACAATTCAACGCGTACAATTACATTTGGTTATTGTTCTTCTTTTTAACAAGTTACCATGTATTTTCCATAGAAAAAGCGGAAAATCAATATTTTACGTAATTTTCCCCCCATACTCCCCTACTGATCCAGCGAACCGGATCCTAACTGAAAATAATAAATATTTATTAAACTTGCTATGATATTTTCCGAGCGCGTCACTGTGGCGATGATGTTATGCAGTCGATCGAAGCTACGCGTGTGGCATTGTCCTGCGGGCGAAGAAAAACTCCAACCATGGTTTGCCTTCGGCAGTAGGTGGAAAATGTTTCTGTCGAGATTTTCTCGTAAAATCGTTGACATTATGTCGTACAAATCCGCCGCCGGCCGGCCGCCTGTGACTGGGCGGGCTGCGTTGCGTTTCACTGCTCGCTGATGCGTTCCGACACCGACGGCATTTTCACTAGATAAACGGCTAAATGATTAATGATCATAGATTCGCCTGTGGAGCCGTCGTAAGGGGCGCAAATTTGAGTACAAAGATGTCACATGCTGCGGGGCCATGTTTGCCTAGCGTAATTTTTTTCTTCTGTTCACGCATTCATCCAAGCTCGAGGGAAAATATCAATTTCTTCACTCCCTTCTACATCGGCTTCACACACCTCTGCATTATCGAGATATGAATTTGTGAATGTGAATTTTACGCCAGAGGAACTTCGTCAAAGAGGAAACACTTTGAAAAGTGCGTATTAAAATTCCTTTTAGCATACAACTAAGCATTTTTTGCGCTGTTCGACTCTTCGACACACGAAAAATAAACAATTTGTCACTTTAGATGTTCTGCAGGTTTTTACATCCCTCTTGGTCGAGTAAAAGTAAGTGTGGGTAGCAAACGGCATTCAACATAAAACAATGGGATAGTTTGCGGAACAGTTTAAAGTTAGAGAAGATTATGCACCCGTTATTGCGACGTAAATGATAATTACATTTTGAATCCTCTTAGACTGTTTAATTAGAACTAGAAATATATTTTAGCTGAAAAAAACAGGTTAATTTTCCGGACAGTTTACTTTCCATCTTTTGTTCTAGAATTTTTTTTTTCAATGGATTTTCAAATCCCTTAGAGGCAACGGAAAGAAGAAGATGAGTATCCTGTTCTACTAGCATGAAAGTGTTTTGCACTGAAAGCTACAGTAGACTTCCAATTGATCACGGTAAATGGTGGAATAATAGAAAGCGGCCAATCTTCAACATGTTAAAAATATTAACAAGTGATTACAAATTAATACTTAGTAAAAACGTGTATTAAAAGCACGGAGTTCAGTGGATCTAAAATACACTGTTCACATTTAAAAAAAAAAGAATTTTTATACCAACCAATTAACAATAGTTTGAGAGTGTTGTGTCCTTTTGGAGATAGTTCAATCGATAAAGTTTGTCCGGTGTCTTCTGGGAAGTAATACCGTAAAATACCGCAAGTAAATTTGATTAAACATTGCATCTGTGCTAAAAGGTTAAACATTTTTTTAACAACACAAATAGCGCTCGTATGTCAAAACGTTCTAAGAACCTCAAAAACGTCAAAATTTACGATAAAATTGTTGGTTGGTAGATTGCATCACCAGTTTTTTCAAATCCCGAAACTTAAAAGGCAACCTACGTATAGTTTCAAGAACACCTTCATATCAACCTCTAAAACTTCAAACGAGAATAATGATCACATCCAACGTTTGTTTTGTGTCAGGCAAGTCTTGAGTAGGTATTATAAACGTAAGAACTGTAGTCCGCTAGCCTCGGTTTTCGTCGCTTGGTGTTTGGTGACGAAAACCGGGGCCAGCCTGAACACATTTTCCATTCACAACGCAAAACTTCATGCGAAAAAACCGTCCACCTCTTTTTTGTAGGTTGATTTCCTCCTTGGTTGAATGCCAAGGTTACATCAATAACGATAAAATTTTTCTCGCCTTACTTTTGGTTTAGTTCATTTCGTGGTTTCATGGTTTGTTATACCCGGTTGACAGAAATTGACATTGTTGCTGGTACTATGTAGTTCCAGCAAGAGTCCCAGCAATCTGCCATGGAAAAACTTGCTGGTACTACATGACAGCTGCAAAAAATTTGAATTTTTGTCAACCGGGTACGTTTTAGTCTAAATCAAAATATAAAAAAGTTTGATGATATAACATCTAGTCTAATTTCTTATAGTTTTCCTTCTAATTTATGTTTCTATTCGTTAATTTACGTGGACCTGGTTTCAACTACCTAAAATTGCTGAGATCGGTAAAGAAAGGAGAGGCTCCCGGCAGGAAACCAAGAAGATTCCTATACTTACAATAAACACACTTTCACTGAGGGGAAGCAATGTGCTTTCTTAACTTCAGAAACAATAATTAAGAATGTTTTACACTGTTTGGATTGCAATTAGTTTTACAGTAATTAGCTGTACAAAAACTATCGATCATATAAGTTTCATCCACATCTTTTCGATAGGACTCATAAAGACCTTAGTAGCTACCAAAAACGACTTTGTTTACGTTGACCCAATGTGCCTCCTTTTGCAGGTATTTTTTTATTTTCATGAAGCAAACTTTCGGAAGAAAAGGTATAAGATGAGCATCATAACTTTTTTATTCTAACATGCAATCATAACTTTTCCTTTTCTCGATTATACAAATCACACATCAAACGAATTCCCTGTCCATGTCAAATGCGCATGTTACCGGCCAAAGACTTAGCTTGAGCATTACTGGAATAGGCCACCGTAGAGAACGCTATGTTGAACGATCTGTGTACCAGTTGATTTTGTTCTTTCATCATCGTACCATTTTCCGGTGCTATATTTCATGTTGGCGTGTGATTCATGTCGTACGAGAATGAACCAGATTCACCCAAGCGAGTTAAATAGACGACTGATTCCCGGTGTTCCCTACTCGCGGGAGAAGTTAAAATCGAAATGCAGCTTTGATTCATTTCAAATGTTCAGTTATAGCGTTTCTGTGTTGAGAGCATACTTTCATCGGGTCCAATTCCAATACACTTTTTACTGTGCTAGCAAGTTTTCGTTTGCCTGTACATACTTTCTATTCCCTAAGCTCATAAATATTATGATAACGTAAATGAAATATTACCCAGTCACCCGAGCAACAATCGGCCTGATGTCGTAGCCGAGAAATTTCCATCCGGTTGTCTGAGTCCACAGGGTTTTGTACAATAGCTTAGGGAAGGCTTTGGAATTTTCGCCAACATTTTTCCAACGGAGCGCGTAGAAGTAATTTTGATCTTATATAAAGCTGAATGCATGCTGAAGGCAAATGGCGTTGCTTCGGAACCACTTACGAAGGCCAGTGAACAAAGTGACAAAACGATTTGGGACGCTTCACGTTTGAAGTTGCTTTCTATCAACGGCTCTACCTGACCGAAAAAGTGATATTTATTCCGTCTGAACGCTCCGGTGGAGAAAGCTCAGTGACGCCCGCGTCGACAACGACTAGCCGTAGCGAGTGACTGTAATGTGCCAAATCCTGAACCAATATTTTCACCTCAGATCACCCGGCAAGGTGCTCAGCATTCCGATGTTTGTTTACTTTCCACCTTGGGATTCGCCTACACCGCGACGGCGGAACCTGTGCTGTGCCGAACAGAAGGGGTTGCGACCACGCGAAGGTTGTGCCTTTCGACAGCGTTCCGGGTTGATGAAAGATTTGTGAAAAATGGCGTGAAGAAAAGTAATCAGTAAACATCGGACCGCACCGGGGCCCGCCTAGACGCATCAAACATGGGTAAAATCACGCTCCTATGTCTCGCCACTGACGCTGCTCGCCGATGTTGGGCAACCGGTTGACGTTGAGTTCGGTAGAAGGCAAGGGCAACAAGAAATCCTTCTCAAGAGCACCACCATCAGAGGCGAAACCACGCTAGCGGCGCGTTCTATGATTTTTTCTTATTTTTTACACCAATCGCTCGTGTGCACGAAGGATCGTTTAACCGCTTTCCTGGTCCCGGTCACGGCCAAAACCGTAGCGTGCCATATTGGTCGGATCGTTGCGCTGCAGATCGTGCGTGCGTGACGACTCCGTTCCTAGTGGAGCTTGCAATTGTAGTTGTTCTCCATCGGTGCAGTGTGTTGGTCGGAGGGAATGGGTGACCTGGAACCGCAAAACCGCCATTCCCATTCTTGAAGAGCGGCGCAAAAACTGAATGTTTACCTAGGATGTTGTTCTTTGAGATACTTTGTTTAGATTCGTCAAACATAGAGTATATTACTTTTCGAACCTCAAAATCGCTGGTTCGGTGAAATAGCTACAACAGTTCCATTTTTATTGCTTGGCTCTAATTGACTGCTGGCAAATTTCGTTCGACTGAAATCGAGTTGTAGCTGCCTGTGAATGCTTGACTAAAATAAAATGCTCCAATCATTACCAAACTGACTAGCAGTGCAATGCATTGACCAAACTATTTTCATATTATAAGCTGTTACGCAATTTTGTCTATACCTGAATAAGTGTATTTACTCCAAAGTGTTTTTAGTGTTTTTAAAAGCGTTGTCTGGTACATACAAACAGGTTACTATAAAATACCTTTCAAAGCTAAACTAACTGAGGAAACTTAAACTAAACATGAAAAATTTGAGGAAATTTATGAAATATTCTAACTATAAATGCTTAAGGAATTTATATTATCTATTATAGAAAATGTTACCACAAATATGAGTATAAACTGGAGTGATTATTTTAATTGAATTGAAATGAAACACAGAGCCAAAAAAAGTGAAAAGATCACATCTAAACCAATTATTTTGAGCACCTATTAAAATTGAATAATTATTATGGGAAGGTTCTTAAAATCTGCCAGTTATTTAGGAAAACAACATTTCAAAAAAAAAATGTTTTACGCAGCTTTTTTTAATTTTAATACTACTGAAATGTTTCTTTTGGAAAATATAATTTCTTTCTTATTACGTAAATAAGTAGAAATACAGTCTGACAATAAAGTATCCGTACAGTCACCAATTTCAACTTTAAGCCTAGTTATCTTAGGGACTACGTGGCCTAGGACAACCATTTAAACGACATATCTTAGATACACTTCTATTCTATTCAATGAGTACTTAACATTTCGAAAAAGTTACTTGTTGGTCACTTTGTTCTAAAGATACCCAAAAAAGGCTCAAAACCGATGACAAAAAGTATCCGTACATGATGAGTATTGATGATGTGCCATCCGTACATGATGTGCCAATATGTGGCGATCAATACCACTTGCCTCAATAACAGCCTGCAAGTGCCAAGGCATCATTTCTACCACTTTTTTTTCTCGAAAGATGCTGGAAATTTAACCCGATCTCATAATAGTTCTAAAGATGTCTACTAAGATCATGATAATGTCCCGTTGATGGTAAATCTAGGCATCTTTCGACAAATGTTGTATATAAATCAATTCCGGAGACTTTGAGAGTTCGGTTAACACTTGTACGGTCTCATAAAGTGGTCACTTTTGGACAAGACATGGCCTATTCTTGGGATCGTTATTTTACTCAGAGAACATATTATTTAAATGTTCAATAATATGTTCTCTGAGTAAAATAACGAAGTTTAATCTAGGCATGGCTTGGCTAAGTGACAAAATGGGCGAAGTAGACCATGTCCCACAGATGATTCATAATTAATTTAATATTTCCAGTTCGATTAATGGCCTTGGAACCCCATAACATAAACTCTCAACTACTGTGTTTAATAGTTGGAACAACGTTGCTCGTATCGATGGTTCAGTTCGATGTCTGGTGTCTATTGTTATTCGTTTTTTTTTTTGGCCAAATTGCTTAATTTTGTCTGTATGAAGTCTGTATATAGTGTATAAAACACTGAGCCTACACGCCAAAGGCACCAAAATTCAGCGATTTGCAAATCCCCAGTCTTTCTTATTCTTTCCTACGAAATGAAAAGTCTGTAACTTACAATAATGCAATGTTATTGTTATTTCCGAAAAATCTTCTTAAGAGTTGAAATCCAAATCATATGATTGATGATGTAGACACTTCGTTCGTCATGTTTGAGATCTCTAAGTATGAAGGACTTAATAGCTTTTCGAACAATCACCCTCCCATAGCGATTAAGTAACCACGAAAGATGTCTGTTTGCTGGGTTTAATCTAATTGGATCCTGGTTAATTCGACAAATTATAAAATTGATGCCGCCATTCTTTTAGACCCTTAATAACTCGAAATATTGGCTAGGATGATACTTTGGTTACTAGAACCTCACCAAACCCGTGTTTTTCGTCAAGAAAAGTGGGTGTACGGAAACTTTTTTGTCATCGGTTTTGAGCCTTTTTTGGGTATCTTTAAAACAAAGTGAACTGCAAGTAACTTTTTCAAAATTTTAAGTACTCATTGGATAGAATAGAAGTGTATCTACGATATGTCGTTTAAATGGTTGTCCTAGGTCACGTAGTCCCTAAGATAACTAGGCTTAAAGTTGAAATTGGTGACTGTACGGATACTTTATTGTCAGGCTGTACTTTCCAAAAAGCCACCAAGTCATCAACCAAGCCTGCTGAGTACAACAAGAGACATTGATTGGGTGATTGTTATTGTGAATTATAATGGGATCCTCAATTCCTTAAGTGCTCTGTAAACATAGGAAAGAGTATTGAAGCGCGGTAATTCTATCATGGGTAGAACACTCACGTAGTTGCGGTTCTGTATAGTAAACTACCAATTTAAGTACGCTTCATCCTATAACAAACTTTTGCATTTTTTGCTACCTGTTTATTTTCATTACCGACGAAAATGTGTTGCACCTTGCAGACGTATGTGCGTAAGATGATTAGTTTTATTGAAAAACAAATCGTCTTTCGGAGTTGACGGCTTTCAAGGAACACACAACCGCTACATATTGCTAATCACAAAAAATAGGATCTTTGTTAGCCACCGAGCTATTCCTTCCAATATGCCATGTCAGTAAAGTCATCCTCGTAGTCATGCCAAACTTGGAAACATTTGTACATCTTAAAAAAAACCTTAAACAGCTGCGTCAGGGGTTGATAAATGGCCACAATAACTTTTACAAATAGCTTTCAATTGCCGGATCAATTTATCCTAAGCGACAAAAACGAAGCTGAAAAGCAAGCGACTAAGGCGTTTGTAAGCGAGTGCCTACGGACTGCACGTGTCTTCATTGAAGTTTATCTTGTCAGCATTCTGGTAATTTTACCTGCGATACTGTAAAAGTATCATACCCGGAACGTACAGTAGCTTACCCGTGCAGATTCGTTTGAAATAAGCCAACAATTTGGCCTTAATGGCACTTGACCGTCACACAAGCACCCCATTGATACGCCCTGCTGCGTAAACAAAGTAATATCCATCGTCCGAAAGGGAAGAAATTCAAATAAATAAAGATGCTGTAGATATTGGTTTATCGATCGAAAACCGCACTGGTCCAAATGTTAAGATGCATACAAATTGCTTGTTTTTCGCCCTTTGCAAGAATAATAAGTGTTTCTTTAAGGATTACGCCATACAGATTTTGAATACTTTATTACATTATCTTAAAGAACATAAATAGTGATTTGCTTTTATTAACCAAATGTGTTTTTAATTTACACGATTTCGTGTAAAAACAGTAAGTATAATGACGCGAGGTTAATTTAATTTATCTTGTTGAAAAAAATGTCGTCTCTAAACTGTAAGCTGCTTATTCTATTTATTTTTGTTAGCATGTAATGAAATTTGATCAATCAAAACATAAATCAAGTTTATTAAAACTTGACTTATGGTTATGCGTTGTTGGAACTTAGATTTGAATTAACCGTTTTTCTTACAAGTTACTATTATTAAATAGATACCACATAGCCAAAGCTTACAAAGAGAGAATTGACTTAAATTCAATTGTATGATTGCAAGTCAACTCGATAACCTGAAATACACCAGATGTTTCGAATCAGACTTAAAAAATATTTTCTTGTAAAACTTATTTTTCAACTAAAGTTAGATTGACTTTGTACCATTTTTGCAGTGTTAACATTCATTTGGTTTCGCTACCTTCAAACGGAGGATAAAAGAACTATTTCGACTTGTAAGTTTGTCAACAGTTACACTCCTAGCAGACCTTTTAAGAACAATCGAGCATTTGCGACATTTATTTGATTATTTTTGATCAGTCTGTATCTTGCGTTTCTTAAAAATAGGAGAGCAAGAGAAACGCTCAACCTAATCTTAATGTTTATGCTTTTAGTTTTTATGGCTTTATCTTATGTTTGTTCCACTAGCGACGTGTACGTTAATGTTTGCTGGTACAGGAATAGTAGAACTCTAGTAAGAATAAACAGGTTACGAGAACCACTTCGTCCTCCTTAACGGGAGCACTCTTCTTTCGTAGAGGTAAAACGGATTATTTCACTTGCCTGGCTAGTGAGATGCAGTGTCAGTTGCTCTAGTTTTCTTTGTCAAATTTACTCTCGCTTTCCACCTATTCACAAGATAGAGTTTATCTTGGCTTATGGCTATCTTCTCAAAAGTGATTATCTCCTAAATTAATGTTGATTGAGAGTGACCCGTTCTACAGTATGCCGCTCTAAATTTTCTGGAATTGATTTGCCAGTGAGCTTTGATTACCTTTTCATTCAATGTAATAATAAGCAAATCAGCTACAGGTATTCAGAGAGAGGTAAAAACTATAAGTAAATTAAACTGTGGAAAACAAATCAAAAACCTTTTTCAATTTTTAATGACATGTTTGTAGTATATTGCATCTTGCTAATTTCATTACGGCATCCACTTTCTAACATGTTGTTTTTATTCCGTGAATTAAAAGTTTTGATAAACTTTTTAATTTAAGCTTATTTAGAAGTATGCTTAATAATACAACTTAGGTTTAAAAATTCAATAATAATTTGAACGTTAAAAATTCTAGAGACAGAGACCCATAATGTAATATCCATAATTCTCTCTCTGCTTCTCCCTTAGCTTGGGGATAAAATTTCAATAATCCTCTAACCGTGTCATGCTCTATTGCATTACAGGGCGCATTCAAGTTGAAAATCGACTCAAAGTCATGAAACTTCTTAATTCGACTTATTGAAACTGGGCAAAAGATCTAGCTCCATAATTCGGCTGGAGGTGAAAAAAACTGTCAATATCGAAAATGCGTCTTTTATAATTTTGTTGACAAAGAAACGTTGGTAAAAGGCAAAGAAAATCATAGCTTCTTTAGATTTTGGATTTTGAAAGTTTATCTCGTTTGATACCGATTTGATGCAAACGCTATGCTGATAGCTATAGATGACTGAACGCTTGCTTATTTGCAAAGTCAACTTCAAATCACGGAGAATGTTTGTAACGCTTCACGTGTTGGGCGCTTCAATGGTGGTGGCTATTTCGAATTTGTTGCAAAAGGTTTCGTTGAAAGATTTGTACCAATACAGAGTCTTTTATTGATGTAATTTTGGAATGTTACATCTGATTTGGTCCGCATTACAAGTCACGTTATTCAATCACAAATGAAATCTCTGAATAGATAGGGCGGTTCAATTTATCATCGTATAATATTACAATTATCGATGATCCTTTCTACTTATGTAAACTAAATAAAATCAAATATATTAATTTAAAACAACTGAAAGTAATTTTTTTAAATCATGATAAAAGAGTCAACCTATTCAACCGGATCACAACACAATTATAATATTCATGAAGTATCAAAAACACAGTGTACATGATTGTAAAAAGTTTTAAATTCTTCACAATATGCTTAAATTAGCATACATAATACGCACTCAGCTCAATATATGGTGATATATAATTATAGACCGGAAATTTGTTATTCACGTTGAAAAGTTAATAAAGGTCATCGCTATTGCAATGCGCTTGCAATAAATTCTGAAACAAGAAATACCACCAGGAATAATTCCAGTACAGGTATGATATTGATCCGCGGGTGTTATGGCGCAGTTTCGTTTCCAAATTACTTATCATTGCCGTCCCTGCACAAATAAAAATTAGCAATTTCAGTCAAAGATGTGGCACTTGCGGAGCTTGATAAAATGTATTGGATTTATTTTGTGAGAATGAATAAGATGTTTTAAAAATATGTTTGGTTTTATCCAGAAAATCAATCCAACAATTTTCACTCATAATTATTTTTGATTTAAGGGCAGATATATGTCAAGTTTTGCACCCTTTAGTGACACATTTTCAATAACTGTAAAATCTCTAATAAAAACTGCGGGGCGGAGTTATGCCATCCATTCGATTTTACACAATTTTCAAATATACCTTCTGATTTCCTCTTTATTAATACAAACAATTTTGTTTTCTTTTCTTCACAGACTGTCTCGGTGACAGTTTCAGTTTTAACTCTGACGTTCATATCCATTGATCGATGGTATGCCATATGCTTTCCTCTACGCTACAAACCGAGACCCGAACGTGCCTGGCGCTCAATTGCCCTCATTTGGCTCATTGGCTTCCTGGCGGGTAAGTTGTCAGTGTTTACCGCATCCCAGCTATCATTTCTGCTATCGACGATGAGCAAATGTCTACCCATATCACTCTTGGGTATCAAGTGTCCTACGATGCACAGCGGGAGACGAGCCAAAATATTTATGATTAATTAACAGCTCATTTGGTGACAAACTTGACAGTTTTGAGGTGTTGATTATCTTAATTCAAACAAAGGAAGCCGATTGATAACGTAGCCATACAGTTAAATGTCGCCAAAAGCAACATTGCTTGCTCGTTTTAACATTTTAGCAGAAATGTGCATTTTAATTTTTATTTTCTTCTTTTCGTGAAAAACATTCGACGAGCAGTAACCAACTGAAACATATAATTCTAATTTTAAAATATTTTTACTATTCCCAACACGTGTTTATGACGAATAACGAATCCAATTCAAAAGGGCATACATATTTGTAATTCACAACAAAATGTAGAATATGAAACAGGTTCCATAAAACTAACTTGTTTTTTATGTGTAACAAATGGTATTGATCTAGAATGATGAGTATTGAAGCTTTCAATGAAACTCAATTCACTTTATCGAATTGACTGGCAAAAATGTTATCCTCACCCTTACGGAGTCTTAACAATAGTTCCAAAACAAAACGGGTAGACAACCAATAAATTTATATTTTCCGACCTATTTTCATGTGAAATGTGTAACCCTAATAAACCAACCACACTTTTCCATATCATTCTGTTATTGTGAAATACTAAACTATTGAAATTCACTTCACCTTTTGAAATTGTTTGTGTGTTCCGAGAAAACCATATTATTGTTTATTAATTAAATTAGTTTTACAGCCCATACATTAAATGTCTATACAACGGCACATAATGACTACGTAAGATTACTCCAAATGTTTCTTAAACGTTAGATTCGAGGTGATTTTAGTATTCTAAGTGCGATTGAATGATTCAATGGTTTCATAAGTTCCATCCTACCTTAAGAAATTTATATGGTTACTTGTGTAATGTAATCTAAACTTAAGGCTTGTGTCTTGATTGGACCATACTCGACTGAACAATAGAACATTTACGATTTCTATTTCCAATTCCATTGTAATGATATTTATGTTGCACAAATGCAACCGAAAAATTAGAAAGAAATCTGGTGGTTAGTGACCGTATTGTCGTCGCTAACAACCAATACGCTTCAAACCATGCTGTTATCAAATAAAATCCTACGAGCACATCAATAACACTTTAACAATGCAACAATGTGATTAGATGAACACATAATTAATTGACTTCAAGAACTTGCTGACTTAGGAACGCAGCTTAGAAAAATGTGTTGTTATGATCTGGATTCACAATAACGCCAATTCAAGCAACTTCGGAAAATAATGGTTATCCCGAAAAGAGTGGCCGTTAAGATGAATAAACCAAATTGGTTTTCAGAATAACATTATGTTGATTGAAACTAATAAACAAGCCTTATTAGAAAGCACACACACACACATAAACATATAGTCCCTACAGACGTGTTATTCGAGCAAAAAGTTTTCATAAATAATATTTTGATGCTGATTTGCTTATTGTACGAGGAAATGGATATGGAGATACCTGAGTTGTTACAATCGCCGAAAACAAAATAAAAACCAAGTTGTTTAATATATTTTAATTATTCTCGTACTTTCTTAACTCTACTCTCCCTATACGTTCCAACATGGATTTGCTACGTTCAACAGACTTGCCCGAATTTCTAGTGCTGACGACACGCAGAAAAAAACTACGTTTCGACATCAAACTTTTCACACAATGCGTGGCAACGTGGGACAAGGAAAAGGAAAAGACGTTCTACATTGTCAAGTTCGTTCTGCTCTACACGTGAGTATCAGCATCAATTCATTCACGACATTCTCCAGGCAAGTGCTTTGGACAAATACTCCGTAGAAAGTGGGTTCTTCTTATTTTAGGTGGCAAAAACAATATTCCCCTTGCAGTGCAAGATGATGCCGTCCGAAAAGCATCGCAGTATGGTTCATGCAAATTTGAAATTCACACCTCAACTAGACTCTCACTAAGTATTTTTATGTATTTAGGAAATTCAATTTATTTTCTTTCGCTTATTCCGCTTAACCAAAGAAATTCGTTAATCACTTTTGGCACACTTATTTGACTTAATTTATTTAGTCCGTCTTCTTCTTTCTTTCTACACCCGTAGGAACTACAAGTACTAGACACGTTTTTGAAAGCCCTTACAATTTTGAAAATTTGTGAAGCAAAGCTCATCCAAGGTTAAAATTCATTTTGAGCACATTCTCCAATACTAAAACACTGCACTGTGCTGCGGTTCTCTACATAGTTGTTCGATGTTTTATTTATCGAGCGTATTTGTGACGACGTAGTCGTCCTAGCGTACTATCGATGTCAACCCCATATTTATTGAAAAAAAAAGAAAAATCAAATCGAAAAACAAAAACCAACAATAAAGGCCGCAATCTGACGCGTTTGCCGACATGAGGTTGGTTGGAAATCGTGTGAACCTATTGTTGCGAAAGAATTGCCATAATCTGCTTAGAGCCGGTCCTCCCTGCAAGCTGATCGCCCCATCTGTGCCTCAAGTCCTAGCAATTGTATGCGACATTATTTTGCTCCCATTGCCAGAAGGTTTGGTGGGCGTGTGATTGCTTGAAAGATATATCTTTCTCCCATTCGAAACCATACCTTTCAGCATAGGCTGCTGCTGGCGACTAAACACAAAAACAACCGGGCAGAACTTTGCGCCATACCGTAGAACAATGATAATTCCCTCCCACGGTAACACGGAACGGTAGAGTCGCCTTCTGGCAGCAAAACAATCCCTATGGCCATGACACTTTTGCAATTTCCCGGGTACACGCAATAATCCCCAACATATACTTCGGCGATCGGTTACCGGCAAGGCCGACCGGAAGTGGTCGTTTACCAGAAAACGATAAGCACAAAACCCCTAAGATGTAAGAAAGAATGAATTTAAACATATACAGAACGGACGAACGGTATTGGTGGTACAGGATTTTTATCGGTATTTCATAGACCCACCGTCAACTTCTAATCATCTCCTACGCTACCGTATAACTCCTTGCATGTATCAAACGATTAATTCTCACACGTTTGGATGAAAAGCTGTGGTGCGATTCGCACAGAATGTTCCATAACATACATCCCAGCTAGGTCTTTGTGTTCGAAAAAGCATTCTTTCAGATGTCTCATAACACGCTACGTTCCATCGAAGAGGTAAACAGAACATGCTAAGCTTCCTTTACTGCGTCTTCGTAGCATACCACCAGCAGCTTGGGGATATTGGGCTAATATTAACGCCACAAGAACCATCATCCATGAATTCCATTGATATTCGTATGGTACACTAGAAAAAAAAGATTCTTTGAGTGTTCCATTTGTGTCACCTTCTGAAGAGAGATTCTTGTTTATTTTGGGTTGTTCACCGAAAACATTCCCCGAAGAGTATGAAACAATGTTTCATCAGTTGTAAATTATTTCTGTAGAAATTTGAAGGGTAATGTTTACGGTATGATTGAAGAATATGCATATTTTACTTAAATTTATGAATGGTGAAAATGCTAATTGATGAAATTATGTGGAACGGAATTTTCCAAAAAATTGTACGTTTGAAATTTAGAAATACCTTTACGACCGAGCAATTGAGATCCTAAAACAGAATGCTATAAACCCTCCCGAGTGTGGTTGGTTGTCTGTCGATTGCTTTGACAAACTACACGAAAAATGCCAACATATTCTATCTCAGACTGCCAATGAACATTACGTCCACTCCTTTTTTACCCGACAATATACCGTACGTAATTGGCAAAGGTCGTTTTAACGTTTTGTACAGTTTTCTTGCCGCTTTTGGTCAAGATTAGGTTTCGTGTCTGTTTTGTTTCACCTTATGGTTCATTGATTCTGTTTTTTTTCTCTTACTCTGGTTTTCGCACAGGCTCCCACTGCTCTTTATGACCGTGGCATATTTCCAGATAGTTCGCGTACTTTGGCGCTCCGATACCATTCCGGGCCATCGAGAATCTCGCAATCAACCATGCGGAAGTAAGTCTCACGAAGGATGACACCGTCGACTACCGGATGGCAATCAAGTCCAGATCTATGCAGTTCCAATAACAAGATCATGCGATAGAAATGTGTGGTTGAAAGCCCTAAAAAACGCTCCTTCCCCGTTTTCTTTCTTTTAATAATCGTAGGACTGTTTCGTACCGATATCTGTCCTTAAGTTAAATTGAAAGGAATGCATTGAGCTCGTCTAGTCATTAACACTATAATACATTGCTTTAGAATCTTGCCCATATGCTTTTAAGCGGTCTTTTTCACCGCTCTTTTAACACGCTATAACTTCCTCATTTTTAATTTTTTTTTATATGTGTAAACAACTACTTTTAGCATATTTGATCTCTTTCTTTTTGCGTTTTGATTTGTTTTACTTCTTCATCATTCCGCTAGCACGGTGGTGAGAAAACAAGATCGAATGACCGCTCTGAATTCTTTTAATCTTATCCGTTTTCAAAATTTGAATGTGTAATAAGAAAAAACCGAATGCACTAGAAAATTAATCCACCATAATATAAAATTTAGTTTCAAATTATTAAGATGAAAATGACGCCACACATTGACCTTAAAGTTAATATTATTGTCTTTTTCCATAGGTTTTTTGGTGGCCTTATTAGTAATTGAAAAAATATTATTTAATTTTTAAGCTGCCAAAATGTATAAGATTTTTACGCACACTTTTTTCTGTATGTAAAACTAGCGGTCCAAATGACCACTAATTTAGCTTTTAGAGAGAAAAGAATTCTAGAGGTGGTCAATTTTGTTCTCGGAACTGGTCGAACAGAAAAAAACATTTTGTTTCAGATGCAACTTTGGATTTTGAGAAAAGCCTTGTTTTATTTAAAAAATATTTAGCCGTTCTTGAGAAATTATTATTATGTTATAACTTAAATTGCGTTGCGGTAAAAATGGCATCTATTTGACCTGGATTCTAGTGCTAACCATGCTTATGTCTCTAAATTTAGTGTTTTCAATCATTGAATTAGATCTTTGAGTCGAACTTTTTATCATTCCTCAAGAACACTTCACTGCTAACGCCATGCACTCCTGCTTGTACCCAAAACCTCCCTTTCTCATTCGCAGTACACAGCACAAGAACAACTCTAAATTGTGTTGGTAATACGAGCACCATGGGGCAACTGCGAGCTCGCCGAAAAGCAGCAAAAATGCTGGTAGCCGTCGTGATCATGTTCGCTGGATGCTACTTTCCGGTTCACATGCTGAACGTTGCAAGGTAAACATTAGCCTGTTATGATACGCTTAATTTGTTCTGCTCGATTCAGTGAAATGTGACGGAATCGCTAGTCGCATATACCGTGATCTTTTAAGTATCATATACATGCTTTATATAATTAATTTAACGGACTTATCCGCAGTTATCGTAGTTCTCTGCAGCCACACATAAACATAGAACTTACGACAGAAAATGAACTAAATACATACAGGATACACATAAATCTATTCAAACATTTAAGTATGCGTGTCCTATCCGTGCAGATCTAAAAGATTTATTATGTTAAGTTTTTACTCCCAATTTTCCGAACAAATAGTGGTTATTACTAAATTTAAATTTTAGAAAAAATATATTGCAAACATTGATGGTAAAACACGACCCTTGAGCGATGGGTCGACACCCCAATGGCGTGGGTTCGAATTTTATCCAAGACCGGTCATTCCCCTTGGTCGGAATAATGCTCTTACGCAAAAAGAATAGTCTGGAAAGAGCTTTGTTCTCTATTTTGATGATCAAACAAATTTCAGATGGTCTTCGTCTCCAGTTTCGTTGTTATAATCAGCGGATTTAAATCTTTTTATTTCAGGTATACCGTCGACATTGGACAAAGTGACATTGTGGCAGTTTTATCGTTATTCTCGCACTGGTTATGTTACGCGAACAGTGCCGTCAATCCTGTGATCTACAATTTTATGAGTGGTAAGCTTTAAGTTCGTGTTTGAACCACTTTGACTCTATTTTTAGATTATTTAAGAGGAACAAGAAAGAGGTAAAAGTATAACTTTGGAAAATAAATTACTTTTTCCAGTGCACTCTACGAATTATTTACAGTTCCGTCTTCCACAACTTGATATATAAACCTACTATATGTTTAGATTTAGATCATTCTTAGCTACCGGTATACTAGCTATTGGGTGTTAGATAATTCGCTATCCTGTTTGACAAGACAGTCTGCTTTTTGGGCACGCAAGACCTTACAAATCATCGTTAAAAAGCTTTATAGTGGCCGCTGCTGCCGGTCAGATCATCGCACTACGCGACCATGAAAAGCTAACTCCAGTCCAAAGTAATGCTGCATTATCTACGGTATAATGTTTGATTTAAGATCTTGAGCCATTCCATCGTTATAAACCTGAACCATTAAACCACATTTCTCAGAACTACTAAACACAGAACGGTGTATGTAGCTATCTAATTTATTAACGGAGGATCCAGTTTAATTTTCAATCAAAATTTTTATTTCGCTCCCCATGCCTTCCCTAGGTTCATTGTGTTTCGTGTTTCCTTAGGTGAATTATATACAGGCTGGGCCCGGTTTTCGTCACCTACCGGGACTTTGACAGCGACGAAAACCGAGGCTAGCGGACTACAGTTCTTACGTTTATAATACCTACTCAAGACTTGCTGAATTTTTAGTGGTTGATGTGAAGGTGTTCTTCAAACTATAACAAAGTTTGTGTATTTAATCATCAAATCATCTTCTTTGGTTTCCATGCCGTGTAGGTTTACAATAATACATTCAGTGCTTCAATTGGAAGATATTTTTGATTGAGCAAAGCAGTCTGAAGCAGAAAACCTGTACCACTTGTTTATGAGTCCTTGTTCGGATCTTCTGTCATACAAAATGCATTGAATCATATGAGTAAAGAACAAAGCCCGCTACTATAAACCAGCGTCGAACGATTTGTCAAACGACGAAAACCGAGGACGACGAAAACCGGGGCCAGCGTGTATTTGTATCTATTTACTTGGTTTTTACCAGTTTAGGTAAAAACGTATCAAATAAATTGAAACATGATCAGCATTGTATTGTAAAAAAAATCATAAATAATTAATAAATTCGTTTGCTTTTTTTTGCTGGCTTTCAAACAAAACTTATCTATCTTTTTCTATTTTCTAGGTAAATTTCGTCGAGAGTTTAAAAATGCGTTGGAAAAATGTCGCTGTTTGCGAAATTCTCACGCGTACGGTGGCAGAGTAGGAGGCTACGATGATCGATCCCTGTGCCATACGGCTACGCGACTGAACGTGAGCCCAAGTACCAGAAGCAATTACCATTTGGCTAGTGTAAGAGATGCGAAGTTTAAGGTTATTTTACAGTTTTCTCCCATTAAGTGTATTTGAAGTGCGCCAACCTTTTCTGATGGAGCCAAAAATTGTCATTAACATTTTTCTATTGTTCTACTATAGCAACATACGCAGCAAACGTCTTTCAACGGTAGTAGACATCGCCATGGCCGAAACAGTATCAATCATCCCGGCAGTTTGCAGCCGCAAATCTCGCCCATTTCCATGGAGGAACGACTTGCGCTCAACAAAACCCTGGATGGAGAAACTCTTCAGCTGACGAATAGGAAAAATTGTGCACCCCTCATAGTCACCAATGGTGGCGGACATGGCAACAACAACCACAGTAACAGTTGCATAAAAACAAATGGAAATGGCCACGGTCCCGAGACCAATGGAAACCAGCAGCGCCAATCGGTGATGCAGGACCGCAGCAGTCTACATCTCAAGCAACATGACGGATACCTTGTGCCAGAAGCAGCATTGGGAGAAGGTGTTGGTGAAGTAGGAGTAGTAGGTGAAAATGGTGTAGACGGAGCCTGCTTGGACCAATCAGTCCCTGCGCTGACTACGATGCTAATGATTGTAAATAAATCGAGCAATTGTAAAATTAATGGCACTTGACAGGCAAAGCTGCACGTCTCCTGGCGAAAGCCACGACCGGACCAGAAACCCTGGACACAGCTGCAATGAGAAGTGAGAACTGTCAGCTATTGCAATTGAACATATTGTAATATTAAAAGAAAGACAAAGGTATCACGTCGCATTACACTACATCAGGTTTATTATTCAAGGTGTTAGATAGCGTCCGAAAGATGTTAGGTATAGTTATATCACTAAAAGCGGCATCTCTGGAGATTGAAAAAAGTGTAAATAATAATAATTCTAGACGCGCAACTGAAAAACGAATCACGATTGTAAACACTGAACCAACTGTAAGGAAAAAAAAGAAAAAAGATCATAGGAAAAGCAAAAAGATACGCCATGCGGTAGCGCCGGTTAGACAATCGGCCCATGAGCGTTGGGGCTCACCACCTCGACGGCGTGGGATTGATTCTCAACCGAGACCAGACCCTCCCCCGTACGAGAGGATTGACTATCCACGTACAAAAGGGAAAAAAGTCTAGCAAACCCTGTTTAGCGAGCGAGCTAAGCCCTGTTTAGCGAGCAAAACGAGCAGTCATGACCAAGATGGTCGGTACGCCAAAAAGAAGGAAAAGCAAAACAGAGATTAAGCAAAAGAAGAAAGATCAAAGATACATTTAAAACAATCTCACTACATCACACCACTGCTGTTTAACTTCTTGTTCGAGTATCATCTATTGAGTTAGCAAGCAATACTTAGTTGCTAGTTTTTCAATGACCATTTATCTTGAAAAGCTTACATTCTTGGTATTCTGCTTTAAATAATATCGCAATTGATGAAATAATATCGCAGATGAAGCTACAACAACAGAGTTAAACTTAAAAGAGCAGGTATTATACAAATCACAATCGATGCGGCAATGTATTTACTTCCAAATTCGATTGTAAAGGTATTAACTTTTCGGAAAACTGGATAATGAAACAGGATAATGCATAAGTCGAATCCGAAACGGGATGCAGTATGGTTGAGCAGTTTCTCCTTCATGGGCGAAAGGATGAACTGAACAGTCATGAAAACTGTTTCAAACGGCGAGGAACAATTGCTACGAATAGCTTTTTACCCTACAAATCAAAGTTCCACGTAAACCAGAAGAGCTATTTATATAAATAGTATATATTGAATTTAATTGAAATTAATTATTTTCGATTATCATTGGCGGAATGCTTTGACAAACGGAGATATGGATAAAAATCATGTAAGTGATACAACTACAATGTAATGAAGTCAATAAAAGCAAAGGAACAAATTGTAAGTTTGTTATATTTATTCGTTCTTGTTTTAGAATGTACGATCAGCTTGTACAGGTACAATCCCAAATGAGGCCCCCTCCACGGCTACTCATGAAGGTAATGCAGTGGGTGGCACATCAAGTCGGTAAAAAAATTTGATAAAAACCTAAAAGAAGCCCTGAGCTGAAATTACTGTCGCGGCTACACCATTTGTGAGCGGATGTACCTAGAAGAATGCAATGGGTGATACAAATGCCGTTGTGTGAATTGCCTCGGAAACAATCTGTGATCTTGGTGTGTTACTTGACAAGCGTCTCAGCTTCAGGCCGCACATGGAGAATGTTTTGAGTAAGGGCAATCAGCTATTAGGTTTAATTTTTCGTTTGACTAAGGAATTTCAAGATAAGCGGGTCTCGAGCTAATTAATATATTAAGGCTTTGTATTGTTCAATTGTGCGTCCTGTACTAGAATACGCTAGTGTTGTATGGTGTCCCTCTGCCACCATTTGGTCCCAATGGATTGAAAGCATCCAACGAAAAGCAACACGCTATGCCATTAGGCTACTTCCTTGGAGGGCAGGGGACACCCTCCCCTCGTACGATGCCAGGTGTCTGTTGCTCGGCATACAACAGTTGTCTTCACGCCGTAAGTCGGCCCAATGCCTCTTCATAGCAGGACTAATTAATAATCACATCGATGCGCCTAACTTACTGAGTAAGATCCATTTTTCGGCGCCATCAAAAATGCTTCGGCCTCGACATTTTCTAAGGGAAAGGCATTTTCGCACAAATTTCGGACAATCAGAACCAATCAATGCCATGACCGCAGTTTTTAATGAGAACTCAGACCTCTTTAGCATTGAAATGTCCCAAGTAACTTTCCGTAACTCTCTGCGTGCCCGTTTTGCCTAGTTTTGTTATATAGTTCATAAGTGTTCATGTAGACTAATAATGTCCGATGGACCCAATAAATAAATAAATAAATTGAATACCTCGTTAAATTCTTCTTCTTCTTGGTATAACGACCTCTTGGTCATGCCTGCCCGTTAAGGGCTTACGAGACTTGTTTCCCTGTTGTACGTGGATAGTCAGTCCTCTCGTACAGGGGAGGGTCCAGTCTCGGTTGGGATTCGAACCCACGCCGTCGAGGTGGTGAGCCCCGGCGCTCATGGGCCGATTTTCTAACCGGCGCTACCGCTCGGCTGTCGCGGACCCCAACTTTTGTCTTGTTAAATTAAAAGTTATGAATATACTAGACAAGATGTACAACATGAACTCCCTTATTTATTACTTACATGAGTTTATGAAAATTCGGCTAAGCAAGCAACCTAGAGGAGCGGTACGCTTATCTTATTCCACAAATGGGTAAAATCCCAAATGAGGCCCCCTAGTCGCCGGATCGTCTTAATTTTTCGATGTTTGCGCCTGAATGTTATGCAATAGTTGACACATCAGTTATGTTTGAATATTTGAACCGTTGAATTTCCGTTAGAAGCTGTAATGATTTGAACTAATCGGTTAAACTGGGCAAGATGGATAACATAAACCAATGAGTTGGACTGCATGAGAATAATTATTTTGGGAAAGAAAAGATATCCTGTACCCAGCTCATATAATCTACTACGAATGGGTATACGTTTTATGCGCGTATAGTCAGAAATAGGTGTTATAAACATGTTGCACAGTCACGTTGTCAAAACTGTTCTCTTTTGCGGTGTCCCGCAAGTATTAAGAGAATTGTTTTACCCTTCTTTTCAGAAGTCGTTTTACATCCAAGATTGCATAGGAAATCTGCTGCAAAAGAAGGGGTAAAAGAATTCTCAAAAGAAGAGCGATCAGTTCTCAAGAGAATTCTTTTACCCCAAAATAACGCCAAAATTTCTCGTTGGGAGTTCATGTTGTACATCCTTTCCAGTATAACCATAATCTGTAATTTAACGAGAGTTCAATTCAAACGGTTCATACAACGGCATTTGTTTCACCAATTGCATACCTTTTAGGTACATCCGCTTACAAATGGTGTTGCTACGACAGCGATTTTGGCTGGGTGGAAAGGGGGGGGGGGGGGGGGGGGGGGGGGGGATTTTACCCACAAATGTATAACAAACTCCTTTTGTTGATGAACCTAGCGCAGTCCGTTCGTTGCGCTTGCTGCCGACGCTCCGCCGGTTCAAACTCATTTCTTCAGTCAAACTCATTGGTTTATGTTTTCCCTCTTGCCTAGTTTAACCAATTACAGGTGAACGTCGATTATCCGGGGGTGTCGGGACCGAGAGGTCCCCGGATAACCGAATTCCACGGATAATCGAACATATACTAAAATACGTTTATAATACCTGGTTTGAGTCTCGGCTAGTTCACTTTTGACCAGTTCCAGTAAGTTGATTAATCATAAAAAATGTTTGAATTATTTTCCTATGGTATTTTTATTGCTATTTTCGATCCGATAAAATTTATTTGACACATTATTGCTACAAAATGTTGTGAACCAACCTAATATTCATGGAAACATGTTAGTCCGGTTGTGCAGTTGTCAGTTGCAAGACCCCCGGATAATCCGCCCACCGGTTAATCCGGCCCCGGATAATCGACGTCCGACTGTAGTTCGAACCATTGCAGCTTCTAACGGAAATACAACGGTTCAAATATTCAAACTGTATTAATGTGCCCCCTATTGCATAACTATCAGGCGCAAACGTGGAAAAATGGTGACTATTGCGAGTAGGGACCACATTTGAGATTCTACCACAATTCTGTAAAAGTATTAACGGTAGATAAGGATCTCGGCCACGGCATCATTTACCTTTTACCCCGTTTTGTTCTTTCGGTAAAATCCCAAATGAGGCTAGTTGGGTTTCCCCAAGATGAGTACAACTAACCTTTGTTTTATTCACCTTCGGTTTAACTCCTCTCGATATGTCAAAACTCTTGACAGCACTGTGAATCACCGAACAGCTTCGCAAGTGCAAAAGACAACAAAAACAAGCGACCGGTCACATCTGGTCGGAAAATCGCGATTTTTGTGTTTAAAACATTAACTAGAAGTATTAATAAGATGGAAACCACCATCGAAGACTTCAAAGCTGATGAAGGGCCGCAAAATGTGTGGGACGCGTTTCAGGAGAACGATAAACTGCGAGTTTTTGCGCTGATTGAACAGCTGCACGACCTATCGATCTCGGCTGACGATTTTGAGCATGCCTATGAAGAATATGCTGAAATATTCTCAAAGTACCAGGAGCAACCGCACTTGCTCGATCGCAGTCTGGAAGAAATAGTGAGCAAAATTATCCCCTATCTGCAGGACGCCGGCGTCGAGGTGATGCTCAAACACCGTGCTGCGAAGTATCTATATCAAATATGCAAGGTGCGCACATTTAAAGCTTTCGGCAAAAATATGCCCCATGAGGTTCGCCATTTACCTTCTGTGCTGAGCCTCGTAGAGCAGCAGGATCTGGAGGATTGGCAAAACTGGGAGACCAGGTATATTGGCATACTGTGGCTGTCGCTGCTGGTATTGAATCCGTTTGATCTAAGTCGACTGGATACCTCCGAGGAAGGTTGTCCAACCACCATGGAACGGATCTACAACGTTTGCCAAGTGAATTGCCTTAAGGATGACAGTTGCACCCCGGTGGCCGCTTTCCTGGTGGCTCGTTTTCTTATTAGAAACGACGTAAAGAAAGTTTGTCTCGAGAAATTTTTTGACTGGGCGATTGTAGTCAACGACGAGTACAGCGTGGATGCTAAAATAGGACCACTTACTGCAGTCGCTTGCATATTGAAGCACGGCAAACGGGAAGATTTGCTTTCGTTCGTGGAGCGACTATGTGAGTGGGTTCTTCATCTGGACTATGAGACAATATCGAAAAATTTTAAAATTTACAAAACATGCATAAAAATATGCCAACGGCTTGGGCTTGTACTGCTGCCTCCGAAAGTGGCCAAATGGCGGTATCAACGTGGGGCACGCTCGCTGCTTGCAAACGTACAGAAAACTGTCACACTAGCCTCACTGATGGAGGTCCAGCAGACTGAATCGATTCCTGAATGTACCGACGAGGAAAACGCCGTCGACGACGAGGAGGTGCCGGGGGAAATCGAAGAAATCATCGAACGGCTGCTGTTGGGCTTGAAGGGGAACTCGACAATAGTCCGCTGGTCATCTGCCAAGGGCATAGGAAGGATTACCAACCGTTTGCCTAAGCTTCTGGGCGACGAGGTAGTTTCATCGGTTATCGAACTGTTGAATCCGCTTGAGCAGGATGATGCTTGGCACGGAGCATGCCTTGCTTTAGCCGAACTAGCTAAGCGTGGCCTGCTGCTTCCCTCCAGACTTGCTGAGATTGTTCCACTACTATTGCAGGCCTTAGTATACGATGAAATGCAAGGTTATCGTAATGTAGGACAGAATATACGTGATGCCGCCTGCTACATGAGTTGGGCTTTTGCCCGTGCCTACCACCCTTCCGTACTGCAGCCGTTCGTAGAACGCATCGCTTCGGCTCTGCTCGTGACGGCCGTGTTTGATAGGGAGATAAACTGTCGTCGGGCAGCGTCCGCCGCCTTCCAGGAGAGCGTCGGTCGGCTAGGGAACTTTCCGCATGGGATCAGTATTCTAACGACTGCTGATTTCTTCTCGGTGGCAGTGCGTAGCAATGCATTTTTAAGTATAAGCGAATACATAGCCCAGTTTGAAGAATATAAATATAATCTCATTGGTAAGTTAAAGTGTAAGCAAATTATTGTCAATAATACTAACTATAAACATTTTTACTGTACATTTTTATTTTTAGAGCATTTAGTTACCCGCAAAATAAACCACTGGGATACCAACATTCGTGAGCTCTCTTCACTAGCTTTAAGCAATCTCACTAAACATGCTCCACTGCACATGCGGGACACGATCGTACCACGCCTTTTTCAACTGTCCGAATCAACAGAACTGAACACACGCCATGGAGCTGTGCTAGCGCTAGGAGAAGTGATAAGTTCTCTCCAAAAAATTTCCGCTCTTGGCACCAATGCGGACGCCAAACGAGAAAGCTGCATAAGTGCGGATATCGGCGAACTAGCTGGTCAGCTGATTGGCAAGTATCGAGAACGTGGCCAGTTTAAAGGCATGAGTGGCACCTATATGAAGCACGCCTGTGCCAGCTTTATTCGTAACTGCAGCGAAGCTATGTTACCCCTGACAAAGCGTGAGTACGTTGGTAAGTATTGTTTAAGCAATGAATAATCAATGTACCGGTAAGAACGTAATTTAACCAGCTTGTCAATTCTTCTTTCGTAGAATCTTGGCAACTTTTGCTTGATGAAAGTGTTATCGATGAGAAAGCGTCAACACGAGAGCAAGCAACACAAGCGTTTTCGAAGTTCTGCGCAACGTACTATCGTATCGAACCAGAAGAGCGATTGGGATGCCTGATAGATAATTACATCAAGGACCTGCTTGACACTCAAATCGAACACAAAGCTCAAGGCATTGTGTCTGCTCTCGGTGCGCTACCATTGTTCGTCCTCGAGATACGTTTGCGTGAAATCGTGCAAGTGATCGACATCAAAACGATCGTCCCGGAAATGTATGCGGTCGGATACAATCACTCCGAAATGCGTAGGGATTGCATTCGGGCACTGATGAGCATTGTTGACACGGTTGGATTCACACATTCGTCTTCAACGAACGAGATTCTGTGCGGTCCCGTCTACGGTTGTTATCTGAGGGCCCTCGAAGAGTATGCCTTGGACAATCGTGGCGATATTGGTTCGTGGGTGCGTGAGGCAAGTATCAACGCACTGTACGCATTCTTAACCAAGTGCCCGGCCGAGTTGATGACGGTTCATCATGTGCAGAATGCCATGGTGGCCATCGCCAAGCAATCGGTTGAGCGTATCGACAAAATTCGTGCCGTTGCAGGGAAAACGTTTACCGCCCTTATATACCACGAGCCACAGATCCCACATTTGAAAGCGCGCGAGCGTTTGCAAGAGATATTTCCACGCGACACGACGGAAGTGCTCTGGCTCTTTCCGCATCATACATTTCCACTATTTATTGAGCTGTTAAGCATACCAGAGTACGTTGAACATGTGTCCGCCGGCTTAATTCTGAGTGTTGGTGCTCCGACCGAATCACTCCACACCTGTGCCTCGAAAATGTTAAACGACTACTTGAAAACGCACCAGTCGTTCGTGGAACCTTTTGGTACAGTCGTGCTTAAAATCTTAAAGGAGAGAACTATGAAAGATCCCCTTTTTATATCGTCCACTTTTCAATTCCTTGCGGAACTGCTCAGCTCTTCTACCAACTCGAAAATTTTGCTGGCCGGCGCTGGAATGCTAGACTTTGCCGAGCCCATTTTTAATCTAGTGAACAATCTAGTGACTCATACGAAGAAGCACATCGATTCCATTCCAGTCTATTGTGCGCTGATGCTTGCACCGAAAATATGCAAACGCGTTCTCAGCAAGCTGGTCGTATATCTGGGCATGGTG
Source organism: Anopheles ziemanni (assembly GCF_943734765.1). Classification (NCBI taxonomy): domain Eukaryota; kingdom Metazoa; phylum Arthropoda; class Insecta; order Diptera; family Culicidae; genus Anopheles; species Anopheles ziemanni. Next base: position 51,775,558 of record NC_080705.1, on the reverse strand, counting down.
TGCGTTAACATACGACGCGAAACTGCGCTGAAGATGTATGAAACTCTTCTGGTTTACGGTGACCAAACATGCATTCCAGAGGAAACCCTCGATGAAGTACTCGTTTGCCTAAGTGAAGAAAAATGGGACGGCGAGTTGGACGAAGCTCGTCAAATCCGCAACAGACTGTGCACACTGATGGACATCAAAACGCCGGTGACTAAAATTAAAAAATAGATACACTGGTGTTGGTTAGTATTGAACATCCCATCATTAACATCTGCATAGCACATAATATGTATCAAAACTGTATGAACGTATCTTACAAATAATAAAACATTAAACTTAATGAAAGCTAAAATTTATCGCACAAGAAAATTTACAACTGTTTCCCCGCGTCCACACGGCATAGTAGCGTAGCGATTTTGACACTCCGTCGTAGTGAAAATGTTGGTCGAGAGGCCTTAGCCACGGCCATAAAAAATAGTTGACACTACGACGGAGTGTCAAAATCGCTACGCTACGATGCCGTGTGGACGCGGTCTTTGAGATTTTCCTCGGCTAAAAAGGTAAGCGATCCGAAGCTTGTTGTGTCATTTTGTGAAATAAACAGTAAATATTGTGTAAGAAAGTGCTTACGATACTTTACACACTAAGCATAAATTATGTCTTATTATATTTGATGAGGAACTTGGAAATATGTCAGGAGCGGCAGCCCCTTATTTCCAAAAGGGCTGTACTGTGTTATTTTAAAACGTAACTTATTATCTATAAACTTTTTGTGTAAAGTTTACTCTGTTTATTTTTCTACAAAAGGAGAATTGACGCCAAATATTGCTACTGCCAAGTATATTCGTTTTGAAAATGCCATTCATTTCTGGACTCGATAGGGAGAACCGGTTGAAAAATTTAAAAGTTATCTAAACCTTGGATGACCCTAGGTGGTCAAAGCTTTGTTCAAATTACCTTTATCATATTGCTGTCGCTGGCGAGCCTAGTGATGTAAATTAACCTCCGGGCGGATTGTACCTTTGAACTCCGATACAGTAAAAGAGCAAATCATTACACGCTTTCCAGACTGCACCGTCGCGTAACGCGACTTCGCCTGACTCGGGGTCCACACTGCAGCGCGACGTCCCGTTTCAAAAGTGGCCCAGTTTCGGCAGAACAATCGCGCAAGCCAAGCGCGACAGAGGTAGGGGAGTATGTGGATATATGTATCACATTGGGGCGCAAAATTGGCTAACATTTTTTGTTGAATTTTGTGGTAGTAATGCATGATATTTGTTTAGCTAAGTATTTTATGCACCCTGAGTGAGTTTGGCGCTTCTACATTTGAAATTCACTGAGAAAACCACCTAAAACAAACATCGACGATATTTTGCCCCATCGTAGGAGGTATATATTTCTCCGTCATCTCCTACTTGTTGAAGAGCAGTTTGTTTACGTTTCGGCACCCGAATACACTTTGGTAAAAATTTCAATTAAAACTGAGTTTCATAACTGAATTACATTTGTGAAGGCTAGAAATAAGTAGTACAACGAAAAATTCGATATTTCGTGACGAATATTGCTCGTTTTGTACGCGTTTGTGTTTCGGCTTGTTTACTTCTTCTTCTTCTTTCGCTATGCGAGTTGGGGTATATCCTCCTACGCTAAGTCGAACGTTTGTTCCCTTACTCGTAATCAGAGGCGTACCGACTCTGTCCGAACTCCTATGAAGGGGCTCGTCCTTTAGGACCGGCTATAAAAGCCATATGTCCACCCGCCGTCCACGGGAGAGATAATTCTTCCGTTGTCAGGACACAAGAACTCGTGGTCCGCTTGATTGACTCAAACAGCACGAGATGTGCGGCAGCTAGGATTTGTCTGACCTGAGCTCCAGCTCGGCGTGACCACGCGGTCGTGCCGTAACCTTACTTTTCCGCTAACCCTTTCAGGAAACTTGTGCACTGCTAACCTCCGCTCTGATTCACTACCGAACTGGAACTGGGCTTGTTTACGTTTTGTCCAGTTGTCGGTTTATTTACGTTTCGAATTGACATTTGACAAGAGCTAGCGCGTCGTCGCGTTTTTCGCTGTTTCTGAAGTTGGAACTCCATATAAAAAAAACCTTGCGCGATATCGCGCAAATCGCGCTAGGTTTTTTTTTTTGCATGGAGTTCAGCGCCTGTCAGGCGACGTCGCGTTACGCGACGGTGCAGTCTGGAACTCGGGGTCCACACTACAGCGCGACGTCGCCTGACAGGAGCTGAACTCCATATAAAAAAAACCTTGCGCGATGTCGCGCGAATCGCGCTAGGTTTTTTTGCATGGAGTTCAGCGCCTGTCAGGCGACGTCGCGTTATGCGACGGTGCAGTCTGGAAAGCGTGGAAAGCGTGTCAGGCGACGTCGCGCTGTAGTGTGGACCGCGAGTATGGGACATCTTCGAGAAACTAATGGCCTTATCACACTGGTCACCAATGGTGGCATGGAAAAAGCACTGGATTGTCAAACGACCATCGAAAACGAATGACATTGGAGTGGCTGGGGGTCCGTTGGTGAATGGGCTTACCCGTATCACCGAGCTGTCATTGTGTGGAGTTTGCTGTATCTGGCATATTAAGCTTGATTTGAAAGTGATTCATGTTTTTTAATTTTATTAATAATCAATTATAAGCATAATAAGATTATAAAATTTCGGTATTTTAATCTTAAACTGCCGAAAACCGCATGAACCAAAAGTGAATTATATAAACTCCCACTCCCAGGTGGCCTGCCTTATCACACTACCAAGAGGCACCATTGTGTCAAACTGGATGCCAAAACTAAATTTTGACAGTTCGGTGGCTTTGCAAAGCCACCATTGGTGACCAGTGTGATAAGGCCATAACAGGTCCCGACTGAAAAATCATGACGAGCTCAATATCTTGAGGCCAGCCAGTTTTTGGCTTTTTGCAAAGTATTATTTAGCTATTATATGGGACCGTGTCGAGAAAACTGACAGATCCCTACGGAAAACCATGATGACCGCAATTGTCCGGGGTCGAATGACTGTCTCTACCGCTCAGCAATTTTTGGTTGGTGAAATGAGCTTCCTCATATGTAATAGACGTTGCAAACCATATTGCCGATCAAAGGTTGGCGCAGCCAAAAAATAGATTGTTGATTTCGAATGAGTGACACGACAAGTTTAAACAATTTTCTACTGGGATCAGAATCTATTCACATGTGTCGGATCGGATTGAAATGCTCCCTGTTGGGATTGACAGAAACATTCGCTCCAGCACTGATCTTGCATCTCTAGTTATGTTGTGTTTGTTTCTGTGGACATTTTCGCAGGACTGGTCAGACCAAATCTAGCCTCCACATACGATTGAATTTGATATTGCACTGGATGTTATTGTCGTCATAGAGTACGGTATTGATTCAATAAATCAACCACCAAACGTGATTCAGCTTCTAGTGTACTTATTTTCCGCCCAATAATACAATCGAAAAGTCTAACAACACACGTGTCGTACCCAATTCAGGGAAAAGTGATTTCGATGATTATTTTTCGTGCTATCGCGCTAAGTGGATGTACAAAATGACGAAAAGGTGCCTGCCGGGTGTGACTGTGATCATTTGACTGCTGTTTTATCCTTCATTTCCACTTTTCGCCGAGTTGGAACATATTTACAATAAGTTTTTTAAAGTTGGCTAATTTTTTGTTGATGAGATACGGTCTACTCATTATTGGAAGTTTTGTTTACTAAAAGGGGTTCTGCATCGTGAAGCAATAAAAAGTGAAAAGCATACGAACATCACCGTGCAGTGGTTTTACACATAAATATAATGAAAAGTTTCGACCTTGGTGCCGTGATCTATCCCCAACACAATGAGAGTAGAACCTTGAATGGCAATATTTAGGTGTTTTCCAAAAGCCAAGGGTAAGAAATATACATCTGCATTGAATCACCATTATTATGTCATCTGTGTGCGAAATGCGACAAGCACTCTCTTTCGACACTACTTTACCCTTCGACATAGTTTCATCATAATTTTCATTACACTTTTTTTTATAATACTGGTGGAAGGTAGAGAACAGTCTTACAATTTGCACTATAAGTACGTTTTGAATACATTATACAATTCAATCAAATTTAATTTACACAATTTAACTTGGATCACTCAATATGGTCTTATTAACTTAGGTTGTTATTGATAACGTATTACAATGGATTTTGCAACGTTTGTAATCATCATAATTCTTTGAATTGACACTTATGGCACTTTATATGAACATTAAAAAATGTAATTGGTAAAGAATGTTACTGCAGTTAACCGCTTTAAAATTATTTTACATTGACTATTTTGTTTGATTGCGGCCACATTCCATAATTTCCCTTGATTATATTGATCAATGATTCATGATTGCCAGAATGAATCACCATATACAAATACGCAAAACTATGAACGATAAAAAATTATGCGAGGTTATTTTGTCTTTTCTGAAACTGCAGGGAAAACCCTAAAAACCAGATGGTATGAACAATTAAAACGCAATGCTTTAAACGGCTAACGATAAACAGACATTAAAAAACCTTATATAAAAATCAATACAACTAAAACCTTTTTCTGTATACATCATTGAATCTGATGTGAATATATACAATTATTAATTTGTCATGTTTTCTTATCTTATCAATCAGCTTCGATGCAACGAGTGCTCTTTGTTGCATTACTCTTATCACCATCCTGCTTGGGCTAACTGCAATAACTTTTTATTCTCAAGAACAATTTTCTTTCTCCCTTTGCAGAAAAATAAACATCACAAAGCCAATGTAGAGGTGGAAAACAGCAGACTTATTTCCTGAACAGAAACCTTACCGTAAATGGACCCATGGCTTTCTGCAACCGTACGCTTGCTATCAAGGCGGCGTTGGGAGCTGGCTTTTTGCTTATCCTACTGAATCTTTTAAACTCCAAGTTGGACAGTTCGACAACACCGAATACATACTCACGCTTTGGGTATGGTGGACAAAAACACACAAGCTCATGCTTTACATCTGACATTTTTTTTAATTCCTAACTTTATCATTCACAGTGCTACCCATTGGCCAAAGCGAACACATGCCAGTTCTGAGAGACAATCCCTCCCATCCTCCGACACCGATGGCGGGAAAGGGAATATATTAGCGCAACAAAAAGACCACCAACAAACCGACAACGACACTTCACCCGGTATCGATGAATTGTCGAAGGAAATTCAAAATGCATCGAAATTTGCCCTTCCATCTGGTGCAGTTGATTTGATTTCGCGGCATAATATTTCACTTGGCGGGAATAATAGTAATCTTCCACAGAACGGGGAGCAATATATGCGCGGGGTCACTGGAGCATTGCGAGGTGTCATTTCAAGACCGAAATATCTTAAGAAACAACAAAACGTGATACAAAATTTAAAAAATAAGTCAACAAATCGCACAAACATTACATTGGGAGAGAAGATGGGCGGTAATAAGACAAATAATGATGATTCCAACAACGTAACCTCCCTGAACGATATCTCTAACACATCTGGTACTGGTAGTTACAATAGTATCATTAGTAATAGCAACGGCACAACTAGAAGAAGTAACGAAATGAAGAATAATTTTAAGCCAAAAAGTGAAAGCGTAGGAAAAAATAACACAACGATTGGAGCTTCTAACATAGTTGAGTCTCACACAGCGCTTCCAGCCAAACAGGATGCAATTGTAAGTGCATCTCCGAGGATAGGAGATATTCCTGAATTCTCAATTGATAGCAATCGGGTTGATGAGGGCACGTTGCGTAACTTTTTCGATAAGTTTACCATTAACAGCTGCCCACCCATTCCACCAAATCTCGGTAGGTAAAGTGGCTGATTAGAGAATCGGAAAATAATAGGGTTGCATTACCGCTCATTTACTATGTTAACCATATGTTACAGATGGACCAATTGACGTAGATGTTACGTACGAACCACTGAGTGTGATAGAGAAACGATTCACCGACAAACTACAACCCGGCGGTCAGTATGCACCACCCGATTGCACTGCAAGGAATCGGGTCGCAATTATCGTACCGTATCGGGATCGCGAACAACACCTGCCAATCTTTCTGAAGAACATACATGCGCTTCTGATGAAGCAGCAGCTCGAGTATGGCATTTACATTGTGGAGCAGACAGCCGGTTCTTCGTTCAATCGGGCTGCATTGATGAACATCGGGTTCGTCGAGGCAATGAAGCAGAAAAATTGGGAGTGTATGGTGTTTCACGACATTGATCTGTTGCCGATGGATGACCGTAATCTTTACTCATGTCCTGATCAACCTCGACACATGTCCGTGGCAGTGGATACCTTCAGTTTCAAGCTACCTTACAGCACAATTTTTGGAGGAGTGTCCGCGATGACCGAGAAACAATTTCGAATGGTCAACGGGTTCTCAAATTCGTTCTGGGGCTGGGGTGGCGAAGACGACGATATGTCGAACAGGTATGTAGAAGGAGGCTTGTATAAAAACATCTCATTATTTTGTCCAGCGAAGTTTAGACGAAACGCGAATCAAAATTGTAAAAAGTAAAATGTTATAAAACGTGAAATATTTCAAATCCATCTGTTAAATTTATTTATGTTTTTGTCGGATTGCAAAAGCAAGCTAGGGCAACCCTTGCGCGTGATTTATTTGTATCGCCTTTGCTTGTGTGGTTTTATTCAAACACTTACTGAAGTGTAAATGACGAAATGTGTTAAAAGAAATAGTTTTTGTGGGGTTATTTACACTCCGTACAAAGATTACGGCTCGTGTACTTCTTTGACATTACATTTATTTCTTCAATACTCTCAAGTTATGTAAGTTATGAATTGATTAAATGATTGAGTTTCTGCCTAATTAATTTTATCATACTTTGCTTTTATTATAATTTTAGTCAAAAAGCAAATCGTCTTGTCCTTAATTTTCACTACACTTCTTTACTTTTTTTTATGCTCTAAAGGTTGAAGCATGTTGGATTTCACATCGCACGTTATCCAGTCAATATTGCTCGATATACAATGCTCAACCACAAAAAAGAGAAAGCGAACCCCAAGCGGTAGGTTAAAAAAAGCGTATTCGTTGGTGTACTCTAACTTTAACTTTGTAATTTATATGAGTCCATTCCTTGATGTGTTGTTTTATAGATATGAAAAATTAGTAAACGGTGCAAAACGATACGATAGCGATGGGCTCAACTCTTTGCACTATCAACTTGTAAACTTAATACGGAAACCACTATACACCTGGATTCACGTGGAAATTTCCCCGGACGTAAGTCGGATTCGATGCTGATGAAACATGTGTTTTTTTTTATTAGAGCTAATTTTTTGTCATCTTATTGCAGGGCAGCTGATGATTATCGTTTCTAGCAGATTGGCTAGGATAAACACATCTAAATGAAAACCCCAAACGGCATAACATCATTCAAGTTTTGCAAAGAAAAAACTTCAACTAATTTGCAAACCTATGGGCCATCTTCGAATGGGTCCATTTTTTAACAGCATAAAAAAATCACAACGTTCGTAAGTCAAGCTATCTCAAGATTTTTTTAATGTATATAATTTCGTAAAAATGTCTTTCGTATATAAGTTTGGTTTATTTGTAAAAGTATTTAACTGCGTTTATTTAACTATTCGCACATATTAACAGGAGAACACAGTTCTCAAACCTCTTGATGGCTGTCCTGTTACCCTTGTGAGTGGAAATGTGATATAGTGGAATATCATAAATCTGGCCGTCGTTTTGGATACATTATCTTTTCATGTCGAATGAAAGATAAACCAACAGTTAAAGCGCACAACAAAGTAGGTAAATTTAGTTGTAATTGCAGAAATAAAATCCGTCTGATTTGGTTTTCTGAATTGTAATATGGAATCTCCTCGGAAATCATTATCGTGATCTGTAGCTTGTGTACATATATCTATTTCAAAAGAAAATATTCGGGCATGTCAAGATACGTTTACATAAATATTTAAAAAATCATTGGATATTATAACTAATGAGGCAGTGATACCTATGAAACATCATCGTTAAAAGGCTATTAAAATGGCAACATTAAACAACAGACCTTCTAAAGTTAGGTTGTAGGTGAATCATCCAATTTTGATTTATTTCGCTTGTTACTTAATCCCACTCATCGATCGCGCATACGATCGACTGTATGCATAATTTAACCTCAAAAAAGAAAACTAATGGAATAGATAAAACTCTTGGAACTATCCTCAAGCAATTCATACTTGCTTAGTCTTTGATTATATTGAACTGAATGCAACAAATAGATTTAGATAGTCTATGTTACGACAAATAAACAAAACTACATGACAAAGACATACAGTAGCTTGGTCTGCTTGTATGTTTCAAACTATCCAGTTTTTTCTCTTAGGAATCAAATTAACAGACTTCTGTTTTATATTGCAAACAAAATGTTATTTAAAAAAACATAAATTATATAGAGCTTTTCTCACACAAAAGTATCATTTTATAACCGATCAATTTTTCTATGAAGGTAGTGTCCTAGAGAAAAGAGAAATTATACAATTACTTGTTCTTCCGTCCTCGTTAAAATAATGTTTTCTCTTCAGTGCTTTTACATGTGTATGTGCTCTTGTGTTCTTATAAAATTCAATGATGCGCTACGAAGCCGTCAAACAATACAACCTACATCATAGATCTGCTATCTTCTTCCTTCATTTTCAATAAAGCGATAGTTTTGCTTACGATAACCGAAGCATTTACAATAATTAAAAAACCTAACAGTAAAGCCTTTGAAACAATCAGGAGGAATACTACGATTCAAGCAGGTTTTATTCATAACACTACGATAGAAGAAAAAGTATTATTTGTACAATACCAAGAAATACTAAAGTTCAGATGAAATTTACAGTTCCATGTACGATTGTTTGTTCTTAGTTAAGAAGATTTGAATGTTAGACGGGTGGTGTTGCTTGTAACGTATTTTAGTAAAACGGGTCTTTCGCACGTTGATGTAAATTGATATGAAGGCAAATTTTAAAAAATGTGGTCGGTATAGTGCATTGAAATATTTTTTTATTATTGTTCATTATTTTTAGTTGTACAAGGATATTTATTGCGCATTATTTTTCGTTTTTTGCTATGTAAACCAATTGAGTATGTTGAAGTCTCCAATCAACAAACAAAGAAATGTACCGTTGATTTGGTTATTTTCCTGAATGATAAAAGATGATCAAAATGGAAGCGATAGGACGTACCTCGAATAGTGTCATCAAATGCCAAGTTCCGATTATTAAAAAATAAAAAGCCAATGTAGGATTCGAAAAGATGTTACAATTTCCCTTTACCACTAATTAATGTACTTTGAAAGTAACAATGAATAAACAGTTACGCTACGTTAACGATATATTTACGAGTTTGACATTTATTTGTTAATTTTTTAAGTTAAAATGAACAAGTCATAAGTAAATAATACAGTTCAAATACATGTAACATGTACATATAGCAAATAAAACTAACTACAGACAGTTTCAACTTAAAGATTAATTTAATTTCATTATATACCTATAAATTATTGCAGGTGCAAAAGTTCAGTAAGAGGTTCGGTCACCGCGGCACATGGCTGCCTATCAAAAATAATTGAACGATTGAATTGGAATACATCATACAACCTTTTGTTTTGTTTTTGTAAACCAACGATACTATACCACAAAGTTCAAACATGTAATTTAAATCTCAAGTCCAATTTGCGCTGGGTTTCAAATTAAAGATGGTTCATTATTGGCAATGCAGCATAACTTAGTGTGTTAGTGCCCCGCCAGACGATGACCATCTAAATCTTTCGCACACATTCAAACATGGTTGTCAACTATACACAAATTTCAAAGAATAAAGATTCTGTCCATACTGTCCTGTCCCGCCATTGATCAAGGTTTCTAACCATTTTTCATGGCATATAGTTATGTTGACAAAATATGAAGCAGTAGATGGTAACAACAAATGGTATGTTTTGGAATGGAATTTTATGAAACCTCAAATTAATATACTTCATGAATTTTTAAAATTATAAAATTTATATAATATTGTGGAAAACACCCTCAAATATCTTCACTGAAAATTTCAAATCGATCCGACGTATAGATAAAAAGATATTTATTCTGAAGTACAGAAAAACGAAATCTCCCATACAAAATGTATGGTCTACCCAGATTGGCCGGTCGAACGATTAAGGGGTATCAACCGGAAAAGGCAAATAAAAATTATTTAAATTCCTTTGAAAATTTTCTTTCTTGAGCACGATAGGTAATGAGGGTTTCTAGGCATTCTAAATGCCTATTGTTCATGCCGATGTGACAATCCAATAAAAAGTTATTTGAAAATAAAACTCCAAAAACTACCCGGGTAGGCGATTGAACGGGTGACGATTAAACGAAATATTTACTTATGTGGCGCTACAACCACTGAGCTGCCACACTGGTCCAATTCCATATCCCGGCTTTACTGCGGGCTTCGTCTACGCCATCCTTCCATCTCAATTTAGGCCTACCACAACTCCTCTGTCCTTGGTGACAGCCTAAAAGGACTTTACGAGCTGGCTTGTCCGGTGCCATTCGCATCACATGGCCAGCCCACCGGAGCCTGGCGAGTCTAATTCACTATACGACAGTGAGGTCTCCACACAGTTCATAGAGCTCGTCATTATATCGGCTCCTACATTGTACAAAAATCCTCCTGAGCATCTTCTTCTTGGAGGCGTATGTGAGCACTGGTGGAAGAGTTTTCTAAGACTGTAATATGACCGGTTGGCTGCCAGCTTCCTTGCGCGAATTTCAAGCAATGATGAGATGGAAAGTGTTTTGTTGATACTCTGCCTTCTTTTCCAAAACTTGCCGCATGATAAAGATCTGATCAGTGGTTGATCTCCCTCTTCGGAATCCTCTCTGATAGTTTCCTACTATCTCTTCAGCGTATGGGTCAAGTCGTTCTTGAAGAACGAGGCAGAATATGTTATAGGTGGTATTCAACACCGTAATACTCCAGTAGTTACTGCAGTCTAACTTATCTCCCTTTCTGTATGTGGGGTAGATGATACCAAGATTCCAATCATAAGACATCGATTCGCTATCTCACATCTCAGATATCAGTCGATGAATTTCGTTCTCTAGATTTGAGCCTCCGTTTTGTAAGTTTTTTCGTCGTTCCGTAGTCGATGTTACTGGGGGCGGACCACCGCGGCGTTCAAGCAGCCCGGCAACCGAGACTGCTCACCCCCTTTCTGCCTTAGCTATATAACCCCATCCTCCCAAGAGGTTGGATTTAGCTCGGATAAATGGGGTTATATGTACATGGTCTGTATGGCTTGTACATATCAGAATAGGAATTGGGTAGGAGATCCTATGTAGCCTTCAGGAGGTGTAGGATCCTACCCCATTCACATACCTAAAACGAACAGGTTTTCGCAGGTAACGAAATAGGTAAGTGGAAATTCTAGATCACAGAGCCCCTGGCCTCACGAATAGAAAACGCTCTTGCTACCGTCTGGCGGAACCTTTATGATTATGCTTTGTTCATCTTGGTCATAGGTACGCGCCTTTCCTGTAACCTTGTTCTCTTCACGAACCTTGAACTTGTCGCAAGCTGTCAATATAGGTCAAGATGGGTCAATAAAGAGGTAAGCTCATCGCTCGTCTTCGCATGCGGTGTTCTGAAAAAATAAAAATGTCCATCATTGCGACGAACCAAACATCCGCCATTTTTCGCCGAGTTTGTGGCCCAATGTAACATATATTTCCCCATACTCCCCTACGTCTGTCGCGCTTTGCTTGAGCGATTCTCGGGGTCCACATTACGCACATAACTCCATACTCGGGGTCCACACTACAGCGCGACGTCGCCTGACAGGAGCTGAACTCCATATAAAAAAAACCTAGCGCGATGTCACGCGAATCGCGCTAGGTTTTTTTGCGTGTCAAGGGCGCGGTAAACGAAGCGTAATCGCTGGTCTCTCGTGTATCGTCGATATTCGGGCCAAGCGTCGTCTGTGCTTTGTTTATGTTTTGCAATTTGGTAAAAGTTGCAACATTCCATGAAGCCACAGCTATTATTTTGTTGGGTATTGTTGGAAATACAAAAACTACGCTAAATAATCATAGAATTTCAAAAAAAAATCGCAATCGAATGAACTTTTGATTCGATTGTTTACGATCTAACAAGATTAGGCATGCGATTATAGGGTAGGTAAGCCAAAATTATTTTTGACAGATAGAGCAGTGGAATGACACGATAACGCCAGCGATTACGCTTCGTTTCCCGTACCCTTCACGCTTTCTAGACTGCACCGTCGCGTAACGCGACGTCGCCTGACAGGCGCTAAACTCCGTCCCCTGACAGGCGCTGAACTCCATGCAAAAAAAATCTAGCGCGATTCGTGCGACATCGCGCAAGGTTTTTTTTATATCACGCTTTCCAGACTGCACCGTCGCGTAACGCGACGTCGCCTGACAGGCGCTGAACTCCATGCAAAAAAAACCAAGCGCGATTCGCGCGACATCGCGTAAGGTTTTTTTTTATATGGAGTTCAGCTCCTGTCAGGCGACGTCGCGCTGTAGTGTGGACCCCGAGTGTCTCAATTGTAAATCTTGCGGACGTCAAAGTGTTGAATCTACCTTATGCTTATTAATGACAGTTTTATTCATTAAAATGGTGACTTTAAAACACACGTGAACCTTTATTGTATAAATCTTAGGTTTTCGCTTTTACCTGTCACTCACGAAGGTACCTTTGCGCCATATTGAACCAAGATCGCGGAATGCATTCATTTCTTCTCCGTCGCTCTTGATTTTTGGCTGATGAAAAGTTTGCGATAGCTTTCATCTTCTCTTGGATTTGTTGTCCATCGTTGTCACAAACGTTGGTGCTTGTTTTGCCATCCCATTGGCAGTAACAAGAAGTATTGAAAATTGGAAATTATTAGCTAATAAACGCACCCTCAGAAGCACTTGGCAAACTTACGATTTTTCATTTGAAGACCGTATTATCACAAACACGCACACAGCTACACTCGCAGCGGAACCATCATCGCTGTCGTCGTCGTCTTGACCGTCATCTGGTACCAATCGCGGAGGCACCACAACCTTCCGTCTCGTGGAACGAAGAAAGAATCTCGCGACCATTTCGTTTCGTATTATTTTGTGCCGCTAGTGATTCCATAGAAACCGGACAGGTAAATATAGTGCGATAAAAGTTACGTAGCGCAAGAAGCCAAGATCGAGACGCTTGGTGATGGCAGGCAGTGAATGGTGGTGGTGGCTGGGTTTGTGTTTTTGGTGCGTGCCCATTTGATCTAGTTCCATGAAGCTGTAACTATGAATGAAAAGTGATTTAAGTTAGTTCGATTAGTTGTTAAGTACGTGAATCGGGTGAATTGTTTTTTTTTTATTGAAGCAGGCGTACTATTCATAATGTATTGTGACTAGGTGCCGCCATCCACACACTTGCATACATTCGGTACGTCAAAAGTGGCCATCATCGCAAAACCAAATGGCAGCACTAGTGGTTAAAGTCAAGCGAAAGTTTTAGAGAATTAACATGCTGCAAACAGTTTGTTTTTTCTAAGGCTCTTGTTTTAGTTACGGTAGGCGTAAGCGTGTTTTTATTTTGGAAACACTCGGTTAAAGCGAAGTGTTTCGTTTATTTGTGAAGGAAGACACGAATGAAAACTTCAATGATCCTTTAGGTATGGTTTTTCGAACGATTGGACAACATCGTTTGTGCTAAGATGTATGGTGGCATTAGTTAAAAAAAAGGCGGTGATATTCTTAGAAGACCGTTTGTAAACAGTTGCATATGTGTGCTATGTTTTAAAAATGGATTCGAACTATGAAACAATTTGTTTTTCTTTTTAGGCATCCTGATAAAAACGAGCTAATATCTCCACTAAACACTCTGGTCGATCCTGGAGAATCAGTTTCGGTTAGCATAAAGTATCCGAATCGGATGTTGTAAATTTTGGCAAACACACATAAGAGGTGGCGCATCATCGTTTTAGGCACAAGTTTGTGACCGAAAGTTGGCCAATTGTGCTACTAGGCGCGGGATTTGATGGAACGGGAACGAGAGCGCGAACATGGCATAAGCGCCGGCGGACGTGTAAAACACTCTAGGAAGCGGTCACGGAAAGGCAGCAAAAAGTCGAAAAAGAAGCGACGAAGCTCTGCGTCTGATGTGGACGATCTTTCCTCGGCTTCATTCGGGGATGACAGCAAACGGCGCACGCGAACCCGCAAGGAAGCGTATAACGATAGCAGTGGAGACGAAGGAGGCGACCGATTGGACCGGACCGGGCCATCTGGATCCAAGTCTGGCGTAGAGTATTCGGACGTCAGTTCCGATGATTTTTCCGCACCGGAGGCGGGTGAAATTGAAACGGATGTCACGGATGCCGGTGGAGTAGATGGGGGCGACACGTTGGAGGGTAACAATGGCGATATGTCACCTTTAAGCCCCGTCGAGTCGGATGACGCTGGAAGCAGGTCCACACATAAGGTCAGCGGAAAAAAATCACGCCACCATCGGAGCCATCGTAAGCAGAAGGTGCGCGACGGTGGCCGTCGTAGCAAAACCAACTCACACCGTTCCGCGTCGAAACGTTGGAGCCGCACGCCGTCCCGGAAACCGGAGGTGGACAGCAACACTCCTTCGCTGCTGGATGACTCCGTAGGTGACACTGCGAAACGCAGAGGGATGGCGGTAGAGAACAACATTGCCGGTGCAGTATCGTCGATTAGCAGCTCCACACAATCATCGTGCCGTTCGAAACGGATCAATTCCATTTCATCCGATACATCCTCGATGAAGTATCGTCGTCAGAAGCGCTCTTCCAGCGTAACGCCCGACACTGGACAGCGCCACCATTCGCAAGGTAAAATCGACGGGGAGAATGATGCGCATGCACCTGTAGGGCATGACGACGATGACGGCGAGGGGGATGTTGGCGAATGCAATGAAGGTCTTCGCGATGCTAACGACGAAGGTACGGGAGCTGAGGAGCTCGAGGATGAAGAGGATAATGAAGAGAATGAGGACGAAGAGGAAGAATTGGATGATGCTGCTGAAGAAGAAGATGCGTCACTGTCCAGTAGAAGGCGTCTGAAGAAGATTCGGAAGGAGAAGAAGCACAAGAAAAATAAAAAGTCAAAAAGACGCAAAAAGAAACAGCGCACTAAATCCATATCTAGCATCGAGACGATCTCCGAGAGCGAAGGTTCGCTGCTGGAATCGATGACTCCACCATTGAAGCAGTCCCCACTGTACGCTGTTAGTGGCGGCGGCAGTAAATCGTACACTCCCGTTCATAATGACACCAGTCTTACTCCGGTGTCGCCTGGTAAGGAATACTGGATGATAAAACACATGTGCAAATTGCACTGTACCTAATGCCTAATGCTTTATTGCTTTGTAATTTAAGGGACACCACCATTGCTAGAGCACCACCATTCAACTAGACACTCATTAAATAGTCCTTACGATGGACATGACGTAGTTACGCGCAGTCACAGCCCCGTTGAACGTGACCGTGAGCGAGAGCGCAATCGAGAAAAGGACCGGGATCGGGACCGTGACCGGGAGCGAGAACGGGAACGAGAACGCGATCGAGAGCGGGACCGGGATCGTGAACGAGACCGTGATCGAGAGCGGGACCGGGATCGTGAACGGGATCGAATGGCCAACACGGGAGGCAGCGGCGCAAGTAGCGGCACCAGCGCTCGCAAACTGTACGTTACGTCATCACCTCATACACCCCCGCCCATCGGTCAGAAGAAGAGTTCAGCGTACCACGATCGATCTCTGGCACTGCCACTGTCATCGCACCATCACCATGTGAGTCCAATCGATCTTGACAGTCCGCCGCCGCTGCGGCACAGGAGGAGCAGTAGCCACCGGGCTAACAGTAGGCGCCGCAGTCATTCAACCGAAAGAAGGCATATTTCAAGGAGAACACCGTCGCCAAGTAAGTACTACATTTTGATTTTTAGAAAACTTCATTTTAATTAAATTAAAATCAAATTCATGCGAGTAAAAATGCTACTTCAATTTTCTTTGCTTTACAACGCATGAATCATATGTTAGTAGCGTCGGCTTAAAATATATTGGGACTTATTTAGTTACTTACTTATTTTATGTGACTCTTCAACCGCTGAGTGATTTTGGCCTGATGAAGCTTCATCCGAAACCGCCCTCGGTCCCTCGACAAACTGGCCCAATTCCGTATCTTTAGGCCGGTATAATTTAGGTGTAACATGCCTCCTTTGTCCTCCAGGACAGCCTATAAGGATTATATGGGCTGCGTGGTTCGGAGCCATTCGCATAACATGATCAGCCCATCTGTGCCAGCCGAGCCTAATTCGCTGTGCGACAGAGAGGTTTCCATACAACTCGTAGAGCTCGTCAAAATATGCGTGTGCATCAAGTCAAAGTTCAGATTGAGGTCTCAGGTCCTCATCTTCCGTATATTGATAGAAAAATTCCATGGTTCAAAACCCCCGCTTCCGCCATGGTTTATGGGGAGGAGGGGAAGTTTTCAAAAATACACGACAAGAAAACATGTAAAAAAAATTGTAGTGGAAAGATAATAAGGTGTTTCAACACCTTTTTATACCGCTAATTTGAACCATATTTGTAAACGGGCAAATTTAGCTGATTTTTCTCAATTCCTGAGGTATCAATCAATTTATTTATATTGATTGGGAATACTTCATATGATAGATAAACAAGTAAAACATATATCCTTTGGCTCAGTTCCGCAATCGAATATGATCAAACGCAGTTTCGAATTTGAGAGAAAATGCCGATTGAAGTCCTGTGTGCCATTTGAAACTCAAAAAATGGTTGAACGTAGTAAATACAGTTGGTTCGGGTATTAATCCAAAAATTATTCTATAAATCAGCTTAGAAATGTAGCTTTCAGTTAAAAAACAAGAAAATACCGAGAAAATCCGACGTAGTATTATGGAATAGTAGTTCGCTTGAATAGTATGAGAATATATTGGACTCCGTTTAGT
Organism: Anopheles ziemanni; assembly: GCF_943734765.1. NCBI lineage: Eukaryota > Metazoa > Arthropoda > Insecta > Diptera > Culicidae > Anopheles > Anopheles ziemanni. The sequence goes on along the minus strand of NC_080705.1, from coordinate 51,758,524 downwards.
TACTAAGGTGTTGAGTTGTCCTTGTTCAAATTCAATAAAACATCAATTTCGGGAGGAAATATTAAATTCTGATGAGCAAACATAAAGCGGTGCATCGAAATTATTCATGAAAGCCACAGTCACAGTTTATAAAAAAGATGTACAAACATTAATGTTTGTAGTGTAATGTAAAATAAATACATTATTTTAATGTTTATTTTTACTAACCAAACAAAAATAACAAAACTTTATGTCCGTTGAGATACAGTTTTGTAGCGATATGCGTTCCGGGTAAGGACGAGTTAGTAGTAGAGGCTTGCTATTGAGTTGGTGGTTAAATCCTGAAACAATAACAACAACAAAGACAGTTTTTGATTTCCTTTTTGATTTGTATCGTTAACTGTTCATCTCCACATAGCGAACGCATAGGAAACTCTGGTGAAACTCCTGTCAAAATTGTATGGAGTTTCGAATTTCCCGAGTTCGCTAAGTGGACACGCGTTTGTTTCAGTATTCTTCGCTTCTTCTTAATCCGTCTGTTATTAAACGTCAGAACGAGGGGCTTTGCTAGTGCTGTCAAGAGTTTCCTACCAGTTTCCTACGAGTTTCCCAGCTGTTGCGGGAACTGAGTTTGTCAGTTTGTCGGAGGAGAGTTCGCTATGTGGAGATAAACAGTAATAGGAATTCGAATAGTTGCTAGTTGCCTTAGCGATTGGAATCGCTTTGGCTTCTAGTAACTCTGTAATCATTCACTATTTTGGGATCCCTGAATCCCGAAATACTAAGTTATTCATTTTTCTCGATTTAAATCTCAAAAGGGTATTCATTACGTCACAAGAGCTCATGCTATAACCATCTTGCGGCGTGGGTTCGAAACCCAACCGAGAGCGGATCCTCTGCTGTACGAGAGGACTTGCTATCCTCGTACACATATAGAGAAAAATGTAGTAAGCCCTTAACAGGCAGGCATGACCAAGACGGTCGTCACGCAAATGAGAAGAAAGAATGTTTTCTTGTGTCAAAGGTTCAACATGACGCAGAAAATGCGAACTTTAGGAAAACGTAGATATGCCAGAATTAGGTCGTATTCGAATTTAAACACACGTTGAACATTTTTCTTGCAGATGGTCGACATAAGCCGTATACACCACCACCATCAAAGCGCCGCCGTGATCGCTCACCCCCGGAGAAGGACTATTATCGGAAAGATGGACGCAGCTATAGCAAGCGTGAAAGGGACTGGGTAGATGATCGAAGAGGTGGTGAATCCCACAAGCGGTATGTCAGGTACGCATGAATGAAGGGTCCGAAATCTGTCGGAGTTATCTAATGACTTTGTTCATATCCCGTACCGTTTCGTTTCGTCTCACTCTATATAGCAGAACGCCAAGTCCAAGCGGCAATAGACGATCACGAAGGACACCCTCACCGGTTGCATCGGGAAGCAGCAGTAGAACGAGGACATCTAGAAAGACAGGCTACTACAGTCCATCGCCCGACCGTGGGGTTGGAGCAGGTGGTAGCAGCAGTTACACCTCGTCTCGGACAAGGCACCGTTCGCGCAGTCCACGCCGCTCGTCGCCACCATCCGGCTCCACCAGACGTTACTCAAGCAGTCGATCACGTTCACCGCAGTTGCCTTCAGTGAAAAAGTTTGATTTGCAAAAGAACATAAGCGATACTAGCTTCTTTGCGGAGCTTATAAAACATAAACACAACCAAACGGTGCAGGAGATATTGAAAAAGCAGGTGAATAATACATCAACTTCCACCACCAATGACACCAACAGTGCCGCCAGTGCCGTTTCCGCGCCGGATGGCGACAGCCGTTCAGAGCACGATTATAAATTTTCCACCATCAACGATGGTAGCAACAACAACAACAACAACGGGGCCCTTGATGCACTTGGTTCGAATTCGTCAAATGGAATCCAAGACCGAGGCCAAGATGCGACCACAAATCTGGCTGATATTCCAATGCCACTATCTTATGAGCCGGGCGTACGGAAAGACCAAATTGACGCAAGCATGTCGGCGGATACTCTGGACGGTAGCAGCGTGAGCAATTGCAGTGTCCCGATGAGTATCAGTAGCAATGGCGGCAATGGTAGTTGCTTAGTTCCCGATTCACGCATACCTGTGATAACAAATAGTGGTGGCCAACAGCATTTTCAACTGTCCTCTACCGCCACTTTCGCCAGCAGCAGCAGTATCAGTAGTGTGGCCACTGTTGCTGCTGCCGATAAAAAATCTTCGGAAACCATCGGAGACGGCAACGTCAGTGGTGGTAGTGGTGGTGGCGCAATATCCAAACCAAAAAGTTTAACCAAACTGCCAATGCCTCCCGGGGTGAACGTGGCCGAGCTTGTCGGTGCTCGAACGCCCAGTCCCAGCCAGCCGATCAGTCCCGTCGCGGCAGCTGCGAGTGCAATGAAAATAATGCCCATTCCTACTCTGACTACAACCGGCGCCGTTCCGCTGGCGATTCTGGGAACGACTAACACTGCTGCCATCAATAAACAACGTAATGAAACTTCCCATAAGCTGTCGTCCGGCGCTTCAGTGCCGGCGACAATGGGTTCATCGATCGTTAGTGCCACTGTTAGTAGTGGAAGTGTTAAGAAGGGCCTACTGAATCTTCCCATGCCACCGATGGTGCCGGGATCGGAGGATCTGAGTGGCGATGAAGATATCGGTTCACCGATCAATGCATCCACCGGGCAAAAGCATGGTTCGTCCGGGCCTTCCAATAACAATAATAACAGTAGCGTTAGCAACAGGTACAAGACTGCTTCCTCTGGAGCCGGTGGAGCGTTAGCAACCGCTCAGCAAGGGGGCTCTAGGCCGCCTGCGGCCCGGCCCCGAATCCTAACCCGACGCCATTCGCGCAACATGACCGCTCCGATGTCCGCATCGGGGGGCAAAGATTGGGGCGAACGGTGTGTGGAAGTGTTTGACATGCTGGAACAGATTGGCGAAGGAACATATGGGCAGGTAAGTGTGCGCCTTCTAATGGTTACCAGCGTACACTGCATGCTTAAATAAGATTATTCCACTTCTCTTCCCAGGTGTACAAAGCTAAAGACCAGCAGACCAACGAGCTCGTGGCGCTGAAAAAGGTGCGCCTGGAGCACGAGAAAGAAGGTTTTCCGATAACAGCCGTGCGAGAGATAAAAATTTTACGTCAACTCAACCACAAGAACATAGTCAACCTGCGAGAAATCGTCACCGACAAGCAGGATGCTCTGGAGTTTCGCAAAGACAAGGGCTCGTTCTACCTGGTGTTTGAGTACATGGACCACGATCTGATGGGTTTGCTCGAGTCGGGTATGGTGGATTTCAACGAACAAAACAACGCCAGCATCATGCGCCAGCTGCTGGACGGATTGAACTATTGTCACAAGAAGAATTTCCTACACCGCGACATTAAATGTTCCAACATTCTTATGAACAACAGGTATGATTTATCAGACGGTTATTTTCGTTTAACCTATACCTTTGCATGCACAGTAAGCATCCGATTATTGTGATTCAGGGCGTAGCTTGCTTCCTTTAGGTTAACTTAATTTCATTTATATTTCGCAAGGGGTGAGGTAAAACTTGCCGATTTTGGTCTAGCGCGATTGTACAACGCCGATAACCGAGAACGACCATACACGAACAAAGTCATCACACTCTGGTATCGACCCCCGGAGTTGCTGCTAGGCGAGGAACGCTACGGTCCAGCGATCGATGTTTGGAGCTGTGGGTGCATTCTCGGCGAACTCTTCCTGAAGAAACCGCTTTTCCAGGCGAACCAGGAACCGGCCCAGCTGGAAATGATTTCTAGACTCTGCGGTACACCAACGCCGGCGGTTTGGCCGAACGTGATTAAGCTGCCCCTATTTAACACACTCAAGTCAAAAAAGCAATATCGCCGAAAGTTGCGAGAAGACTTCATGTTCATGCCCACACCTTCCCTCGACCTACTCGACAGTATGTTGGTGCTGGATCCAGACCGCCGAATTACCGCAGAGGATGCGCTCAAATCAAGCTGGTTGAAAAACGTTATACCAGATCAGTAAGTAGAACATGCTTATCTAAAAGTTCTCATACAAATTCGTTCCCCGTATCATTAAATTTATTTGCACTTGCTGACCCTCTTGTCTGGCAACATATTTTATCTGCTAATGTCTCTCCTGTTGATAGAACTAGTAATGTATTTGAAAACAAATTCAAACTAATTAATAGGCCATAATTAGTCATAGCTGCAGTTAGATATTTTGCATATTTTAACACGGCCCTTTATGGCATTTTTATGACCATTGGCTGGTGCTTTAGACTAGAGTCTAGTCTAGTGATGTCAAACTCGTTTGACCTCGCGAGCCGCATTTTCACTCGAAATAGGTTCGCGGGCCAAAACGTACAATTGATTGGATTGATGAAAATATGTTCTTATCAGTGTAGTTTTATCTTAACAGTCAATCATGTTTTACACTTTCACATCTTTTTATATTATATTATTTCTTAAAAAATTACAATTTTGAGTAAAAGAGAAGCTTTCTTGATCAATCGTTTTCCAAATTTTAACGAATTCAAATAAAATTTATTTCAATTTATGTTGCAGTTCAACACTATTGTGCATTTTGGTAAAGATTTTACAACTATTTTACTTTACGATTTACTGATCCGCAATTGTTTTATTTATTTTGAATGCTCTTCTGGTTCATAACGTTTATTTTCTATGAACACTATTTATTAGATTGTCTCGATCACTTTCTTATTGTCCAAATTGACATACGTTTAGTTCTCTTGCAATTCACAGTTCGTGAAACCATTAAAAAAAATGTTGCTATTGAAACGAAAGCCAATACTCTAGGATCCAAACTTTCGATGTATTGTTTCAAAGGGGATCGCGGGCCGCATCCAATGTTCTTGCGGGCCGCATGTGGCCCGCGGGCCGCATGTTTGACATCCCTGGACTAGACAATGCTGATGAAATTATTGATGTGAGCATTTTTTCAATTCGTTCGTGGCGGCTGCTCCGTTTTGATTTCAGAATTATTCAGATGCATCCTGTACTTAAGAAATATACAAACTTTTTCGATTGGTCCCAATTGAATTGTAGAGTTAGCGATGTTGTTGAGAATCACGTTATCTTCATACAATCCATCTCCTCAAATGATCCAGGATTCAGGTGTGGCCAAAACCTAGCTGCCTATTCCTTTTCATGTTTTCCGTGGTAGGATACCTCCTCCGGCCGGGAGAGCGTTCTCTATACCTATCCTTGATTTTCATTCACAAAAATATCTTCTGTTGAAAGTCAAAAGAAAAAAAGATGAATGAATCTCAAAGTGAAGTGAATCTAAAAAGGCTATCGTGATGATGTAGGTTTGCAGAATGTTACAAACTGTATATGTTTACGCGATAATATCATATCTACCCTTAACGATGTGTAATCCATTCGAACATTAGAAATGTTACTACTTTTATTTTTCTTCTATTTTCTAGATTACCTCCACCGCAGCTACCAACATGGCAGGATTGCCATGAGCTTTGGAGTAAAAAGCGAAGAAGACAACTTCGTGAGCAGCAGGAGTCGGCACAAAATCTCCCTCCCGGTAAACCATCGGGTAGCACCATCAACAAAATAGACGGTTTAGCAATGCCTGGCACTCTAGGCACTGCCGGCTTAAACATGATGTAGTACTCGCTAGTATCTCTCTCATAAGACATTGTAATCAAGGAGTAACCGTGAAGCACTGATAGCAGAAAACATTTCAGCATTCACTGAACAGTTACACTTATTTTAACATCTTTTACATGGGTTACACACCATAGCGGGCAGAATGGTATTCGATACCATGGATTTGAATGTGAGACTATGTCTTTGTACAGCAGACGTGTACAGAATAGTTGTACAGATTTTATGAATAATCATTGTGTTGTTGCTACCATTTATCTCCTTTCTATCAGCTTTCAAAAAGGGATCCCGGTGGACCCGACTATCTGATCAGTGAACTGATCACATAAACCTTTAAATCTTTCTTTTATTTTGCTACCTCCCAATCTTTACACGTAGTCAAGAATCGATGTGAACATACACATAAATAATGCGCATCCAAAACAATCCCATGGGCTAGATAAGAAACGTTCCGACGAGGATCGGTTTTCCTGAGCAAGAAAGCAAGTGTTTCGTATTGCTTTTGTATGATTTGTGGCAAATAATGATGAGTCTGATTTTAGGCACGTAAACACACGGGATGTGTGAATTGTTTTAGGATAAACGACAAAATAAAACAAGCAAACTATATCGAAAGCTAATTGCGATATAATGATGTGGCTTACTGATTGTTGAATACCATCGATGGGAGCAATTCGTCGAATAATTGTCATTGATCATCAAATTTGAATATGATTGTAGCATGCATAAAAGACGAGATGTTGCAAGATAGCAATAATTAATAAGTGGATGAACGATGGAGGTAAAAGAATGAATGCTAATAGTGTGCAGTATCAAAAAGTATCAGGCTAATATTGGCAAATATCTTTCTTCTTTCTTCAAAAACTCATGAAAACGGTGTAAAGAAAATAGGACAGTGGTAGTGGTGTGTAACTTATTAAGAATTTATGTGTAACGATTGGGGAGCTATAATATATCATAGATTGTAAATTTGTTATAACAAAACATGAAAGGATCACTACTGATTCATGTATAATGAAAGCGAATGGCTGCAACATAAGGCCGACGCAAACAGTAAGACACAACAATAGGATAAATTAGAAATGCTAGAAAGAAAGTTGTCAACGTTCTTCTGAATATACAGATTTAGTTCATCTGGAACTCTTTTCTTCGCCTAGCGTATTCTAATACGGAACGAAACATGATTTTGGTACTGGAAGAACAAAACTGAGCGTGACGTTGTTGTTATGTGACCGAAGCGTGGATCATGATACAATAAAAAGATACCCGAAACTATTATAAATAAATCCCCTCTTTATCGTACCTTAACATAAGAATTGCCGGTAAAATAGTAAATGAGGCCCCGGCCACCATGTTTTCGATCGTGGCTACACCTCCTTTAAACTGAATGTATGCAATTGGTGATACATTAATTCGTTAAATTCAACCTATGAGTATTTGAACCGTAGTTTGTACCGTTAATTTCGGCTACGCAATCAACCTAGCGGGTGCGGTATGAGAGGGGCCCATGGGCCCCAATTATTTCTCAAAACTATAACAAACTCTCTTTTTCGGTACACCTAGCGCAGTCCGCTCGCTGCGCTCGCTGCGGGCGCGCCGCCGTTTCCAAATAATTTCTTCGGCTAAACTCATTGTTTCATGCTGTCCATCATGTGTGGTATAGTTTACTTACTAGTAACTTAACATGTAAAAGTATATTAACCCGCATTCAACCCCCACTGCGTGATTAGTTTAAACCGTCATGTTCTTTTAAGCGAACCGTTAACGACCAAATATTCGAAAAGAATGCATGCGTCGCGCTTTGCATAGCTTCAGGCGCTAAATGTGAACCAGCAGGAAGAGGAGAATCTAGCCCGGGGCCTCATTTACTCTTTTACCGAGATTAAATTCCAATTATTGTTGGCATCGCCATCGAACAGACAAACTTCAGTTCACTAAATGATTTAATACAACATGCGGTAAAAGAGTAAATGAGGCCCCGGGCTAGATTCTCCTCTTCCTGCTGGTTCACATTAAGCGCCTGAAGCTATGCAAAGCGCGACACATGCATTCGTTTCGAATTTTTGAACGCTAACGGTTCGCTTAAAAGAACATAACGGTTTAAACTAATCACCCAGTTTAGGTTGATTGCGGGTTAATATACTTTCACATGTTACTAGTAAGTAAACTATACCACACATGGTGGACAGCATGAAACAATGAGTTTAGCCGAAAAAATGATTTGGAAACGGCGGCGCGCCCGCAGCGAGCGAAGCGAGCGGACTGCGCTAGGTCTACCGAAAAAGAGAGTTTGTTATAGTTTTAAGAAATAAGGGGGGCCCGTGGGCCCCCCTCATACCGCACCCGCTAGGTTGATTGCGTAGCCGAAATTAACGGTACACACTACGGTTCAAATACTCGTAGGTTGAATTTAACGAATTAATGTATCACCAATTGCATACATTCAGTTTAAACGTCCACAAGAGGTGTAGCCACGATCGAAAACATGGCGGCCGGGGCCTCATTTACTCTTTTACCTTAATCTCTTTGAAGCATTAACGCCATCGAACAGTTTTCAGCAAAATTGTGGTTTGTAGCTCATCAACCGAACGACGCTCCATCTGGCGTCGTTTCGATTGGCATTCGTTCTCGAGGGATGCTTTCGTTTCACGCAGCTCGTCGATGGCTTTCTGTGCCTTGACATCCTCTTCGTCGAATGTTTTGCTCATCGTTTGCACGTTAGTTTCCTCCTTTTGCAGTGCATCGCGAACGGAACGAAGGGCCGCATCCAAGTTGGCACCGCCGTAATCATCGTTCAACTGTAGCTTCAACTTTTCCTTCAACGTCGCAATTTTTTTTCCCGCGGTCTGCCTGCAGTTCACGCTCGTGATTCTGTTTCTCTAACAGTCGTTTTTTTTACACCCATTAACTGTAGTTTGCGCTTCAAGGACTTTTCTTGCGATCGCAATTTTTGCAGAGCGGAATCTTCCATATCCAAGTCGGAGCGCTTGGATGCGAAAGTCTGTTGGAAAAGTATTATTTCAGCTTGAAGTTCCTCCAACGACCCTTCGAAAAGTTGGCTGATCTTCGATTTCAACTGGCGTTGTTGCTCATGTTTGCCTTTGATTCTATAATGAAAAAAAGAATGTATTATACAACATAATTTTTTGGAATTGGGAAACATCAACAAAGACTAACTTGGATGACAATTCAATCTTTTTAGCCATAAGCGAAGAATACTCTCGTTCAACTAAGGCCAACTGTTCCAACTTTTTCTGAATCGGTTCAATGTCGCTGTCCAAATCAGTGACCGTCTGTCGCAGTTTGGTCAGCTTCTGTTCGCCACTGCCCAGCTGTAATTGCTTAGCATCCGCCTGCTCCTTGATGTGCTGCAGCAGCTTCAAATCCCCAAGTTTCTCTTTCTGCCTCTCGGTGTATACCTTGGACATTTTTGTCAACTTATCAATCGCCACATTGTACTCAGTCGTACCGAAGATGGCATCGAAACGTTTCTTCAGCTCCTTGGGCTCTTCTAGTGGCCAGTTGGAATCTTCCTGATGGCAAAAGATGACGTTGTTCAGGATAGCCTTCGACACGCCCATCGCATCGCACATATCGTTGTTCAGATCGGCCACCCTCGAGCGAGTCATCTATGTTTTGGTGTTTGTCTGAGCATTTTCCATCGTTATGGTGGAATCGAGTGATTCAAACATTGGGTTGGTCCCCTTGTGGGTAATCTTCACGGACCGGATAGCCGTCACGCTGTTGCCGGTAACGTCCTTCACTATCAGCTTCACCTGGCCCAAACTTTCGACCGTGTTGAAGATTTTGGGATCGTGCACAAACCCGATTCCACGATTGGTCCCCGGCGGTACCTCGCCGGTCAGCCCGAACTTCAGGCATTCTATGACCGTCGTCTTACCACAACCGTTCTGTCCCACGATTAGCGTCAACGGAGAACGAAAGTTGATTTTCTGCCGGCAATAAACAAGCGCACACTTGTGAAAATTGGTAACCCTGATTAAAGCTTGATGGCGTACCTACCTGCACATCGCCGCTCTCGACTCCGAAGCTGCGTATTCCGTATTCGTATACATGTTGAAAAGAATTCTACGAGCTATTTAAAAATCTCAATCGACCTGCTTCTGGACTAGTGAAGGAAGCTGTAACTGTATAACTAGCTACTGTTGCTATCCTTTTGCTAAGGATACTATGGATGCAGGATGGTAGGGGAAATTTTTCTAGCGCTGAACGAGTTTTTGGTAGTCGATGGTTACTTTGGCGAAATAAAACAAAGTAAAACGTGAACGTGCCACACAGTTTCTTTCACTCAAAGAGTTCGAAAGGAAGGGATTGAAACATTTTTCTGATGCGTTGAGAATATGTTTCTGCGCATCGCCAAATACTTTCCAGCACTTAACATTACAAACGGCTCGTGATGGTATTGTAGGATAACGTTCTCCTGCATACGACAGCATGGCATGGTCGTACAGTTGTGTATTTTTATCGCAATCATTTAACTAAATTTTTATCGAAAAAAGCTTCTTTTTTGCCACATGTTGGCAACAAAATAGTGCTTCACAATTTGAAAAATCTGAACTGGCAAATAAAGCGTGTCCCCGAAAGTATAAGCACGATTTCAAAATTAGGTAAAAAATAAAACCTGTTCCAGAAACTGAATTTTTGTTTCATAAATTGTTTTTGGGTTCTGTTCTGGACTATTTGCGAAAACCAAAAATTTTAAAAATTTAATCGTATGCTAATGATCGCACTTTTGATCCGTCGCCTTCGATATGGCTCAGCACAGACTTGTCGTGAACGGTTTTCGACACTTTTGAACGGTTTTACAGTTGTTTTGAAAACTGTCGATGTTTTCCGCAGCTTTAAAATGTTTTCTCAAGTGTGCTTTCGTTAGCGCCCTAAACATCTCAATTGGTCTGGTCTTGGTCGACTCATCGTCGAGCTGATGAATGAGGATTGGCGGCACAGCAGCTTGTCGTACAGCTTCCGGGCCCGATATTTAACGCATGCGGCCTGATTTGCCCTCTCTTTCGATTTCTTTTGGTTTTTGTACGATTTTAAATTCAATTTTGCCTTGGCACATTGGACGTTTTTGAGGTACCCATTTGTTGAGCCACATACACCCTTTGGGATCGGGTAATCACAGTAAATAGCGAACGCAGCTTACGAAAGGCTTAGCTTCTATCTGGGCCCATAACCTGTTGGCTGAGCTTGAATAAATGAGTGTACTACACACGAGGGTTCCGTTCTACCTAACGGTCAAAGCTCAACTAATTAGTAAATTAGCGCTTGCGGAAGCTTTTTGCAGGAAATGCGGCGTCATGGCGTTGGACGAGCCGACGACGAATCTGGACCGGGATAATATCGAATCGCTGTGCGAATCCCTGCGGGACATCGTGACGGAGCTTTATGCTCATTGTCATCACGCACGACGAAGAATTCGTGACGAAGTTGAAGAAGTTCGATACCTATTATCGCATTTCACGCAATGCCGAAGGTAAATCGGTCATCAAGGAAGAACAGTTGTAATACCTGGATCTTCATTCTTACATTCTTTTCTATATTTACGGCATTCAAGACCCTGTATTACAGGTAATCCTCGCAGGTTATTTGTAATCGCAGGTCTGTATTGTTAATGTTAAATTTATGTTATTTCATTTGTTCTTTTATTATTCTTATCATTCCGTTTTCTAATCGCATCTAACGCTACGCTTTGTGTTACAAACGCGTAACGTTTGTAACGCTCCGTCCCACGAGCTGCCAAATTCCGATAATCTTCGGGCTAGCGGCCAACTTCGGGCAAAGTCAGGTGGTGGGGGGCGTCGGCCGGTATAAAAGGAGCGCGCTCGCGCAGGAAACCCTTTTCCCTGTAAAATAGACTGGAAATAAACAGTGAAAGTTTTAAAACGCCGCCAGTACGGCAGTTTACTAAAAATCATAAGTTTTATTTACCACCACTTACACCACAGGGACGAAGCGGTTGCTTTTGCAACACTTTGAGTTACCAATAAATACTCTAAATCTACAAAAGAGGAATGTTTTTATGAATATATAAATACACGCTTATCAAAACCCCTTACCGTTTTATTGAAATGTAATCATCTCGGGGTACTTTTTTTTCGTACCTGGCCACCATCCCAGTCTCCCGAACACGTGCTTTTTCGACAAGCTTGTCGGCCGGGTTTTATTAAAAGCTCGGCGGCCGAAAAATCCGGCGTAGGCGGCCGAAAAAGGTGTCGGTTTTCAAGCGCTTCGGCGTGTCCCTTTAAAAAAGTTCTTGTAAGAAGCCAAAAAGTTGATTCTTTTGGCAACGTTGCCACTTTTACGTGTGGGTTGCTCGCCCTGTGTGTTTGCCTCGCGTATTATTTCTCCGATACACGTATATTTGCTTCTCTTCCAACAGTCTTGACTCTGCATTGCTAGGGAATAGACGTGCTCTCCGTTCACTCGCGAATCATGCGTCGTGGTTATGGTGCGCTGTTGGATCCAACGCTCGACTCAAGTCTCGATGTTCCGTTCAATGCCATGCCTGGGATCTGAAAGTAAATAGTCGGTAATGTCTGGGCTATTCCTTGCCACGAAAACGGACACGTTATACATCAAATATTAATCGATGCTATGTGATGTGCCGTTCGCTTCGTGAACGCATTGCGAATGAAGAACGTTCATTCTTTAATGTGTTTTGACCACTATGAATTGAGGAACGTACATTTTCCACGAAATAGGGGTTTTTTTGACCGACATATTTTTATTTGAAAAATCGTTTGCGCATCATCTCGTAACTTTCTGATGCCGATGGCTCATCAGGGACGTTATGAAGATGATTTAAGGTCCTTACACACGAACGGTAGCTGGAACGATCTTGCGGTCTTCCACAAAATGTTAGTTCGGAACAATACGAAAGTTTTTACTCGTACAGGACGGCTCTAATCCCGTTCTTTCCACCTTGAATCCGCTCAAAAGTTAAAATGTATAACTAACTAAAATTAAAATATCCGAGCATGTTATATATTATGGATTTATGGTTCATCGATCTGCAACAGAATTACAACTAGCAAAAAGATAACAAATTAGAGCAAAACCTAAATGATGGACATCCAGAGGTGCATGAAGCATAGAAAATAACATACGCTTATGGACGCGGTGCGTGGGGACGCAGCGTGTGTGAGTGGGGCGCGGTGCAAGTTCTACGCGTTGAAACGCACACGCTCTCAGCTCGCCGTGCACCGCACACACTCTCATCGCGTGTTCTCTACCCACGTACGAGTGGAAGCAAGAGCGAATGCGAGATTAGAGCGAGAGATCCGAGCCAGTGGCCGAAAATTTTAGGCTGGGATAAACTTCCTAAGTTTTAATTTCTATTTATTTCATTTATAGATTCGATATTTATTTCGACACAAAATCAACAGCATGTTGTATTAAATCATTTAGTGAACTGAAGTTTTTCTGTTCGATGGCGATGCCAACAATAATTGGAATTTAATCTCTTTGAAGCATTAACGCCATCGAACAGTTTTCAGCAAAATTGTGGTTTGTACGAGGGTTGCCTTTTAAGTTTCGGGATATGGAAAAACTAGTGATGCAATCTACCAACCAACAATTTTATCGTAAAGTTTGACGTTTTTGAGGTTATCCGTTCTTAGAACGTTTTGACATACGAACGCTATTTGTGTTGTTAAAAAAATGTTTAAAGTTTCAATCGACACGAGCCTTTTTAGAGAGATCTTCGCTTGTTCAGGTGTTGAAAAACGTCGACCTCTAAGTTTATTTTTTACGTACGGGAATTTAACACTAGAATACATTGCTTTGGAAACTTGCCCGAATGCTTTTTAGGGGTCATTTTGACCCCTATTTTGAAAACGCTATAACTTCATCATTTTTGAAGATTTTTCAAATCCGTAAACTGTTACGTTTTAGTATATTTATTGACTATCTTTTGGCGTTTTTAATTTTTTGATGTACCACTTCACCATTTCGCTAGCTCGGTGTATAACAAAAAAGATCGTTATGAGTCGAATTTTAATCCTTTTCAACTTTTATTCTTTGAAAACGTATCATTTAAATTCCGAAAAAAAGTATGCGCTATGATGTTGATTTATTACGCCACCTTTGAAAAATAATTTCATATTTTTAACTTCACAAATAACGCCACAAATTGATCTTGAAGATGTGGATTTTAACATTTTCCATAGGAAGTTTCCGTTCTGCGCTTTGTTCCGTTATTCCGTACGCGAGGGTTTCGAAGCGTTATGCGCGATGCGTTACTATGAGAATTGGCGTTATTTTTAATCTTTGCGGTCAATTTATGGCGTCATTTGTAATGGCAAAAATACGATTTTATTTTTGAAATGTTGCTCAACATACTAACTTTCTAGCGCACACTTTTTTTCTAGATTGACATCAAAGATTTTGAATGAATAAAAGTTAAAAAAACGCAATTTCAACCTTTTTTGCTATACACCGAGCTAGCGGAATTATGAAGAAATTCATCGAAAAACCAAAAACGTCAAAAGATAGTTAACAAATATACTAAAAAGTACCAGTTTACGGATTTGAAAATTTTTCAAAAATAGTGAAGTTATAGCGTTTTACAAGTAGGGGTCAAAATGACCCCTAAAAAGCATTCTAGGTATAGTCACGTTGGTTCTCGGAACTGGTCGAACAGAAAAATCTGAATTTTTTGTTTTAGATATAACTTTGGATTTTAAGAAAAGCCTTATTTTATTTTGTAAAAATATTCAGCCGTTTTCGAGATATTAAAATCGAAAACTGCGTTGGGGTCAAAATGACCCCAGTTTGGATTCTAGTGTTAAAGAAGTCATTTGGTGCTCATCAAATCAATGTTTTGAGTACTCAAAACTGCAGTTGTTTGAGCCGATGTGTGAGAGCTCGCATTGTCGTGGTGACGGGTGATTCGTCGACGGCGGTTGAATTTATTGATTTCTTGAAAGAGAACTGGCAAAAAAATTGTTGTGTACCACTCAGAATAGACTGTTCTGCGTTGTTCTAGAGGTTTGGTTGCGATATATCCAGTTTTTCCGAAAAAAAACATGCGACCATTTGCTTGGAAGTGCTTCGTGCGTGAACAACTTTGGTTGGATTCGGCTCATTTTGAAACACCCATACAGTCGATAGCAGTTTAGTTTCGGGCTCATTCGCGTAAATCCACGACGCATCATCTGTCACGATATTAAAGACGAGTTTTGAAGCACCGCAATCGTATTTTTCGAGCATTTCTTCCGACCAATCGACACGAGTCTTTTTCTGAGAGATTGACAAATTGTGTGGAATCCAACACGAGCCAATTTTTTTGACAGTTAAATGTTCATGCAATATTAAGTATATGCTGGTCCCAGTAATACCTAAGGTTGTCTCTATCTCACAAAAAGTCACATGACGATCTTGCAATATCCGTTCACGCACAGCATCAATTGTTCTCGGAACGACAACTGATTTTGGACGACCTTCACGAAATTAATCTTAGAGTGAACTCCGACCACGATTTAATTCTCCAAACTATCGATAAATACTGATCATTGATGGAGCTTCATCGCCAAAAGTTGAATTAAGTTCATTCATGCACTACTGCTGTGTCAATTCACGTCGAAAGTTGCAAAAAATAATCGCACGAAAATGTCCACGACCCAATTCCACAATTTGGCGGACATTGGTACCTATCGCGAACCAAGTTAACAACCGGTCGATAAACATATCGACCGATATAATGACAGTAATGGCGGAATGGTATCGCAACGCATCAAATTTATCAACCCGTAAAAACGCGTGTACAATTGCCATGGCTACCGTACAAATCGTGGGGAAAAAATCTAGCAGTTGTTAAAAAAGTCTTTAATTTGCATCGCGAACGAAACATTTTTTTTATATCGACCGATATATTTAACTACTGCCTCAACCCATCCGATATACTAAAAAGAGCTGTTGACCGTGGTAAAATTTATTTTAAAAAATGTAAAAATGTTATTCTGTGTTAATTTTTCGCTTCTTATTATTTTTTAACCATTTTAGCCCATCAAAAAATTTATTTTTCTGGTGAATTTTTTTTTGTTTTAAAATTTGTTTTTTTTTTTATTTAACCGCCTACACGGGTAGTTATTGTAGTTTTATATTCAAATAACAATTGATTGGATTGTCGTATCAGCATGAAAGTTTTAGAATGCCTAGAAATAGTAATTTTGTATCGTTTTGCTAAAGAAAACAAGTTTTTAAACATATTTAAATAATTTTTATTTGCCGTTGTCGGTCGATACCCCTCAAACGTTCCGTATTTCTCGTACTTCGGACCAATTTTCATTTTATAGAGCTGTCGGATCGATTTGTAATTTTCAGTGAAGATACTTAAAGGTGTTTTCCAAAATATTGTATAACTTTTATAATTTCAAAAATTCATTAAGTATATTAATTTGAGGTTCCAAAAAATGTCAACGATATAAAAAAATTAGTATTTTTCTTTTGTACAGTTATGCATTGTGTTCCCTGTTCTTATAAATTCACGTATTTTGTTTTTTGGTTCGTGCATTAACACCCTGACCCTTCTCAATTTTTCTTCCGCCAATAACCCACGCTTATGCTTATGCTAGTTCCACTTTGGCAAGGATTTCTTCAAACAGCCTCTTCGGAACTCGGTAATTGTTAATGAAGCTGAAAAAGGAACATGTTAAAACAGTGGCAACGATTGTTGAGCCAATACGCTTACGTTTTTTTGTATCTTTGGTGTTGCTCGGAATTTATTATCTAAAACACAACATCAATGAATAAATTATTACACACGTTAAAACTTAGTCTAGCTAAAACGATACCGTCCTGGCCAACGGTCGAGGAGCAAAGAGGATGAGTGCTCATGGGAGCTTTCCGGGAAGCCGGCGCACACATCAACAAGATGACAATTGCGTGTCGTCTGTGAGTGGCAATTGGCGCTATACACACACAGGCTCCCAACACGTTTTATCCGATAATTCAAGCGGATCAAAATGCTTCTACAATCGCCTATCTCCTCTTCATTCTCCGCATCATTTAAAAAGAATAATGAATTTATCATTCTAATGTTTTGGATGCTTCAAGAACTATAATGCTTCTCGATACGATAGAAGTCGCACTAATTGTAACGTTGTTAAAAGTAAACAAACTCTAGGTTTCCATGGTAATTTGACAGACGGCGAAACCACTCGATAGGTATTTTTATGGGTTGTTATAATTTTACCGACTGCTCAGTTGAATACATTCGCGATACCAATTCGAGTAGATAAATTTATCGGTCGATATAATCAAACGGGTTGGTAAATTTTATCGACTGCTTTCGCGATAGGTACCATTGACACTTTTGACATTTTTTTAACAACACAAATAGCGCTCGTATGTCAAAACGTTCTGAGTACGTATAACCTCAAAAACGTCAAACTTTACGATAAAATTGTTAATTAACAGATTGCATCACCAGTTTTTACAAATCCCGAAACTTAAAAGGCAACCCTCGTAGCTCATCAACCGAACGACGCTCCATCTGGCGTCGTTTCGATTGGCATTCGTTCTCGAGGGATGCTTTCGTTTCACGCAGCTCGTCGATGGCTTTCTGTGCCTTGACATCCTCTTCGTCGAATGTTTTGCTCATCGTTTGCACGTTAGTTTCCTCCTTTTGCAGTGCATCGCGAACGGAACGAAGGGCCGCATCCAAGTTGGCACTGTTTCTCTAACAGTCGTTTTTTTTTCCACCCATTAACTGTAGTTTGATATTGTGTGTAGTTACAGATTGTTACTGATTTGGGCTATTTCTAACGGGGTTGTTTGGACACCGAATTACAAACAAAGGTTGGGAATAGCCAATGAGCAATTGTTTTGGTTAGGAAAAGGACAATCTTCTCCATTTATCATACCCGGCTTAATTCGCCTGTGTGAGATGACCTGCAGGCACATCTTATAATATATCCTACTTTCAATTAGGGATATGTTTTACATTTATTCTGATTTCGCTATTGTTCTACATGCAGTATGAGTGCGATAATCTGCGGGCCACTGCATATTTTAAATACCGTAACTATGATGTTCTGCTGTGATTTTCTTTATTTGTAATTTGTGTGCAACAATGTTCCGTGTTTTGTGCATATGTTTTTTTTTGTTTCAATCTGTTCGTAACACCGTGCGTTTTGCGTATCTACCTGTGTTCTATTTCACTTTGTAAAGGATTTTTTCTGTCTTTGTTTTTCATGTTTTCCTTTTATTGTTTGCGTGTTGATTTTTATGAAACCAAGTTGAAAGATACATTTCTGGTAATCCTGGAACGCATGTTCAATTGAACGCGATTAATAATTTTCGTGATTGGAACTGCGCAATTGTGCACATTTCAATTTGAAAACCGTTAAATTTTAAAATAGAATGATTTTGAAGATGAGATTTTGCATCATTTTAAGTGCATCGCAAGTAAGGACATCACCCTGAAAATTTCACACTTATCAATCATTTCAAACACTCCTTTTTTCGAGTGTTCGTTTTGTGAATTTTGCTATCAAAGTATCCCTTCGTTTTACTCAAGCGTGCTGTTTGCCATGGGGATCAAAGTACAGAGTTATAGCTTCAGGTTCCGCAAAATTGGCTGTGGATTGTTTAGGAAATTTTATCATCGTATTTCTTAGGCGCGTGTGTGTGGTTTTTGTGTATGAGCCGGCTCAGTAATTTTTCTACCAGAAACTGACCTGTAGTGCGTTTTTGTAAGAGGTTTTTTGTGATTGTGTTGTGATTGTTTCGGTGATAGTGTTTTGTGTCGAAAACTGTGTCATATGTGCTTGTTTTTAAGTGGTTTTAACTTTTTTTATTGAAACCCTTTTGAAGAATTGTTTGTGCATTTCCGGTATCCGAATATACACAGAAAAAGTGATTCGATCGAGATGAGAAGTGAGTCGTGAACATTTTTTGGAATCATGATGAACGATACAGTTCAGTGTTTCCTTGATATGCCTGCTCAACCGAACGCATAGTGCCCGAGACCGACGTCGTAGTTTATTATCCTTTTCATTTCCCAAAATTTCAAATCGTTTCGAAAACCCCCGTTTTCCTTTTCTCTAATCGAGCAGGTTTCCCCAGGTTAATTGTGGTTGCTATAGCAATCCTTCGATTTCCCCTCAAGCGAGGCTGTTTCTAAGACAATCAATGCAATGCAACGGGATGAGCGTTCGGTGTCGTCCCATACAAAAGTAAGGTTTTGCATCATTTTTGGTGCGTCACTTCATCCAAGTAGGGACCTTACGGTAAAACCTTACACCGTAATGATCACCTCTACGATTATTTAATATATAATGATCATGCTGTCAATCGAAGTAGTCAAATATATGTATATACACATTGATTGTCAGCAGCGCTGACAATTGGACGTCGATGCAAGCTCTAACACCCTTGAGCGTCGATGCAAAATCCAACACTCCTCCTCATCGACGACTCCATCGTTCAACTACTCAAGATTGAGCAACTTGCAAAATACATCGTGCTTTTGCGGTCCCAATGGTTTCGTCATGATGTCCGCTATCATTGTTTCCGTGGGACAATACTCCAGGACGATCTCGCTCCTTTCGCACAGCTCCTGTACGTGGGTTTTCTTCCATTATTCTCGTTTCCGAGTCCAGAATTTCCTTCTCCTGTGATGCCTCTTCGTTTTCCTTATTACCAACGTTTGGCTTCTTTCGAAATTCTGCAGTCAATGGAACCTCTACACAACTTGTTCGGGTAGATTTCCCCAGAAAGCAGCACTCACACACTAGTTTCATGCCACAATCGGTGGTCTTTATCCCAGTGCTTAGCTGTTCTTTGTTGATCCTTTCAATTGCTGCCCAATCGCGGTGTCCCAATCGTCGATGCCACAGATGCTGACAATTAGTGTGATGTTGATCACTGGCTGCTCTCACTGATGCCTCAGCCAATCGTAGATAATACTGACCGTTGACTCGTAAACCAATTGCCACGATGGTTCCATCCGCATCAGTAATCTTGCACCCTTCGCGATCGAAAAGGACACTCATATTTTTCTTCGCCAAACGGTCCACTGAGATTAGGTTGACTTCTAAGCCGGGCACGTATTTTAGGTCAGTGAAAGTAATGTGCCGGTCTTCTTTGTTACCATCAATTACGGTAATAACCGCCTTTCCTTCACCGAGAACCCTTGTCTTTTCTCCATTTGCGAGTGTTATAAAGCCGCCATCAAATTCATTTAATTCTGTGAAAAGCTCTTTGTCATTGCACATGTGACCGCTGGCACCACTGTCGATGATCCAAACGTTGCTGTACCCGCCGTTGACAACAAACGCTGTTCCAGGAATATCGCTCAGTACAGTCTTTGCCTTGCCATTGCTTTTATTTTGTCTTTGTTTCGTTTTGCAATTTGCCATAAGGTGACCTGGCTTCTTGCAAACATAACAGAGACGAGGAGGACGGTGTCGGTTATTTTCCGCTGAAACATGTGCCTTTTCACCCCGACGGTTTGAAACACATTGTCGTTCAATCCGGCACTGGCTTTCATCCGCCAGTTTTGATCGCACCAATTCCGCAGAAATGGCCTCGTCCGATAGACAATCGAGTGCTGTCACGAGCGTATCGTATGACGCGGGCAGACTTCTAAGAATCATACATATTTGTATGTCTGCGTCAAGAGTCATTCCGGCTGCGCTCAAACGATCGAACAATTCGTCAATTTTGAACAAATGCTGTTCAACGTTTTCATGCTCTTCTAGGTTCAATGCGCAAAGTTTCTTTAGCAATGAAACTTTTACCGATCGCGTGTTCTTCTCATGATGTCTCTTGAGAGCATTGAACACGTCATGAGCTGTTACTTGGTTTCTTACTAAGGGGAGCTGGCTGTCTTCCAGGGATAGGATAATATTCGCCTTAGCTTGTCTGTTGTTGGACTTCCAAGCACCATTCCTTTCATCCGTAGCTGTCGGTTTGTAACGAGGCGGTACAACGTTGTCCGAGCGGGCGCGAAAGTGGACCCGACCGAGTGCGTCGTCGTTCGTCACGCGAGAATTTTCGCCGGATTTGGAGGGCCGTCGATTTCGGTAGCAACGTGTTCGGCCCGTGTTGTGACGTGCCAACAACGGTGCGAACGACGTGTGATACCCCGGCGGCAAAATCAGCATGCTTTCTCATTCTGTGCAATTGACAATTGATACCACCAGAACGAGAAAGCATGATGATTTTGCCACCAGGGTACTTCGATCTGAAGTTAGGGCAAATCGAGAACCCGGTCCGCAGCGTGACGTGCCGCTAACGGGGAGGAGTTCCGCGAGTTATCCTAACTCTTCTTGGACGAGGAATTGAGGTGCTTTAGTGTGACCGGTCCGGGTCGTGACGTGCCGACAACGGAGAGTACCACGCAGAAAGCGGGAAACTTGTTGAATTTCCCAAAGTTCCGTCCGAGCCGTGACGTGCCGACATCGGAGAGAAGCCTTTGGAATTTTTTCGAAGTTTAGGGAAGGTTCTTACGAGAAGCCGGTCTGCAGCGTGACGTGCCGCTGAACAGAGCAGAATCTAGCATAAGCTTGGAAGGGTCTCGGGGTATTTCGTATGAACTGGAGCAAAGAATTTCGGGTACTTTACTCACGGGTGTCCTGGTAAAAATAACTGATTTATTCAAAGTTTTGAGCGCTTACACTGTGCCAATCGGTAAGTGGGACGGTCAAAAAAAGAACACTTGTCTGACTTTGCGATCAATTTTAGGGTACTTAGAATTGATAACAATCAATTTCGCTTATCACATCTTCTTTGTCTATCTTTCTACGAAGCATGTGCAAAAAGAGAGAGTAAAAATCAGTCACCAAGCGGCGCAATGATCGAAAAAGTGCAAAAAGTCATAATTTTGCAAGCCAAACGTAAAGTTGGACACTTGCTTTTCAGGTTTAATACGTGGTTTGTTGAACTATTTCCAGAAGTTTTTGGTATTTAGTGTTATTTCTGTTGTAGTCTATGACTGTATGTTGATGCTTGACAACAGTTTTTTTCTAACTTTATTGGACATTTCTGCTTAAATTTCTTCCGATTGCTGTTTTGTTACCAATTTATACTATACAGTGTTTGTAACAAAGTATACTGTACAATTTTACTCAAATTGGCTGTTGGATTTCATGCTGAAGACTCACAAAGATTCTTCTGAACTTTGAGGCTGATTTAGAGTAGTAACTTATGTGTTATTCGTAGCTTATAGTGAGTATGGTTAACCTGGCGGAACTCTTAATCTTGGAATAGTCAAACTATATTTACAATATCTGTCATAATTTTCTTTATCATATGAACGTTGTGATGTGTACCTATCGTACTTTCAATAAAAACAAGTTTTTCAGTTCATTCTGATCACATAAACACCTACAACATTAACAAATGACCTCCAAGGAATAGAAGTTAAAACAACAATTTTTTTAAAACGCGTCAGCTCCGTTTTGCGTTCGAAAACTGCCTGCCTTTCTAACCTAAAGAGTATATGTTTGCTTCATATGTAAGTCATACTTACTGTGACGACAATTACCACATTAAATTAATGCATTTGAACGAGATAGGAAGAGTACCTTTCAACATAATCTAAAATCATCGTCTATATAAGGTTTTGAAAAGTAAAGGCGTTGTTTGCGGGTTCTGCAGTTTCTGGGTATGTTCTGGAAATAGTTTGGAACCTTCAAAATGCTTTCATTGTTTTATTAAATTCTTAAACATCTATAATAGAGGAAAAGTCTTCAATTCAGTTGGTTTTTTGATGAATCTCACATCGGTTTTTTGATAAAAGTTTATTGTAAGATGACCCATTTCAAGTTATATTTTTGTCAATATGGGCTTTTTTATCGATTGTTAGTGTATCGCAAATCAGGAACTTAGGTAAAATTGATGAAACTCGATAACTTTCGGCATTTTTAATCGATTTATATGATAAAAAAGATAATATTTCATTCCTTTCAGTGGTGTAACATATTTCAACCACAAAGTGTAAATAATTTATCAAAATTCATGTTTTGTGTACATATAACAATGGTTAAGTATATCATAAATCATTAGAAAATGATTTGACGTGCCTAAACTAGCTTGCACAACACTTAAGCCGCAGAAATTCTTGGTAATCCCAAGTGTCCAACTTTACGTTTGGCTGGCAAAATTATGACTTTTTGCACTTTTTCCATCATTGCGCCGCTTGGTGACTGATTTTTACTCTCTCTTTTTGCACATGCTTTGTAGAAAGATAGACAAAGAATATGTGATAAGCGAAATTCATTGTTATCAATTCTAAGTACCCTAAATTTGATCGCAAAGTCAGACAAGTGTTCTTTTTTTGACCGTCCCACTTACCGATTGGCACAGTGTATATACTAAAACGCTCCTTAACTTCGAATGAACGTAAGCGAGATAGAGGATCTCGCTCTAACATGCGAGATTTCCTGGTATGGTTCGATCCTTGTTATGCGATCTTCTATTCTACTCTTTCCGCGTGGAAAGCGCGACCTGGATTTTATCTCGTTTACTTAGATCTTTCTAGAATTCTTGCGAGTCCCGATGTTTATGATCTTAGCTTTCGAACGAACGCATCGTTGCGTGAGTCTTATCTTCTCGTTAGTCGACCACACGCATCGCCTAAACCTCTTGGTACCGACGCGTCGTGCCCTTTCCTTATTGTGTTTATTTAGGATCACGATCGCGAACGTACCGAGAGTTTACATGTAAGATCCAAGCCTAGCGAGGTTTACGGGCGGTCCCGTTGGTACCGCGTTATCGGCTATCACCGCTTATCCTTGTTCTCGTATCCTTCGCGCTATCCTAAACTAACGGGCGTTGGAAATACGATCTTTATCGTTGTAGATTTCAGTTAAGCGCGCAAGTTCTTCCGAAGGTTCCCTATCGTAAAACATGATAAATATGTTTCCGGCGCGATTTTCTGCGTCTGGCGATCTCGTCGCACTTAATTTCTGCCATAATTCGGTTAAGCGGTTAAGGTATGAACGAAACATATCGTCCGTTCGTAACACGGTTCCTTTTCTACAACCTCCCAAAGGTCTTCACGCTGCAACAGATTTTCTATCCGCACTTTCCAAGTGCTCCAGTTTGTCCCGTTGAGTTTCTGGAAAGAGATCTTGTTGTCCACCATTTTGTTATTTGTTCACCAAGGCGTAACTGCTTTGCCTTTATTCCGAAGCGCGACCGAATTTTCTTCTTTTACTTGTTATCTTTACACACGTACACGACTCTAACTGGTCACAAGACTGTATAGTAAAAAATACAAGTTAGCCTCTTTCTGTGCCCATAACCTGTTGGCTGAGCTTGAATAAATGAGTGTACTACACGAGGGTTCCGTTCTACCTGAAGGTCAAAGCTCAACTAAAGTTCGTATGCAAATGATCATGCTGTCAATCGAAGTAGTCAAATATAGTTTATATACACATTGATTGTCAGCAGTGCTGACAATTGGACGTCGATGCAAGCTCTAACAACCTTGGGGGTCGATGCAAACTCCAACAGAGCAAACTAAAATCAATTACATTGCCTCTAGATCGACTAGTTATGTGACTACCCCCGCTAGGCAGCTCGAAATATCGTCCTCAAAACGTTCGACACGCGAACAAACGTCCTACTTTTTTGTATGGGGATGAAACAAATGGAGGACGTTTTTCGAGCAATCGCCCTGCTCGTCCTACTCACCATACAAAACTGCTCGATCCCAGTCTCCCGAACACGCCCAGCCCGCAAGATTGAGTTACCTCAAGCACTTTGTATGGCGCCATCTCGCTTCTGCCCACTAGAAAGCAGCCTACGAAACTTCGGTTTTTACCCCTCTTCGCCGTGCTCCATTTCCCTCGTCCATCAATTCTTCCGAGTCACCCATTTTTACTTCGCCAGACCCGATAGAGGATCCTCCTCTCCACCTCCTTCCATTGCCGCGTCTATCAACGCAGTCGGGCCAGCGAGGTGGAAGAATTGTCGTCGTTTTAAAGTTTCCGATTCCCCACCTCGTCCCAACACCGCCGCTTCAGGTTCCACACACCCGGTCCCTCGAATGTTCGCTCCGGCAGTTCGAACTGCCGATCGCTTTCTAGATTTGAAAATTTTGCCAACGGCAGCGATCGATTTTTCAAATCAATTGATTGATTTCCAACTGATAATTCAACATGAAATTTGATTCTGTCTTCTTGTTGAATTTATCGTGATGCGGAAAATGTTTGCTCGCAGATCAGACAATAAGAAATCTAACATGAAATACATTTGCTTCGTAGAGTAAGAAACATAACTTGAACTTGTCGCTACAAGATCCATTTTATTCACTGGAAAGTTAACCTTCTTATTTGAATGAGCGGGAAATTACTTTTTTTTACAGTTCATATCGCGTCACAAAATCACACAAAAAAAAATTCTCACCATTTTGCCAAATACCTGATCGATTTAATATTCGTAATTTCAAAAAGTAATCAATGCGAAAAAGTTCGATTCACATGGTCAACGAACATCTGATCAAAAAGCACGACGTATCGGTGGGTAAAACAAAACCGATGCAGAGCTTCGATAAAACGCTGTTGCGAACAAAACGCTGCAGCGACTGCGAAGAAAGTGAAAGAAAAGTGAACAGGCAAAAGCAAAACCGCACGCCCGCTCTCCAGTGTTTATGTTGCAGTTTTAACGGCGGGAGGAATCCACTATCAAATAGCCTAACCGGTAGCGCGCTTTACTCTAGAACTTTTCACACCCTCCTTGGTTCAATTATTCGATTCGTATCCAAAAATAGAAATGAACTGGCATTCATTCAGAACCCTACAGCTGACTATCCGTTCTGGAAATAGAAACGTGTGATAAGAAACAGGCAAAAATATGAACGATAGCAAAGCGTGTGGGTGTGGGTGGGTGTGGGTGTAGCTTTTTGTTTTTTTTATCAATCTGCTTCGGGTGCTGAAGTGCTGACTTCCCGCTTACAAGCGAGCTATCCGGAACCGACGATCGCAGCCGATCTGAGACGGAGAATCCCCATACAAATTCTCTCAATTTTTCGGGCTGGGCGTGCTTTCTCGATAAGCTTGTCGGCCGGGTTTTATTAAAAGTTCGGCGGGCGAGAAATCCGGCGTTACCCGCCGAAAAAGGTGTCGGTTTTCAAGCGCTTCGCCGTGTCCCTTTAAAAAAGTTCTTATTAGAAGCCAAAAAGTTGATTCTCTTGTCAACGTTGCCACTTTTACGTGTGGGTTGCTCGCTCTTTGTGTTTGCCTCGCGTATTATTTCTCCCTTATACGTATTTTTGCTTCTCTTCCGACAGTAATGACCCTGCATTGCTAGGGAATAGACGTGCTTTCCTTCCACTCTAGAATCATACGTCGTGCTTGTGGTGCGCTGTTGGATTCAACGACTCGACTCAAGTCTCGATGTTCCGTTCAATGCCATGCCTGGGATCTGAAAGTAAATAGTCGGTAATGTCTGGGCTATTCCTTGCCTCGAAAACGGACACGTTATACACCAAATATTAATCGATACTATGTGATGTGCCGTTCGCTTCGTGAACGCATTGCGAATGAAGAACGTTCATTCTTCAATGTGTTTTGACCACTATGAATTTAGGATCGTACATTTTTCCACAAAATAGGGTTTTTTTTTGACTGATATATTTTTATTTGAAAAATCGTTTGCGCATCATCTCGTAACTTTCTGATGCCGATGGCTCATCTGGGACCTTATGAAGATGATTTAAAGTCCTTACACACGAACG
This sequence comes from Anopheles ziemanni, assembly GCF_943734765.1. Taxonomy (NCBI): domain Eukaryota; kingdom Metazoa; phylum Arthropoda; class Insecta; order Diptera; family Culicidae; genus Anopheles; species Anopheles ziemanni. Next base: position 51,732,149 of record NC_080705.1, on the reverse strand, counting down.
GTAGCTGCAACGATCTCGCGGTCTTCCACAAAATGTTAGTTCGAAACAATACGAAAGTTTTTTACTCGTACAGGATGGCTCTAATCCCGTTCTTTCCACCTTGAATCCGCTCAAAAGTTAAAATGTGTAACTAACTAAAATTGAAATATCCGAGCATGTTATATATTATGGATTTATGTTCATCGATCTGCAACAGAATTACAAGTACCAAAAAGATAACAATTTAGAGCAAAACCTAAATGATGGACACCCAGAGGTGCATGAAGAATAGAAAATAACATACGCTTATGGACGCGGTGCGTGGGGACGCAGCGTGTGAGTGTGTGGCGCGGTGCAAGTTCTACGCGTTGAAACGAACACGCTCTCAGCTCGCCGTGCACCGCACACACTCTCATCGCGTGTTGTCTACCCACGTACGAGTGGAGCAAGAGCGAATGCGAGATTAGAGCGAGAGATCCGAGCCAGTGGCCGAAAATTTTAGGCGGATGTTTGTGTCACGGAGGACGTTTTTTAGGACGATTTGCTCGAAATTGCCTAGCGGGCCCGCGAATTATAATTCGACTCAAATCATTGTTAGTCGATTCAAACAGTTTAGGATCAAGTCAGAATCGAATCAAATCAAACCAATCAAACCTGATTCGAATCCTAATCGAATCTTTAGAATCGAAAATCTTTAGAACCCGTCAAGTGGGATCCAAATCTTTAGAATCCGTCAAATCGGATTCGAATCTTTAGAATCCGTCTAGGGATCGAATCTTCGAATCTTCCGAATCCCGATTCTGCCGACACTATCAGTATCGCAGAACCAACTCGAGAAAGACTTCATGTGCGTGCGAAGGACCAATCAAAGAAATGGCTGTGTAATATACAAAAGACACCCTACTGCTTTTTCCCCAATGGAACGATGACTACATCTCAACATCAATGGATTTGCACAAAAGCGCTTCGGGAGCGGGCACGCATCCTGGCGTTACGAAATTCGCTAAATACCATCATACCGACAGCTGCTAATGCGATAAAAGATACGGTCCCATCTAGCCGCCCTCCACTGGGCATGGTGGAAACAAACAATGCTGGCATCAATAACGAACACATTAAAATCCCTGATAAGCTGTCGGTCGGTTCTTTGGTCACTGCGACTTTGACTTCATCGAGCATCAGTATTACATCCGAAGCAAATTGTACCAACGGAAGTGTTAAGGACAGGCTCTTTAATTGGCATCTGCCATCGAATATGCCATATACAGATGATCCGATCAATGAAGAAGATACCTTTTCATCGATCAATTCGCTAAGCCAAAAGTCAGGTCCAACTGGCAATTCCGATGTGAGTATGAACTGCAACATAGACACACAGCAACGGAAGATGCGTACGGCGTTGCCCAATCTACCTATGCCACCTATTTTGCTAGGATCGAATGATCAAAACAGTGATGAAGATTTCGACTTATCGCCAGATCAAAAGTCAGGTTCGTCCGTCCCGTCAAATAACCATGTTAACTGTAAAAGAAACAAAGGCGTCAGAACGTTGCGATCTGCGCTGCTTACGCTACCTATGCCTCCGATATTGTCAGGATCGAAGGATTGGAGCAGTGAAGTTGATTTCGATTCATCCAGCAATACGTTTAGGGAGAAATTTTGTTCGTCTGATCCTTCAAATAACAATAATTACTGTAACAATCTACCTATGCCACCAATTTTGACTGGAACGAATTATCGAAACAGTGATGAAGATTTCGACTTATTGATCGATCTTCCAGATCAAAAGTCAGGTTCATCGGTCCCTTCAAATAACCATGTTAATTGCAAAAGAAAAAAAGCTGCGCTGCTTAAGCTACCTATGCCTCCGATATTGTCAGGATCGAAGGATTGGAGTAGTGAAGATGATTTCGAATCATCCAGCAATACTTTTAGGGAGAAGTTTTCTTCGTCTGATCCTTCAAATAACAATAATAACGGTAACAGAGTCAAACGGTACCGGACCAGGGCCACATTTCAACAACATTTGCGAGTCTCAAGCACGCTACCGGCTCGGAAACTGATTCCAGCTCGACATCATACGCGCAGTATCACCTGCCCGATATCTGCATCAGGTGCCACGACATGGGGGGTACGATTCATTGAGAGTTTTCAATTGTTGGAAAAGATTGGTGAAGGATCATACGGTCAGGTAGGAATACGGTTTTGTTTTCCATTAATGTTACTGTTTGCCTACATAACGTTTTAATCTCACTTCGCTATCCAGGTGTACAAAGCTAAAGACCAGCAAACCAACGAGCTTGTCGCACTAAAAAAAGTGCACACGGAGCATGAAAAAGAAGGATTTCCGATAGCAGCAGTGCGAGAGATAAAAATTTTACGTCAGCTCAGCCACAAGAACATAGTCAACCTGCGGGAAATAGTCACCGACAAGCAGGATCCTCTGGAGTTCCGCAAAGACAAGGGCTCGTTCTACCTGGCATTTGAGTACATGGATCACGATCTGATGGGTTTGCTCAGCTCCGGTATGGTGGATTTCAACGAACAAAACCACGCCAGCATCATGCGCCAGCTGCTGGACGGATTGAACTATTGCCACAAGAAGAATTTCTTACACCGCGACATTAAGTGTTCCAACATTCTTATGAACAACAGGTATGTTTTATCAGAGTTTATTTTGTTTAATGTACACCTTTACAGAATATACAGTAAGCACCCGATTATTGTGATTCAGGGCGTAGCTTGCTTCTTTTAGTAATAGGTTGGTTTAATTTAATTTATTATTTCGCAAGGGGTGAGGTAAAGCTTGCCGATTTTGGTCTAGCGCGATTGTACAACGCCGATAACCGAGAACGACCATACACGAACAAAGTCAGCACACTGTGGTATCGACCCCCGGAATTGCTGCTAGGCGAGGAACGCTATGGTCCAGCGATCGATGTTTGGAGCTGTGGGTGCATTCTCGGCGAACTCTTCCTGAAGAAACCGCTTTTCCAGGCGAACCAGGAACCGGACCAGCTGGAGCTGATTTCTCGACTCTGCGGTACACCAACGCCGGCGGTTTGGCCCAACGTGATTAAGCTGCCACTGTTTAACACACTCAAGTCAAAAAAAATATATCGCCGAAAGTTGCGAGAAGGCTTCATATTCATGCCCACTCCTGCTCTCGACTTGCTCGACAGTATGTTGGTGCTGGATCCCGACCGCCGAATCACCGTAGAGAATGCGCTCCACTCGAGCTGGCTAAAAAATATCAAACCAGAAGAGTAAGTATAGCAGATTCATGGTGTATTATACAATATCCGTTCGTTGATTATGCAAATGACAAAAAGGAAACTTACAACGGTACACACTCTTGTCACACAGGAACGAAGAAAAGTAGTCTTGAACTGGAAACAAAAATATATAAAAAATGAAGCATTAATCGTTGGAGTATAAAATTCTAACGACCAATTTGTTTTCCACATTTTGTAGATTACCGTTACCGCAGCTACCAAGAGGGCAGGATTGCCATGAACTTTGGAGTATAAAACGATGGAGACAACTTCGTGAGCAGCAGGAATCGGCAAAAAAACAAACTCTCTTCTAGTAGCACCATCAATAAATTGCTAGGCATTGTAGGCGCTGCCAGCTTGAATATGATTCAGTACTCGCTAGTATCTCACCGGTTAGACAGTATAAATAATTGAAAGGTAAACGTGATGCTCAGAAGACAGAAAGCCATGATCTATACCATGGGCTGATTGAGACGCGTTGTAACATGGATAGGTTTTACAGAGCAAGGAAGCAAGTGTTTTGTATTACTGTTGTATTACACACGAGATGTGTTTTATGCTTTAAGGCAAAACAGCTAAATAAAAAAGGAAAACAATACCGCCATCTTATTAGGGTAGTGGTGTTAAACACCATCGTTACGAGTAATTTGCCGATTAATTATCATTGATCAACCAATTAAAATATGAGTGAGGCATGCATATAAAACGAGACGATGAAATGTAGTATTTTGTTAATCCTATGCGCTGTTGGTTTGTAGACGATTTAGCTCTTAGAGATATTTTTTCCCATGAAATAGTGTTCTAGTTCTGTTAGACAGAAGCTTTTTTGTATTTGAAAGATGAGTGACGCCGAATAATTATAATAACATAACCAAACGTCACACACCGGTGTTTTATTTTAAATTAAATACTTACGTACCTATATGTAAAATTCAGGATCAATGAGGCTAAATAGTAATTGACCAATTGTCACATACTGTTTGTTGTTGTCAATTGTTGCGTGTAGAATTCAGGGTTTTCATTTAGTTGTTCGTAAATATTAGGATCTATGAGCTAAAATAATACGCAAAAACTATTTTTGGAAACAATTTTGCTCATTTTCAGCAACGTAAAACGTTCGGTTTGATTGTCTATTTGAAAACTTTATTAAAAAGTCTATTTGAAAACTTTATTAAATCACGCATAGCCAAATTATATTTACTTTAATTTAATATTCAGAGAATCCATCATCTACATATAGCAGACGACCGTTTGTTTTAAGTTTTTTCAAATTGGCATACATGAAATGTTTCACTACTCATCTCCAGTCGACATAATGTAGCTTGAAAACATGTTCCGTAGGTTTGGATTGCTTACAAAATGTCAAAATTTTGAAAAAACAAGGTGGGTCTAAAGAATGGTGAAGGTATACCCATATGTAGCATCGTCGTAGCTATCAAAATAATTTTAGTTTTATCGGATGGTCGTATCCAATTTTATTTAACAACTAATTGATTTGATAAATTCAGCATTGTCCAAAAATCGTAGTAATCTTAAAAATGATGAGAAAATCATAGTAAACTTAAAAATGATGAAATGAGAAATTTTCTCCATTTTTCGAATAAAAGCAATGTGAATTTTTCGTGTTGATCCCACCACGTCTGTCAATTAACCTTGGGAAAATGAGGTTGTGTAGTTCCGGTTAGACACAACACTCAGAATCAAGCTTGACTTGGCAAGGACTGGTGGTGTTGTTTAGCTCGCGTATTTTACTGTTCGTTCGGCCGCAGTTCTGTGAAGTGAAAAAGAGTTTTTGTGTTGGCGTATTATGCCAGGGTGCTTGCCCATAGCATGGTTTAGGTGATGTGCGTACAAATGCGCGGTGTTCCACATTTGTGAAAATTTTCCAAGGCGTATTAAAAACGAAGTTTTCTTCTTTCGACTCATTGCTGGTGCCAGTAACGTCCATGTCCAGAATACGATTATGCTTACTGAGATCATCGCCTTCCTGTACTACGTTTGTCTGATCTTCCGTTTTGATTTGGTCATTTTGGCAACTATCATCGACGGAGGAAACACTTCCTACTGTTACCTAACCTCAATTAAATTGTTTAAGTGATTGCTTTTTGCATTCAAGGCGTTATCCAACTTTACATTATTTTTGTAATAATATCTACCGATGAAGGATATACACACATGATGCAATGATGCAAATGTATCGAAAACGTGGATATTCATAAATGTGTTTGATGGCTCAACACAGATGAACGCATTATTTTATTGATGGTAAGTGATACATGATAACTCGTTAAATTAACATACTGAAATGACTGACACTGAAACGTGGATGTTGTTCCTTTTGTTTTCAGGAAAGAGAGTTTAACACTGCTGGAGAACATTCTTATAAAAAAAAATATTTTTGATCGACGGTTACTACGATAGTTTTTTCTAAATGATGGAATAAGTGTGAAAAGGTATGGTACGTGCATATTTTCATAAATAATATATTCATGGTCATAAGAACTGAGTTTTGGTACTATATCGTTATTCTGTTTGTTTAGTTTCTTCCAAGATATGTACAATTCGGGAAAGATTGCCGACGAGTTTCGAAATTCGAAATGTGGTGAGTTAAATAGTTGATGATTAGTTTAAAACCTGAGAACACTAAATATTTTATGGCTATGCATTTTGTTTCTTCTCAGGTGATTTGAATCATTGGCATACTATCTGGCTTAGATCATGCATAGGAGAGTTACGGTTATAGGTAAGTCGCGTACATTTGCGCTGTTGCATGCAATTTAATTTTAAAGAGTAACATTCAAGACTTGAAGTCAAAATATTCATAGTAATAATTATAGTTTCACATCATCACTAACAAATTCTCGTTATGGGTATATAATCGCCTACGTAGTTGAGGTGAAAAAAATTGCCTATTTCTTATCGTTCGTGCTGGTGCATATACAGTCTGACAATAAAGTATATGTACAGTCAACAGATTCAACTTAGGTGCTCACTTGGCCTAGCACAAACATTTGGACAGCATGTAGAAGAAAACTCCCATATTTTTTTGTCATCGATTTTGGTTTTCTGTATAACAAAGTGACCTGCTTGGTGCGCTTTGTCATTGTTTGAAGATCTCATTCTATAGACTACTTTATTGTCAGATTGTATGTTTAATCTCGCCAGCAAATTAGGGGTGTCAATTTTATTGCAGTGTGGTTCCTAAATCATATGTTCTTTATTCGCAGATGGACTGCTAATATAGTACAATATACCGTTTCCATAGTAATCGTGAATTACCAATTTCCATGTTAACTAAGATTACGGTTGAGTATGTTAACCGTAATCTATGATTCCTATGACGTTTTGCTTTGTAAATCTATCCGCCAGTTGATTTGTAGTCGGTACCCATTCAAATTTTACCACTTGTTGCTCTAAGCTCTCATGCACAAAGTGGTAGCGGATGCTTGTGTGCTTCGTCTGAGAATCATATGAGCCGGCTCATATGATCATCATATGAGCCGGCTAATAACGGCCGTTATTAGCGATGGTGATTGCTGACTGATTGTCACAGTATATCGGAAAAAGAGCTACTGTTGGTTGCTTGTTATAGCTTATGAATTCGTAACTTATGAATATTTGAACGATGGCGCTGCCGACAGCTTCGTCTCAAACATTGTTGGGTTTCTTCGGCTGGTCTTTTATAGTATGCGGTGTTTCGATAACATTTTCTAAATTTTCTTCTCTATTTTCACTGCGTTCCTTAATCTCGACAGGTAAAACATCTTTATTAAAACATATTCTCATTTCATTCCCGACTCTTTATTTATCACTATAATATCACGATTCAATTCAAAACAGTCTCTTGGGATAGTACATTTTTTATTATTTTGTGTCCTCGGAATATCCAATAATATTGCTTTCTTTACTTTTGAATCGAACTTCTTTTGCTTAACCTTTGGAATATGAGTCATCACGATCGAACCAAATATTTTAATATGCCTCAAATTAGGCGTCTTCTTTCAAGTCCATATTTCTAAAGGCATCTTACAGCGTTCTACATCTCACCTATCTCGGCAGTGTATGTAGAACATCAATATTGCTAGCCTACTGTAAAGTATTTGATGTTGAATCGTCGAACCTCCGAATGGCAACACAAACGGGTCAAGTAGAAAATTCATCACTTTCTAGGATCTATCACCCCGGTGGCAAAATCATCATGCTTTCTCGTTCTGTCCAATTGACAATTGATACCAACAGAACGAGAGAGCATGATGATTTTGCCACCGGGGCAGAATGAAAGTTGTCGCATGGATGTTTGTTTGATCCTTCTGCCCAACATTTTTTCTTCATACACCCATCGTTCAACATACGTCGAGCCTTTTCAACTAAGGTCCGGTTCATTCGTTCCGCCGTGTCACTTTGTTCTGGAGTATATGGACAGGTGTTCTGGTGACGAAAACCTTCGTTTTCTCTCCGTCCGTTTTTAGAATCTTTAGCTTTTTTCCTGTTTGACGTTCCACTTCTGCTTGAAACAACTTGAATGCATTTAGTACTTCGTTTTTCTCCGTCTGGAAGCACACTGCAACACGCTTGCTTGCATCATCTATAAATGTAACAAATTATATACTGCCGCCCAATGATGGAGTTTCAACCAGTCCACAGATAGCGGAATGCACTAGTTCAAGCAATTCTGATGTCTAGGAATCTTTGGAATCTTTGGAAATGGCTTTCGCGCTAGCTTCCCTTCAAAGCATGCTATGCAATCTTTTATTTTTTCACATTTTACGTATCTGATTCTTGCTCGATTTGCTTCAAATTAGTCTCGTTCAGATGTCTCATCCTTCTATGCCATAATTCAATGTTTATTGCCATGAACGTTCCGGTTGTATCAATCTGTAAAGGCCTTTTTCTTGTTTTCCAGATACAATGACTTCACCATTTGTATCCACAACTTCACATTTGTCTCCCGTAAAAATCAGATTGCGTCTTTTCTTACAAATTGCACTCACAGACAAAAGGTTCTTAATAAAATCGAGAACCTCCAGAATTTCAAATACGTTGGCGTTACATTGGCGTATTGTGCTCTAGTTTAACCAATACCTCGTGCCGTAAGGCTTGGTTCATTTAGAAATGGGGCACTTTGTATTGCGTGTATCTTTTATACCATTAATCCAATTGAAAAACTTTGTTTGAATGAATTATAGGCTTTGATTTAATATATTTAAAAAAAATATTAAAAAACATTACGTTTTGGTTTTACGAAGAAATTTTCGAACTTTTTTGTTGATACCGCTCATCAACGAGCGCACAATAGTTTTTGTCACTGTTCTGACCAGTAAATTTAAAAAACTCTTCATTTGTATTATGTCATTAGTTACTTCTCCCTTTTTCTTTAATTTTTGTATCATTATTGCCCAATATCGCATTATTGGGCGAATCTGGAGGCAATTCGGTGGATTTGGCGTTTTTTATATGAATTTCTCACTATTATCGTTGTACCATTGTAGCACGTCCTTGATATAATGGCAGCTTGCTAGATCATGCCAAAACATGACTGGACTATCAAGAGATCTAAGAAATGGAAAAACTCGTTTCTTAAGGCACTCCTTCTTATGCAAGTCCGGAATCATGTTCTTGTTCGTCACAAACACGGCGGTCTTTTTGCCACATGAGCAGATTTCTTGCAAAATCATAATTTTTTTAGCGAATTTTTCGGCGAAAACAATTTTAACCCTCTTTTGGACGTTGCCACTAGCATAAACCATGTACAATTTTGCGCTCGGAATTCGTTTAAAATCGGCTTTAATGTAGGTTCCATGGTCCATCAAAATACAACCATGCGGTTTGGTTAGCACCTGATCGTACAGCTTTCGAGCCCGGTTTCTGGCCATTGTTTGTTGTTTTAAGTTTGAATTTGGATGTTTACTGACTCAAAACATTTAAAACCTTCTTGGAGTTGGATTCGCCGTTCAGAAGAACGGTCGGCGTTAAGATTTTTGGCCAATTTATAGTCCGCGATGCTCGGGTTAGCTTTGATTTTCCGATTGGCTTTCAATCGCAATTGAAGATTCACGATTCCAATCCATCGTTTAGTTTGCACCTTACCGGCAATCGTCTGTGTTTTCTTGTACTTTTTAATCACTTGCGCAACGGTAGGCTTAGCAAACTTAACCGTTTTGCCAGCTCCCGAGGTGACACTGACGGATTCTGCAGATAGTTGTGCACAATTAATTTTCGCTTCTTCTCTTGCATGTCGAATATATTGGAGCAGGAATCACTAAAAAGCGTAAAAATTTGACCAACTAAAGTATATACTTTAGTCACCATACGGTGTAAAAATTGTCCATTTTTGTCCACGGGGGGCTCCGCTATCATTCAAACAAACTGCCCCATTTCTAAATGAATCAAGCCTTAGCCATCATGTTGCCATTGTTCGCTGTCCATATTGTTTGCTGAAATGTTGTCTCATCAGTGAAATTTTGATTCGATTTCGCCAGGTGACAATTTGCTTCAGTATCAAAGTACCACGATTCACCTGTGGGATGATGTTCGGATGGGTGATTTTCGGATACGGTTGCGAGATAGACTTACTTTGTTGAAGGTCCGTTGTTAAGCGTATTTATTATATGCTACTTACGAACTAAGGTCGAATGACCGAAAAATGAATGACCGTGTGAATGCATGACCGCCGGTGCAGCCGAAGAGCCCACCATACACCGTTTGCATTGCCACTAGCAAATAGACTCAATAGTGATCTCGATTTTCCTTTTCCACCAGTCATTGGACAATAGGCTGCAAAATATCTCGGCTTGTTACAATTATAACACGTTTTATCGGTCCTTTTCTTGTATTGCGCCTTGATTTATTCTCTCTTCGCATGTACAATGCGCTGTTATTCATGCTGCCATCCGATTTCCTTTCACATTTCATGCCCTGCAGAATCTTTACCTTTACTGCTTCCAGCCCCACGATCATTGGTTCGTAATATTCAGGTAATCTCATTAGCACTTTGTTACAGAACCCGAGTACACTCGGGCTAGCTTTACTTAACGTTGTGACCGCAAGATGAACATGTTCGTCATGCCTGACATGCCACGACTGATTGCGGTGACTACAGCTTGTTTTTCTCAGAAAGCGCCTGTCAACAAAGTGTTAAACCCCTGGTCAGAGATTTACGCAAACACATGCGTTATGGCTATTATAGTCGGTTCTGGATGAGCCCCTTCATATGAGTTCGGAGCGAGTCGGTATGCCTCTGATTACGTGTAACCGTCGGCAAACACGGGCTTGCGACACTCCTGCGACCGGGTTTTCTGCGACCGATTTGTGCTCGCCGGAAGTGTCAAAGTAATCAAAAGTGGCCCAAGTCGGTCATCTTGCATGTCAAAAGTGTCGCAGAAACTCCCGCAGGCACCGGGTCGCGGCGTTGGACGATCTGGCCAAAGTTTTCGTCGCAACTTTCTGCGACATTACAAAAAGACCGTTATTCGTATGTAAAAATGGTCTTTGTCGTGGTTTGTTCGACGAGAAGGAGTTTTAATATAGTAAACTAGCTGATAAACCCGATTTCATCCGGGTAGAAAGACAATTCCAAACGAAAGAGTGTTTTCATTCAGTATCTTAAGTTTTACAATGTTAAGAATGTTGTTCGTTTCATGCTTGAAAGTTGGCATTCTTATAATTATTGTTACGGCACGTCTAACCAAGTAGATCCCGCGAAGGAAGACCTCCTTGCTTGGTTATCGGTGTGCAACGGGAAGTTAAGTTTCTGCCGGCTAATTGTCAAAGTCTCTGACTCTCTATTACCATCAAGCTAGTTGCCTCAAGCTTATGACGGAGGCCTATGCAACAGATGGGGAGAGTTGATCGTTTCGAACTTTCGGATATGGCAGTGAGTGAGAACGGATAAAAACCAACGAGGTTACTCTAGTCGGAGTTTGAGTTAACACTAAATTTATTTAGAAATTGTAGCTCCTTTTATACCAGAATTTCTTCCTGGTATGGAGTGATGTTTACATAGATTGTGATAATATGTGTGGGACGGATAATTCCCACGCATTCTTATTGGAATAGGTTCTTATTGGAATAGGAATAGGACTCATTATCCTAGTCCTCTTGGTGCGACAATTGTCGCTTAACTATTTTCCTTCGTCCGCTTCATGCGTGGGACCGCAATCGTGCCACGCATGCCTAAACGTCTCGTTTCCGGTGCATCGTGTCCCTTTCGTTTTATGTGTTTATTTGGGCACACGATCGCACCTGATGCCGAAAGGTTTACATTTCGTCCCGAAAGGTTCTGATTTCGGTTTGTTTGATGAGCCGCAATCTACATGCGACTCGAGCACAACGTTGGTGCAGCAACATTCCCCCCCTCGTAATTCAACCTGATGAATTACGCCTTGGCTTGTGTTCGAGGTGAGGCATGTTGATAGCTTCTTCCATTTCGATATCCTCTGGTTTGGTAACTGTTTGTTTCCTTTTTTTGATTATTATGATTGCTGCCGCACTGGTTGCAATAATTATTAAAATGATTATAAAACCTGCGGTTACATAGGTTGTGCTTAAACTATCAGTCGTAATTTTCTTATCTTCGTCAATTAAAGGCGTTGGTACATGATCATGTCTTCTAAAATAAGTTTTAATTGCTCTTTTGAATGAAAAATCAGCCTTAATTGTTTCGTTAATTGATTCGATAATACAATCATCTTCAAGTTCTACAATCGCTGCGTAATTGACGAGATTGATTTCTCCGTATCCGCAATTCAACTTGATGCTTTTAACATCATTTGTATAGTAAAAGACTGAATTCGCCTCTTTCATATGAATTATTTTAGTATAAGGTGTTTCAAATCTTTTCATTGGGCAAATGTTAGAGTGATTCACTGAGAATATCTTTTCCGCTAAGCAATCTATTTTCTTTTCGATTACCGGATGATTAACTACGAAATGAGTTTTATTTAATTCAATAAAGTTATTGGGATAAAAATGTGCCCAATTATCATTTACTGCTATTATAGAGTTGTTCAAAGTAATTATCGTCTTGTGATCTCGATCCGGTACAGGATAGGCCTGAAATACTTCGAACGGGTTAGTTTCCACTAGTAGGACTGTTATAACGATTTGCAGTATTTGCTCTTTTTCTTGTATGGAAAAGGTTGGATGTGTTCGTACAATGCGAATTGGTTTCGGTAATTTCTTTTCTACCTCATCAAAAAGTTTCTCCAACTCATCAGCTTGTATTGGTTCTATTCTTAACATTTTATATTTTATTTCTTCTGCCGATTGCATTCTTTCTAAGTCTTCATGAATATGATCCCCGCCTACCAGCATGTCTTTAAGGAATCCTATGATTCCTCCTACACGTTTTACTCGCGTGGTATATCGTACTTCTCGTTCCACGATTTTACTTTGAATATGTACCATGTCGATGGCTTCTTTAAGTGTATCATCTTTTAACTGGTCCTTGTTGACGTACCTTGTATATAAAACGCGTAAGTCGTAGCGAAGTTGGTGCATATTCCCGATGTCAGCATTGGGAGAGATGTCTAGTGGGATGCGCCGCTTAATTAGCCCTCGCTGTACCAAGCACGTTCCCAGGTGGTTGAACAGGATCCCGCCGTCGTCCACCGGTTGGATGTTGATCGCCTCCACACTGCCAATGCTCAGTACCAATAGGGTCGTCAATAATTTTTGGGCCCAGTTACACGGAGCGATGCGTTTCACCTTTCGCGCAATTGGTGTTTCTTCGGAGATGGGATGAGGGATGTTTCTGGGTCGCTTAGCAGGCATCGTAGGTGGCGTTGTATGCAGGAGTAGATGCTCCTTCTGCTCCACGTCGACGACTGCTACCTTTACTGCTGGTCTTTTGAGAACCGTCGTATTCGTTTTAACCTCTACTGACCTAACTTGACCATCCGGAGCGACGTTAGTTTTTATGACTCTACCTTTAAGCCATTGTCCAGGAGGAGCGTTATCGTCCGTAAGAACCACGATATCGTTTTCCTTTATCGGCTCCACCTTATGAGTCCACTTGTTCCGCTTGATCAACGTGGGTAAATATTCTTTTTTCCATTGATCCCAAAACTGCTTAGTGAAATACTGGGCTAATTTGTATTGTTTTCGATCTAGTTTTGTGGTGACAACTGCGGCTGGTGGAACGTTTTCACCACTTCTTCCTATAATGAAGTGGTAGGGAGTTAGGACTTCGTCCCCTTCATTTCCCAGCGGTATATGGGTTAGTGGCCTAGAATTTAACAAGGCCTCTATTTGAACAAGAGTAGCACGTAATGTCTCTGGGCTCGGTTTACGGTTGTTCCATTCGTTTGACATATATCGTAGAGCCTTTTTAATGTTTTGAATCGGGCGTTCCCAAACCCCTCCGAAGTGTGGCGCTGATGGAGGATTGAAGTGCCATTGCAATTCATATTTCAAAGCTGCTTCTTGTCCCATATGTTTGTTGATGTCAGTTAGTAACTGTTGCAGTTCTTTTTCCGCACCTTTAAAATTCGTCCCATTGTCGCTATACAAATGGGCTATTTTTCCTCGACGAATCTGCATAGTTTTAAGACACACCAAGAAACTATCTGTGTCCAATTTTTCTGCCAAATCGATGTAGACCGCTCTCGTTGACATGCAGGTGAAGATGGTTCCCCAGCGTTTTTCGATTGACCGTTTTACCGTAACCTCAAGCGGACCGAAGTAGTCCACTCCGGTGTGTGTGAAAGGTGGGGTGTACGGGGTTGCTCTGAACTCTGGCAGTGGGGCCATTAAGGGTGATACGGGTTTCGCATTATTCATGATGCACAGTTGACAGCATCTTTTTACATTTTTCAACACGTATCTCAGGTTAAGGATCCAAAACTGCTCGCGAATATTAGCAATCCCTACGTTGTCAGCTTGATGCAAACTCTTGTTGTGGTAATGCCTCACGATTAGCTTGGTAATACGGTGTCTTTGCGGCAAAATAATCGGAGTTCTGGCACTGGGTGGGATTGCTGTAATCTTTTCTAATCTCCCTTGCGAACGCATAACCCCATCCTGGTCGAGAAATGGTAGTAATTTATTAAGGGGGCTAGATTTGGGTATGTCTTTTTTGTCACCCAAAGCCTTCATTTCTTCGGGAAAATCTTCCCATTGAGCTTTTCGGTAGAGTGCGTTTTTTGCGTGCTGCACATCTTGGGGTTTTATCTCCTTTTTAAATCCTTCTTTATTTTGAAGGAAATTCACGAACTTCTTTAGATACGTTAAATGCTTCACTAATTTGTCCCAATATGAATAACGGTTTTCGTCAAGCACTGTGGTTGCCTCTCGATGATACGCAAAGAAGCGTTCTTCTTCGTCTGTTGAATGTGTGACTCGACTCACTGGCCACTTGGTTTCTTCTTGTTGTAAAAACGTTGGACCGCTAAACCATGCTGCGTCGTTTGCCACCTTTTTCGTTGCAATATCGGCTGGATTTTCTTTCGTGGGTACCCATCTCCACTGATCCATTGTAGTAGAATCTAATATCTCGCTGATCCGGATTGCCACGAATTGATGATACTTTCTATTAACACTGTTTATCCAGGCAAGCACTGTCTGGGAGTCACTCCAGTATGTTGTCTTCTCCACGTTTAAACGTAGTTCTTTTTTAACCGCTTCAGTCAAACGCGCACCAAGCACTGCGGCTTGCAATTCTAAACGTGGAATGGAAATGATAGGTGTCGGCGCAACTCGTGACTTTCCGACTAGCAGCCTTATAATGCTTTCTGTTTCATGTACAGTTCTGATGTACACACATGCTGCAAATGCATCCTCCGATGCGTCGACAAATGTATGCAGTTCTACCTTTTCAACCGGGTGTGTTGTTATTGGTCTAGGGATTTTTATGGTCTGGGCCTTTAGTGCCATCTCTTTCCATTCAATCCATTGATGATGAAGAACCTTTGGGATTGGGACATCCCAGTCTTCTAATGCCAAGTTTATTGCCTTTGCTAGCAATCTGCCTTGCACAGTAATGTGGCTTATTAACCCCAGCGGGTCATAGACTCTCATGACGTAACTAAGGGTTTGCCTTTTGGTCAGCGTGCGTGTTGAATCACAATCTTGAAAGTTCACTTTGTACCCAATTTGATCGGTGCTGGTGTTCCAATAGATACCAAGAACTTTTTCTACGTCGCTTTCCTTTTCTTCCAGCATGACAATAGAGTTATTCGTATTTTTCTTGTCGGCTGGGATTGTTTGAAGAAGTTCTTTTGAGTTTGAAATAAAGTTGCGTATTTCAAACCCTCCTTTAGAGTGAACATTGATCACTTCATCGACTGTTTTGACAGCTTCGTTGATATCCATGAAGCTATCTAAATAATCATCGACATAATGTTGTCGGATTATAGCGTCGTATGCTTTTGGGTTTGTTTCTTTGTGCTGTTCTGCGTTGTGATTTTTTACTATTTGTGCGCACGCCGGAGAACATGTTGCTCCAAAGGTCATGACCTGCATGACATATGTATCTGGCTCGCGATCTTCACAATCTCTCCAAAGAATCCGCTGTGCATCTTGGTCTTCTTTCCGGATTTTAACCTGGTGAAACATTTCTTTTATGTCACCGGTAACGCCTATGTTGCCTTCACGGAATCTCAGGAGTACGCCGAAGAGCGGTGCGTTAATGTCCGGTCCTGACATTAACTCGGAGTTCAACGATACATTGTTGACTTTCGAAGCTGCATCAAAAACTAATCTCGGCTTCGGTGTTGGCTTATTCTTGTTGACTACCACGAAGTGTGGTAGGTAGAAGGTTTTCGAGGTTTTCGTAGCCGCTTCTTCTTGGGATAACTTTCTTAGGTATCCTTTCTTCTGATATTCATCGAATGTTCTTATTGCCCATTCTTGCAGACTCTTTTCTTTGATTAATTGTCTTTCGAGGGATAACAGACGATTGAATGCATTTCGATAACTGGGAGGCAAAACCGTGTTATCTTTACTCCATAGCAGCCCAATTTCGTATCTGCCTTCTTTTTTCTTAAGGGTTTCTTGTATAATGTTGTTGACCCTTGTTTGTTCACGCGTTAATAATGGTTTGGTTGATTTAACCCCAAAGTTTTCGGTAGAGAAATAGCTTTTGATTAGCTTATTCATATTTTCTTCCTCTTTATGAATCATTAAATGTTCGCTGGATTCGTGTTGCATAACTTCTTGACCGAAGATTGTCCAGCCTAGCTTTGTTTCTATAGCCATCGGATAATTGTTGCTTCCATATCGTTGATTTATTGGAACCATCAGGTGTGAATTATTTATTCCGATCAACACAGTTGGATGAGCGTTACTGAAAGCCATCAGCTTTATGCCTTGGAGGTGTGGATATTTCCTTGACAAATACTCATAATCAGTGGTTTGAACGGGAAGTTGTAGATTTTTTACCGTTCTTGCGCCTTGTAGAGAATACTCTTTTTCCGTCGTTTGTCCCTTTATCTTGCACTGAACACGTTTGCTGGTGTTATCCTTGATCGATAAGTTTTGTGTCCACGTAAGCGTGATTGGGTCAGTTACGCCTTTTAGATCCAGTTGTTTTGCAGTTGCAGCGTCGATGAGAGTCGAAGATGATCCAGTATCCAGGAATGCGTAGGTTTGAATCTTTTTGTTGCCATTACGTAAAACTACTGGCAAAATCTGATAGTAAACCTTGGACCCAGAATGATGATAGTTGATCGGTCCTTCGGTTGAAGGATGGATCATTCGGTGATGCTTTTCCTGACACCCGTTGATGCCGCATGCATTTGCAAACCAACATGTATTTTGGTTGTGCCTGTTGGATCGAAGACAACTTGTACAAAGTTTCTCCGATTTTACAATTTCGTATCTCTCAGCTGGGGACTTGTTTTTGAATTGTTCACAATTCAATACGTTGTGACTGCCTTTGCAGCTCGGGCATGATTGGTACCGGTTCTTTTTATCATCCCCACTTTTCTTTTTGAATTGCTGGTTCGTAGGTTTTGTAAATCTGTGAGCCTCGTGCATGTTCATAGGTCTTTTATCGCTTACCTTGGGTAAACGACGAAGTTCACTTGCTATATTTGCCAACCAGCTGCTAAAATGCTGTAATGTAGGCATCTCTTCTCTTTCTTCTAACTCGTCTGCCAATCTGATCCATTTAACCTGTTTATTTTGTGGTAATTTGCTTACCAGCTCGTTTATGAGTCGATGGTCGCTCAGGTAAGAGGGTTTATTTAGCGTTATAATGTTGGCCACGAGATTTTCTACTGCGATGCTCAAATCTGGTATACGATTTGGATCCGCTTTTCTTTGAACTTCTCTCAAAAGCTCTTGGTAGATTTGTTCCGACCTACCAAATAGAGTTTTGAGGCGTTCTATTATAAGGTTCACGTTTTTTGGATTGAAGAATAGGGCCTTAACGTTCCTAAGGGCTTCGCCTTTTAGACATCTCTGCAATCTATTCATATTCTCCAGGTCTGAGAATCTTCCTTCTTCCGATGTATCAGTAAACGCTTTGTTGAAAGCTGGCCAGTCTCTTGGGTTGCCATCAAAGTATGGCAAGTCGTTAAGAGACATTCTCGCCAGGTGGTTTGCGCCGACCGTATTCCCAACTCTCATAGCTGCTACAAGATCAGCCATCGTTGTTATCTCCGGTTCGGTCTTGATCTTTTTCTCCTTCGACGTCCCTGGCTGATCTTGCGGCAAGGGTACCGATCTGGCTCGGTCATCGTTGCACTTGATGCAAGAAAAGGCTTCCTCTTTCGTCGGGAGTTTAGTTAATTTTACGCACACCAAATGGAACCAACGATCGCACTCGTCGCATTGGACCATATTGGTGTCGGCGTTGTCTGGTTTGTCGCACAAGCGACAGTGACCGTTCTTGTTGTCCACAAAATACTGCGTCTTTTGTGCCATCTTGGCTGTTACGGACATTTTACTGCTTATATTTGAGTGGCGTGTGGTAAGGTAATACCGTAGTCTTGCTACTGGAATTCTTCTTTGACCTTTTACCGAGCTTCACTCTATTCTCTCTGCGTTACTTTCGTCAGAGATCTTTTCTTCTGCTTTTCTACTTCTTGTTGGAACAAGTTACCCAAACAAGAATTAACAATTGCGTCGAAGCAAAAATGCTTTTAGTAGAAAAATTTTCGAGGAAAACTCCGTGAGATTCCTCTCTGGAGCCACCAATGTTACGGCACGTCTAACCAAGTAGATCCCGCGAAGGAAGACCTCCTTGCTTGGTTATCGGTGTGCAACGGGAAGTTAAGTTTCTGCCGGCTAATTGTCAAAGTCTCTGACTCTCTATTACCATCAAGCTAGTTGCCTCAAGCTTATGACGGAGGCCTATGCAACAGATGGGGAGAGTTGATCGTTTCGAACTTTCGGATATGGCAGTGAGTGAGAACGGATAAAAACCAACGAGGTTACTCTAATCGGAGTTTGAGTTAACACTAAATTTATTTAGAAATTGTAGCTCCTTTTATACCAGAATTTCTTCCTGGTATGGAGTGATGTTTACATAGATTGTGATAATATGTGTGGGACGGATAATTCCCACGCATTCTTATTGGAATAGGTTCTTATTGGAATAGGAATAGGACTCATTATCCTAGTCCTCTTGGTGCGACAATTGTCGCTTAACTATTTTCCTTCGTCCGCTTCATGCGTGGGACCGCAATCGTGCCACGCATGCCTAAACGTCTCGTTTCCGGTGCATCGTGTCCCTTTCGTTTTATGTGTTTATTTGGGCACACGATCGCACCTGATGCCGAAAGGTTTACATTTCGTCCCGAAAGGTTCTGATTTCGGTTTGTTTGATGAGCCGCAATCTACATGCGACTCGAGCACAACGTTGGTGCAGCAACAATTATGTTTGGAGTAAATTGATTAGATCGATTTTGTATGATTGAGAATATTTGTAGGAGAAGATAAATGTCTGGGATGAAGCATTCAAATTGTGACCATACGATTTAGTGACCCCAAATACTACGAAAATGATACCCATTTTGCATTTTAATCATTGTTGAGCTATATGGTAGCCCCTTTCATCCTTTCCTGTACATGGATAAAATTTTATTACATGGTGGCTACATATTTAAATAGTATGTGTACCAAATTTTGTAAAACCCCATTCCATAATTGTTGAATTATTATTATTTTTCATCATTTTAAGGGATAGGTGTTCGGTAGGGAGAAAGGAAGGAGGACATTCGAAAAAATAAAAAAATAGCAACACTCCAGCCAAGTGTGGTACAGTTAGACTTAATGAATTTTGAGTAGCATACATGTGATAAGAATTTACGCTTTTCGTTTCGAGTTGATCTATTGTTTTACTGAAGAGGAGGAGGGTAGAGGGAGTTTGGCCAAAAATTGAACATTGAGAGTGTGTCCATTCGATTTAGAGACCGCAAATACCACGAAATTGATACCCATATCCAGGGTGGCCACTCAACCGGGAAAACCGGGAAAACCGGGAATCAGCCTTGAATTTAATTTTACCGGGAAAAAACCGGGAAAACCGGGAATTTCGCCGAAAAAACCGGGAATATTTTTCATGTAACTATTGGTTTAGTTTTATATGTATATATATATATATTTTATTATATATTTTTAGCGTACTTATATTTTCATATAAAACTGTCACTGCATTTCAATTGTTAAGTGCCACATTTGCTGTCCACTGTTTGAAGGTTCAATATATCCGTACTGTGTTCTCGTTCTTCCAGTAGTGCCGGCGTAGAGGCAAAGCGTGAAAGCATGATGATTTTGTCGCCAGGGAAGCAAGGTGTGTTTGCCATACTCTTTTATTTTTCTTCGGACGAGAGAGAACGCCTCATACGAAAGACAAACGCATCGAGGGTTAACATTGGTAACATGGTGACACTACACTCCCCAACCAGGAATTTATACGATTCTCGTTGGAAACATCGTGAGAAACCTCACCAACGAATTATATCGCGAGACAACCAACGAGAGGACGACAATTTTCGTAAGATAGCTTCGGCTATCGAAAAAATAAAAATATGGCTCTCGGGTAGTATCGAGCCCGCATTGATCCCCAGCTTGATGAATTAATGTTCCAACCCTGCCAGCAGATAGGGCCATAGGCTATTGATAAGAGAGGGGCGCTAAAACATAAATATTAATTAGGAGAGGATTGGATTTGCTTTCGTGGAAAGTGAATTCCCCACAAGAGGAAACGGAGCTTGCAATCGGTGCGTTGAATATTGGCACACAAACAAACGGTTTGCGCATCGGAGGCTGGTGGATCATACTCGATACAAGAACGATGGATAGGGCCAATACATCTGAACAGACGAAGCGTGACGCGTCATGATCGTTTGAGTTTCATATACGCTCAGTTCATTTATCTTACGAAAATTCCTGGTTGGGTCGATATGAAATGGCAATGCACCCAAATGTCTTTGTATATGCTCCAGATAGTAGCCAAAACGATTACTTTAAATCTAGTAAATCTACTAGCTGAAAAGCTAATCGCCTCCTATGAAATTGTACGAAAATATTCACAGCGCTCAAATCCGTGCTTTGCAATTTCAATTGAAAACTTCTGTCCCTCTACCAATACTTCCTGATGAAATCCTGTATCAGTGATCTCAATCTTTGTCGATAATAAAATACATACTAAAAACCTGTTATCCTGTTGAGTTTATAAGGTTTCTTGTTTCGGGACGATCGCACGCGGTGCAATCTCTTGCTGCACTTGTTATGAATTTTTTCACTATGGATGTAACTTTCGGATGTGATCTGATCGATTTCTATGCTTGCAAAAAATTTGCCGCTTTGGATGGAATTACTATTCGTTCGGAAATAATTATGTATGTTTCATTCTATTTGTCAGCAATGGTTTGATATGAAAAATTTTTTTGTTTTACCTTTAACTGTTAACCACTCTCTGGCTGGTGTATTGGTTGTTTTGGCATGGGATCTCATTGCATTGCGGCATTCGCTAGACGAGTGTGTTGGTCGGTTTTTAATCTTGGTGAAATGTAGGTCATTTGAGTTGTTGGTGTGTTTGCTTGAAATATTGATAACGTGAATCATTTGTATCGACGTGTTTATGAACGTATCTTTTGATAGAAATATTAGAAGACTTACAACAGGTATGCTACATCTAAATTCTTTTGTTGAAAAATGTTATGATTGAGCAAATTCTATGGGCGAAAGAAAAACATTTTTCATTTCTAATTTTGAGTCGTATTAAAAATTAATTTGTTATATATGTCATTAATGAAGTTTGACGAATTGTTCTTTAACATTTTTATATCGTTTTTCTTCTTCTATATACGCTCAAGCAATGTGACCATAGAGACATATAACAGATAAGTTTGTCTACTATGAGCAAGAAAAGTAGTGAACCTCCATAAACTTGAAAAAACCGGGAAAAGCTGGGAAAAAACCGGGAAAAACCGGGAAAAAACCGGGAATTTGAAACCATAATCTGAGTGGACACCCTGCATATCGCATTTTTATCATTTTTGAGATATGGGGTAGTGGGAGAGCCTCCTTTCCCCTTCGCCTAGAAAGATGAAATTTTAGCCTATGATATGTCCCTATGTAAGCAGTATGTGTACTATGAGGGCTGGCAATAAAGTAAGGTCTCCAATTTTTTTTTTCATAGAAAATGACATTTATTTACAAAAAGCGATACACCGTTGGAAAGGCCAAGGTCTTGGCTACTTTTCTACATAATCGCCATTTTTTCCAACACCTTGCGCATCCGCACGATGAACTTGTCTATGCCGGCAGAATACCACTCTCCGTCCGCCTCGCGCAGCCAGGTGTTGACCTCTTTCTGAACCTCCGCGTCACTTTCAAACTTCATCCCTCTGAGATGTTTTTTCAGGGCGGGGAACATGTGGTAGTCACTTGGGGCCACGTCTAGACTATGGGGAGGGTGATCGATGATGTCCCAGCCAAATTTGGTTGCACATTCCACGCGCCGCTTCATGTGATCTTCGGTCAGCTGTTTCGGCACCCATAGGGCAGAAACTTTGTGATACTGCAAGTTGTTCACAAGGATATGACGGATTGTTTTGCTGCTACAGACTCCTCCAAGCTTCTCTTCCAAGTCCCTAATTGTCGCACGGCGGTTTTTGAGCATTTCTGCCTCCACTGCTTGAACAATCGCATCCGAGACCGACGGTCGGCCACTTCTCTCCTCGTCGTGAACATTAGTGCGCCCGGAATTGAACTCGCGGCTCCACTTACGCACGTTTTTTTATGTCCATACACTTTTCCCCGCAAACTTCAACTAGTTGACGATGGATTTGGATTATATATATATATATATATATATAATCTATATATATATCTATATATATATATATATATATATACAGACAACGGTTACTTTTATATTTTAGAAGATAAATGGTATATCAGGTATCTAACCAGCATTGTCTCATAGACATTGTCGACATGAAGTTCAATTGATCCTAAACATTTATGAACTACTGATAGCTTTTCGATTACGAGCACATTTTGATTTCTGTTTGATCAGCTTTGTCTCTTGTTTCTTGAACTCATCGAAGTTGTTCTTTCCCGAGCTCATCTAGGTCTTCGACGACGAGTGATGTACCTAGACCACAGAATTGAAGCTTTCGCTTGTGCAAGTTTGTTGCCTCCATTGAAAGATGGATGCATCGCGGTAATCATGCTGCCATCGTCTTGAGAGGGTTTTGTTTTCTCGCCATTGCTTTGGAAAAATTCCAAAACAGTATCACGCAATATCATACAGGCTGCGACGATCGAACCTATCGATAGCATGGATTTACCGAAAGACTAGCACATCGTGCTTAATGGTGGTTAGAGGTTGATGAGTACTATGATTTGAATTTTTCCACCCTTGTGGCTACCGCTATAAGGGTTAAAATCCTAGGGAAAACGGTTCCACGCTCAACCCTGCGGAATAAAAACTCCGATATATACTCATCGGTATGTTTTGTTCGATTCGCCTCTTTGGTTTTTAAAAATCGCTTCAAAATACCCCACAGCCCTTCGATCGTCTGCGTATGAACCGAAGGGTCTGTGAGGTCCACCAAATTGAGGGAGTGATTAATCGTATTATGGGTGAAGCCAGCACCGGTCAACCCACCATACGCTCTCCAGCAGTCTGTCACGACGGTAGGCCTGGCTGCCACGTTGTCGACGATCAGCGCCATCAACGTCTGCGCATTTCTTCGTTCCACCCTGCGCATGAATGTTTCTTTGGTAGACTGGCATATGCCTCCGGCCAACCATTGAGTGTTTCCCTCACTTACTCTCCCTCGGTTATATTTTCGCTTGACGAGCACGGTTTCGTCCACTTCGACCGTCAAACCATGCCCGCCAATGCGAGGCTTGGGCTCGAAAGCCCAGCACTGAACCAAACCCCTCAGTCTTGAAATAAATAAATAAGCTGTGTTTTCGGAGACATTAGTCTCCGCCACAATTAAAGTAGGGAATAGCCCACGCGACCAATCATAAATGATAATAATAAAATTATCCAAACTTACCGCGGATCCCTGGTACATTGATACAGTGCGGATGCTTGTGTGTCGCCCGCGACAGCGTCCGCACTGAAACTATACTCCGTCCTGGGTGTGGGTCGACCGGACCAGTAGCTGCTCTTCGCCGCACCCTCTACAGCTGGACGAACGCTGCAGGATTCCTATATCCTGCAGCACACGCACCACCTTCAATTTATCTCCCGCGAACAACACAATACTTTTGAACAAACTCCCTGGAGGCAGAAAATGTCACGCGTGACATAAAAATGTTGTAACCCCGCTGGTTTGGCGCTGGTTTGGCGCTGGTTGTGACACGCAACCAGCGGGTCTGAGTAGCCCTCGAGAGTGATTTTTGCGCATGTGTTAGTGAGTTCTGTGCATGTATGGGTCGGTAATGGCTGCCTCTCGAGTACCCCATATAGTGATGGTCATCATGCAAAAGTGAACCCAACAGTTACGCATAATAAATGTCACTAATAAATATTTATTAATATATGTAAATATCAACATATGTTGATCCATGAACAATGGATTAATAACAAATTTGTTATTAATTGATTTTAAAATCCTACTGCTATCACTTTACATTTCCATAAATCACAACACTTTCACACGCTTTAACCCCTTTATGATTGAGCTGTCTGGGTCTGGCCTTTGTTTTGGAAGCTGCTTGTCCGATGTGACTCCAAACTCCCCACGAACGATATGCTGCTGCTGCTGCTGAAAAAAGATAAAAATCGATCAAATAATGTTCATACTAATCATTAATCATTAAATACTTATCTTATTATTCTGATCCGATTGTCATCGATGCTTTTTTCTAAAGCAGCAGCAGTTTCGGAGTTACATCCGTCAAGCAGCTTCCACCAAAACAAACTCCCCATGAACGATGTACTATCGCTGAAAAAGAATGAAAATCGATCAAAGATGCTCATATAAAACATAAATCAATAAATACTTATCCTTTTATGATTCCCATCGATGGAACCGATAGAAATATCGGATCCAAGCGGCAGCAGTAGCCTGCGAAATGGATGGAACACTGCGAAGCGATGGATGGAACACTGAATTGCACTTATATTTCCCACCCATCTTCTTACCTTGAAAACGCTGAAACATTAGAAAATGCAACTAACACAACATAAAATCAATAATCACAGTAAAATTTACTCGGTGCGGTAGTAAAACACACCCGCTTCATTTTCACAACATTCCATGCACTGAACTGCAGTATGCCAATGCGGATCGGTGAAAGTAAATACGGTGAAAATCGATACTTTCGGAATGTGAAAAAACACATGTTTTTAAAGTAGTTTAATATGATTAACATTTTATTAAGCGTGATAATAGGAGTTTAAGGCTAATTTGCCATAATCGAGACATCAATCAATCAACTATCAACTACTACGGTCTAGGTAAGCAGTATAAATAATGAAAGTGAAGATAAAATTGAATAAGTAAATAGTTGTGTTTTTGTAGAAATGGATTGTAACAATAATAAGCTGCGTGATAAGGCCTCCAGTAACCCAAAGCCTGGGGATGAACGAAAGAGGTATGTTAAAAACTACAACAGAAAATACATTGTTGATTATTGTTTTGTTTTCTTTTTAGCACGACGATTCCGTGTCCGGGCCACTGCACTGCGTTGCATAATATGGCGTTATCAAATTCCAAAGGAATTTATACAACTCAGAAGATGGTGCGCATGATTTATGCGAAGGTTGACGATTTGGTGATTGCGCAGGCTTCACCAGGACCTTCAACCTCCAGATCGTTAGCCTTCAACTTCGAACGCATTTCGAGCGGGGAAATGTTGGAAGCCTGCAACGCCAAATTGTTCGATGAAGAGTATTTCTCGGCAGTCTTGGCTTGGTTGGCTTCCAAGATTGACCCACGCGAGGTACGTTCGGAGTACCGCATGAATCATGCGTACCATCTTTTGATTGACCCACAGTTTGCAACGCAGTGTTCGTGGTCCGGATACACTGCAAAAGGTGCATCCTTTTGCATCTACGGAAACGTTAGAAAATTGCTTCAAACAGTCAGAGGCGAGGGCACGCACGAGACCTCAGTAAAAACACTGATAATGAAAAAGTTGAAAAACGCAAAGAGCTACTTGGAACAGAATAAGGGCACAAAAACGCCCTATATAAAAAGCTTCGTAAAGCGTATAAGTAAAGATAAGTAGAGAAGATAGTGAGTGTTAGTGCGTTTCTCAAGTTTTTAATAAGGATACTAAGGTTTAAGTTTTGTTATGAATTATAAAAATGAGATATTAGTTAGAATTATAGTCTATATTAGAATATCACAGTTAAAATATTATATCAAAGATATAGTTAGATAGAATTATACAAATTAGCGAATTTGATATATACTTTTATAATTCATTTAAAGCATTCGAAATTAAAATAGTTTTTTTTAGTTTTTATTGGTAAGTAAATGTTGATGATGCCCTCCACATACCCATGCATAGCTCTGAGCCGAACGATTGAAATCAAAATTTATACGAGCGGGTGTTAGAAAATACATCTAATACCACGCTAACGCGCGCGATGCTCAGGGCTATTCACTTCCTATTTTTTTAAAATTAACATCATCATCAAAACAAATCATCATCAACATTTATTTATGAAACTTAATACCTCCACCATATAGTTCGAAACATTCCTCCCAAATCCAAGAGTTAGTTTATTTACAGGTTATTATTAGTTAGTAAATGTTGATGATGCCCTCCACATACCCATGCATAGCTCTGAGCTGAACGATTGAAATCAAAATTCATACGAGCGGGTGTTAGAAAATACATCTAATACCACGCTAACGCGCGCGATGCTCAGGACTATTTTTTTTCCTTCCGTTTTTTTTAAATTAAATTCAACATCATCATCAACATTTGCGTATTATACTTAGTACCTTCACCATATACATGCTATTAGTTTAAAACATTACACCAAAGTATCCCAAATCCAAGAGTTAGTTTGTTTATAGATTTAATTCAAATTTTATTAATTGTAACCTTTATTCCGCCACCACAAGATATATATTTTAAAGAAAAAATGTTAGTATTGTTAGTGGATGTTTGCCCTATTAAAAAAAAATCCTATGCACTCCTAGATCCCTCTCCTATCATGAAGACGCAGCGGCCGCCAGAGGCTTGAAATCAGCACGGTCATCATTATACCCATAAACTATTTTAGTTTTAAATTCAATAATACTACTTCAACACTACTATATACATATATATTTACTAATACTATATACATATATATTTACTATTTTTTTTTATGATGAGTCCCACCTCTTACCCCAACACAGGTTTGAGAATGGCGGAGTTATCATAAGATATTTGTAAGCAATATCCAAGGCAAATCACGAAGTGGTGGGATCAAAGTGACCCTTCACGAAAAAGACCAGTCAGCTCTCTTTCCTTGCGTACAGCGGTTAGCACAACTTCCATAAGACAGAAGTCGTGGAACCGCTCTCCGGAGTGCACGGCCAAAAACTGCTCTCTCCTATTCGTGTAGCCGGTATCTCCCTTATCCAACATATGCAGGGGAGTTACCACTTTCCAGGATTGGCAAATTAAGCAAACCTTATCCGTGAAACAGTTGGTCACGTCGAAAATATCATCAATGGATGAATTCGAGGCGCCTGCCACGTGATTGCACAAGAGCGACTGATGCAGTTCCTACAGCAAGATCAACTTCAAATTTCCACTTTTACGCGCGCGTGTCTCAAAGATATGTTGTTCCATTTTTTTTTATTTACATTTAAATTTGCAAAACAAAAATCTCATCCACATCATCTGTGAGATCGTGATGACAAGTGCGATGCTTACAAACATTAAATTTTTACAAAAGACAACTACGAGACATTGCACATTCTACTGGGTGCTACTTAACAACCTGCTTAACGTACACGGCACACAAGCGCTTGAACTCGCGAACGTTTGCAGCCTCGGCAATCTCTCTAGGCATGCTGTTGTACCATTGTATACCTTTACAAAACAAAGAATTTCTGGCAAATACTGTTAAAAAGTTCGACGTTCTAGGATCATGAGCCCTTCGAGTGTTGTACCGGTGAACGTCAGAACCCTTAACTACTCTTTCTCCAAGGTACCCCGGTAACAAGCCCCTCAGGAGTTTGAATATTAGTATCGTAGTCTGATACACTATCCGCTGCTCTACCGACATCCATTGCAGGACATCCAGCATAACAGCAGACGGCGTGTACCGACTACAACACAACACTAGCCTCATTACCCTATTTTGCACTTTTTGCAACCTTTTGAGCTGTGTCCGATTGCCGAGGAACAATATTGATGGACAAAAATCAAAATGTGAGATAATTGATTTGTAGAGGTGAACTTTCCCAAAAAAAAATTAGGTTGTTCCCCAGTCTACTTATCACCCCACACTTCTTTGCCACCTTAGCGATGACCCCATCAATATGTGCACTGAATGTAAGTCCGTCGTCAAGAATGACTCCCAAATATTTCACCTGGGAGACTCGGTCAATTGGTTCCGTGTTGATGGCAATGGAAAGCTGGCCGATCCACTCCCTCCTCGACATCACCATGTAGTGTGTTTTACCAATGTTTAATGCGAGTTTCTTGTATTTCAACCAGCCATCCAGAGCCACCAAGTCTGCATTTAAAAGGGACTCTGCCTGTTTCACGTCCTTTCGCGATATAAATATTACTGTGTCATCAGCAAAAAGATTTATCTCGCAGGAACGTAAGACCTGCTTCATGTCATTTATATACATGATAAACAAAATTGGTCCAAGAACACTTCCTTGTGGAACCCCAAGGGTGTTTTCAATGGGATCTGAAACAGATTTTTTGAAAATTGTCCTCTGGGTTCTACCTGTCAGATAATCGCTGAACCAACTGAGTTCCCTCCCCTCAATACCGAATCGTCGAAGTGTTGTGAGCAACAAGGGGCTCGTTATTGTTTCAAATGCCCGCTTTAGATCCAAGAAAACTGCAAGCACCGGCTGTCCACTGTCCATCAACCCCTTCCACTTCGCAAGCATGCATTTACTATATATATTTACTAATTTATTTTTATAATAAATACTACTATATACATTTATCCTAATATGTACATCTATCTACAATGGATGGGATTTCAGCCAGTTTTGCATGGTCACCCGCAGGGCCCTTATCCACAGTGACTTGATCATAATGAATTTCTAATTCCAAACGATCAAACAAATCACTGTGGGGGCATCAAAGCGGCAAAAGCAGTCGTCCCACGTCTCGGGTAGCGATTAACCAGTACGAAGGTGGTAGTTGCAATTACAATTTCATGAAAAGGGTTAGTAAAATTTGTTAGTCAGGCATAAAAGTATGTAGTAAAGGAATGAAAGCGAAGAATTCAGAAGGTGATAGAGTAGGGTTGACAGGATAGCGGGAAAGAGAGCGAGCAGGTAAGGGAATATAAACTAATTTACAAAGTACAGATGAAAGGGGTACTACCACCCGCCGAGACGGAGTGTTTTTATGAACTTGGAAAAGTTTCATAAAGGAGGACGATAACTGGATAGGTCCAGCCTCGTCCTCCGTATTGATTTCATACATCTCCGTTTGAGCAGTGTACTGGTTTCCAAGCAAAAAGACGCGCGTATTATTTTTTTTCGCTTCCAAAAACTTAACTATGCCATTGGATCTGGTCAAAAACCATTGATCTTTCTCATTTGGCAAAAGGACGAAATCGGCTGTTACGTGCACCCCAGCACCCTTCGCCTTCAAGATTGGAAACTTTGGTGGCTGGCAAGCGGCAGTATGAATTGATGCATATAGATGCGTTCGTACTGCCACTTGCTCCAAACATCTCGCTCCCGATTTCACACAGCGTTTGAGGTGTTGTAAATGGTTCTCAAAGCAATACGCTGAAAAATTATCAAGCGGTCCGTGTACCACAACGTCTTCATGCACGTGATGGAGATTGTGGACATTGCTTGTTAAATGGGATCGACTATAGTGGGTCTTAAACTCCTTAACAAATTTTGTAAGGAGTCTTCCCGCTAATGGCCAATAGCTTTTATGTGCCGATGATGAAAATATCGTCACAGCGCTAAAGTAGAGGAAGTAGTGATTATATGCATCCAAATACATAAAATCTCTGTAGACCACAACACTGATGTAATGCAGAAAGGACCTATATTCGGTTCCTTTCCAAAGTGGGACATGATCGAGGGACCGAAATGGTCGGTTCACCTCAGAAGGAAGCAGTGTCTTCGAAATGTACGAAGACACGCCGTCCTTCTGTTGGGAGGACCACCGATCAAAACGCTCAAAGGTGTTGTTAAGCAACCCTTTGAGAATTTTGCGGCTAACTCCCAGATCAATCAGATGGAGACGGTCGCTAACTGGAAAATTGACTATCATATCTACATTTTGCAAATCTTCACGAGGTGTCCGTATTCCGTTATGGTGGTCCTTGTCTTCTCTAGCCCGAAAGCCAGCGTCCGTACGCAATTCGGCATGCACGGAGTCAAAGATAACTTTATTTTCCGGTTTGATGTGTACTCCTAGGATGGTACACTTTGTGCAACCATGCTTGGCGGAAAATCCCATCACTGATTTTATGTATGACCGTGCTGGAGAATCGGCGATAAATGCACTTATGGATAAATGTACTTCTTTATCGCCGAATTTCAAGCCTCTTTCCATAAGAATGTTCATTTCCTGAACAAACGGCCGCAAATACTGTTCGACACTCTCCGGTTTTGTTTGCCCGCAGAAAATAGCTACGGGCATAACCGGAGCGTCTGGCAATTCTTCCACTTTTATAAGAACTGGCCAAAATTGAGTAGCCGAGCTCTTAAAAAGTGGAAGCCCGTCGACTGACACTTGGATGGTAAAATGTGATACTTGCGGGATGATGTCTCTAAAATAGTTTCTTAGAACCGTCTCCACCCCTTGATACCACAAGTTTCCACCAACAATCGGTGCTAACTGCTTTCCGACGTTGGTGGGAGTTTGGAGGAATGTTCGTGAATCGCGTGGAAATTTCAATTTAAGAAATTTCCAGCACATCACCAGGAGCAGGCTAGCTAGTTCACGGGACAAGCAAGAAATAGTTAAAAAATGTCTTAACGCTTCCTCGAAACTAGCAAAGTTATTGAGGAAGTGATATTTTTTGTCCCAGTAAACATCGCTTGCATCTTCATGATTGCTATCTACTCTAGCTTGGTTGTTATTTTCCCTATCACTATTCCCTTCGCTAGGTCCTACATTATCTTCTTGAACTATTCTATTACCACCACCGTTTAAACTACCACCATTACCACCATTACCAGTACTTACACTTTGTACAATATTTACAACGTCCGTTACCATCTGGTGCGGGTTTGAATCATCCTCATCATCTAAAATAAAAATAAATAAAGGAAATTAGAAATCTTTTTTGTTGAATGATAATAAAAAAGTTCAACTGTGGCCAAAGGTATGGAAAAAAAAAATTGGGACTCTGTTAGGTCCGTTGAGTGTTACATTATAATAAAGAAAAACCGGGGTTTAGATAATCCTCTCACATTTCGATGCAAGTTCAATCTTCTAACTGTACTGAAGCTCTAATTTACTGAATCTACCACAACTTTACTAGATTAATCTAGTAAATCTAGTAAATCTAGTAAAAAATTTAAATTTTAAAGTTAAGTAAGTTAAATTTAAAATTTTAAAGCATATGTGTACATCAACATGGGCCCCTGTAACCGCGCTTATTTACCTAGTTTCTTTTAAAATGTTTCACTAGTGTTTTCCTCTGCTAGGTCACTTCACTGGCACTATAAAAAATTAACTTACCAAGTGGCCATCGCCCTGGTGGCAAAATCATCATGCTTTCTTGTTCTGGTGGTATCAATTGTCAATTGGACAGAATGAGAAAGCATGCTGATTTTGCCAACGGGGCGGAACGTTGATACTCCCGGAGGTAGGCGAAGCTGCTCTGTAAAGCTTCCGGATTCCCATTCGACGTCTACTTCGTCGTTTAAGTCCTTCAATAACTCGTTGGCTCTCTTCTCCACAGCACGTTTGCGGCTTCTATCCATTATTGCTTCCGTAAAATCTGCAAAAAACAAGGCTCAGAAAAAACAGATTAGTATCCGATCGAAAACAAACTGGTTTTGAAAACAAAGCCGTACTCACGTGCTTCCCGCCAAAACAGTCGGTCAAATGTCAACACAGGCACTTACACATTTGGGATGAAGAGACTCGTGTATATACACGAGTAGACACACCGCGGCCGGTGCAAAATATTCTAAGTCCGAAAGTCGAGGGCAGATACGGTCGGAGACGGGTGAGACGTATACGTGACACAAAATTATGAGTTACTTGAGTACCCCTCTGCCACCTGGGCTTAGTCGATCCAGTTGACTGATTTCGACAAACGCGCGAGCCGAGAAATGACACACGGAGCAAATAAATGTGGTAGTACAAATAATGCGAAAAACATTTCAAAGCCGGTATGTTTCACATACACGTACCTACAATCGTTGTATGTACTACTAGTAAATGAAGCAAGGTGTTAAATATTAAAAAAAAAAAATTCTATAAAGTTTAGCTTACCATGTTTGCCGCATTTTTTATTCGAAGTACCCCCCCCCCCCCCCCCCCCCGCGTTGATGGCCGCCTGCACCCGTTTCCGGAACCGCGCGCAAGCCCGGACAACCATGTCTCTGGGGATGGCCGCAAACACGGCCTTTATTCTGGCCACCAGCTCCGCTTTGGTATTGCAGGACGCCCTGTTGGTGTCCTGCTCAACTGTGCCCCACACAAAGTAATCCATAGGATTAAGGTCAGGGGAGCTGGGTGGCCAAACGTCGGTGCTAGTGTATCGGTCGAAATTGCCAGTGAGCCATTGGCGTGTTTTTACGGTCGTATGGCATGGTGCAGAATCCTGCTGCCAAACGTACGGCCGCCCATTGGCCACCGTCTCAATCCACGGCTTCACCACGGTGGCCAGCAGGTCAAGGTACCCGTCAGCATTCAGCCGCAGACCCTGGGGGAAGATGTGAGGCGGCATCACGTCTCTCTTCGACGAGACGCACCCGAACACCATCACCGTCTGAGGAAACTTCTTCTGCGATACACGGGGCACATCAGCAGCACAGTAAGCGAGCCAGCAGTTGTTCTGCTCGTTGTGCTTCTGGTCTTGACAAAAGTTCTTCTCGTCAGAGAAGAACCACAACGTGCCTGGCTGCGCCGGGTGCTTCAGCCAGCTCAGCAAGCGCTTAGCGTTGGCAAGCCGCATTTTGCGCGTTTTTGCTGTTATGTGCTGTCCCCTACGTCGCTTGTACGACGCGTACAGCCAGGAACAACTTTAAGCAATCGAATGACATATCAATCATTTCGATACGTCAACTCAACCCTGAGATATAAACCCAATGGCTAGGTGTCAAATTTAGCCCGCACACCCTGTAAGTCGATCTTCTGTCCTGTTTCCTTAAACGTTAGTTGATCGAACTCGAAATAATTATTTTTTAATCATTCACAATCAGTTCGGTTTTAGTTCTTCGTTAAGAAAACGTTTTGAATTTATATTTGTTTGAGTATAAGTGCCGATTTTATTGCGATGTTGGGAAATATTCATCATCAAATTTTAAATAAGGAATAGAGTGGGAAATTCTTTGAAAAACTAGAATTAAAATTATTTTGTTTATTGCTATTCGTACACCTAGTTGGAGAAGTGAAGCTACATTTTGATAATTGACTTCAAACATGATGACATGTTTACAAAGAGTCAACGTCAGCCGTTAATGAATTAAGGATCTGTTTCTGCTCCAACAGACTTTTTAATCTACATCTGCGCATCTCGGAATGAAATATAATAATGCGAGATATATGATAATGCGAGATTGGCTTCATACAGCCTGACTTATTCCCGGTTTTGTGGTTTTGACGATATGCATGACACCGGGACCACATTCGATGACGTGTACCCGTAGATATGTGTTCTTTCAATATCCATCTTCGTATCTCGGTGTTTTTACTGTGATTTAAGTCGGCTGAATTTGACAACGATTTTGTGATATATTCATCTGCGTGTGTTTAATAAAGTTTAAAATAAAAGAACACCTCAGTAATGGATTTCAAACATTTACTTTTCATGTTGATATTTTATTTTAAAACAGGTTTATCAACAAGATTATGTCTAGTCGTTATGCTCGAGAATGACAGCTTCGTCAAGCGCTGTTGACTCTGCCATTGGTGCATCGGTAAACTCATCAGGAGCGCTGGATACCGATGAATATCCCTCGTCATAGACGATGGGCAGAACAGCCTCCATATAATGTGCCAGCGACTCCCTCTGAGACTGCATCTGAGTTGATGGCAGTTCGTTTATCCAGGAATACATTTCTGCAATGTCTTCCGGCTGCTGCTACTTGTGCTCTTTTTCGATACGAAACCTTTGGGACGGCGTGAATGATTCAAACGTTTTTCAATCCCATGCTGCGCCACTTAAACGTCGAAAATTGTGTTGTTTTCCCTTCATACTTCTGAATAAAATATTCGCTCGTTTGTAGGGGTTTCGGCTGAGGCATTACATTTGCTCTATCCAACAATTCCTTTTCCTTCTTCGAGAGCCTGTGATTATCGTGTCTGTCGGCTTCGCTAATAAATATAATCTTTTTCTTATTGCTGCTGGATTTCCATTGGTGCTTGAGCTCGGTGCTGGTGAGATTATGGCCTTGCGAGTTTTTTGAACGGACGAATCTGTTATACAGGGTTTTACAGGCCAACAAACAACTGGAGCAACGTTCCTTATAAATCGCACCTTCTTTCAAAACAACAACAAAATTGAAGTTCAAACGTCAACTGGGTTATCGATCAGCATCACGCTGTAATTTGACACGGAGGGCGAAACCGATCAGTGTCAAAAAGGAACTTGTCAATGAAATGAGCGTTCTAGACACGGCAGAAAATCATCACGCTTCCGACGTTTCATATTGTTGCACTTTTTTTATTGGGATTTACCGCTGTCAATATTTAAAAAACCGCGTTTCCATCGCGCGCTTTTTTGTACGTCTGGTTTCACATACCTGGTGAATTACATTACATACATACTACATTACATACATACTTTAAACATTTGTCCGGGTTGTTCGGGACTGGGCTGACCCCGGATAATCGAATTCCACGGATAATCGGGCTTTCATACAAATGCATGTTAGAATGTTAGTCAGAATGTAATTCATTTTTATTTGGTTTACAAATTTGCTTTACTAATACATAAACTGTTTTTAAATTTATTGTAATAGACCTCTTTCAAAGAGGTATCAAAAGAGGATCCTATGTAACATACAGAAGCACTTTGATTTTACCCTTTCTTTCTAGAATTCCTATTCTACCTTCCTTGCTATTTCTTTGAGTTATGGTGTAATTCCGCAGGCGAAGTAAACTATATGCGAAGAAATACTATTTACAAACTTAACCTTAACAGATACCGACCTCTTGCATGTATGTCATATGTACAAGCTTAACCTATCATATCAGTTCACAATATTAGTCTAACCTAAACTTATCTTACTATTTACAACAATATATACAGCTTAGTCTACTATTTCTTCTCCTTACGTACATCTTCCTATATAATTAAACATGTTTGTGAAATACCCTTCACAGTCTTGTGCGGTAATAAGCGCGGCACCTCACTCGATTGCTGCCATCAGTTGTACCTCATTTTGCGGGTTATCCCTTTTCACTATATCTTTCCATTTACTAAAGAGGTTCTTTATAGGGTTTAAGAAAAGTGAATAAGGAGGAAGAAATTTCAAATCGAACCCTTCTTGGAGGATGGCCTCCCCCACAGAAGAGCATTTGTGAAATGCCACGTTGTCCATGATAAGAACCTGTCGGCTTCCTATGTTCTGACCATTTAATTTTTGTCTCAGCTCTTTCACAAATTCAATAATACCTCTTGCTTTATGGGTGTTTTTTTGCTGAGGAAGTACAAAATTCCTTCACGATTCATTGCGCATACAATGGATATGTTTCGCGATCTTAAATGCGGCACCACCTTAACTGCTGGGGTCCCGACCAAAGTCCTGCCGTTGGTCACTCTCATGCTGACATTAAAACCAACCCCATCTACAAATATGATGGCTGCTTGAGGCAATTGTTGAAACAGCCTATTATATGCCAGTGCATAATCTTTCCTTTCGTATATCGTGTTGCTTGCGTTTCTCCGTTGCGGCACAAATTTCACTCTTTTAAAAGTGTAGTGAAAATTGTTTACCGCACGCGCTACCGTGGTGGTGCTCACTTCTATTCCGAAAGTGCCCTAACTTTTTCAGAGAGTTTTTTTAAGTGATATGGAACAATCCTCGTCTATCCAGCTTTGTATACTCGATACCGTGGCCTCCGAAAGCTTCCTTTCTCTTGCACCTCCGCTTTTTTTTCGCTTCTATTTCTCCTGTCTTAAAATATGTTTTCAAAATTCCATACACGGTTGTCCTCTTGATCGAAAGCATTTCCGATATTTGAGTAGGGGTGTAACCCATGGCGTTGGCGTCTACTACTCTCTCGCGGTCTGCGTCCGATGTTGTTTTTATTTTCTTGCGTGTTGCCCGGGCTCCACTTGCTCCACTCGGCATGGCTAAAAGCGTAGAACATATAGTTACTCCTAAGCAATTCATGTGTTGAAATGTGTGTGAAATGCGTTAATTTTAATTCATCCACTGCTGATTTCATATTGGATGCGTTGTTAGTAGTTATTGATACTACTTTATTTTCTATTTTAAACTTTTTTAGGATTTGTCTGGCCATTTAGCTACAGTGCCAGAAATAAACATAGCAACAATTAAAATCAGGCACATTTCGTGCAATTTAAATTCCCTTAGCAATGCAAAAATTGCTTTCCCAAATCAATTTTTTTTTGTTTTCTTGATATTATAGAGGGTAGACAACCTTCCTAAAGGCTTTCGGCTTCTTGTCAATAGGGACAAGCCTACTTGTGTGGGAGTCACGGAACTAGGCCGTGGGACCGCACTAACAACTCTCCTCTTAAGGATTCCACTCCCTACTTGTGGAGTCGCCAGAGTGTCATGGTGTTAATATTTTAACGGGAACCCTTTGTTCTCTATCACCATGCGACACCTTCTCGGCATTGACTCCACAAGATTCTGAATTGTGGATGGTGGAATCCTTCTCCATTCATCTTTCATTGCCTCAAATAACTGATCGGTGGTCACATAGGAGGCTCTCTCGCGGACCATCGTCTTCACAATAGACCAAAGATTCTCGATGGGATTCAGGTCCGGAGAGTGCGACGGCCAAGGGAGAACGCCAATATTGTTCTCCCCGATCCAAGCACGAGCAACACGACATGTATGCTTGGAGTCGTTGTCGTGTTGGAAATGCCATCGCCGGTTTGCCAGGGTTTCCTGGGCATGGGGAAGCATGACCGTGCGTAGGATTTCGACGTAGCCTGCCCCGGTCAGCATTCCGTCTATCCGGTGTAGTGGATTCACCTGAGATCTACGCCTTCACCTGAGAAGCAGCCCCAAACCATCACTGACTGACTGTGGCGTGCTGTTGGTAGACAGTACCGTGGGTTCAGTCTCTGGTTTCGGGGCCGTCTCACGTAGTTCATGCCGTCCGAACCAAGAAGGTTGACCTTGACTTCATCGCTAAACAGTACATTCCGCCACTGGTCTACACTCCAGTGACGGTACCGCCTAGCGAACGCAAGTCTGGCCTGCCGATGCTGGAGCGTTAGCTTCGGCTTCTTGGCCGGACGATAGGCTCGAAGACCGGCATCCAACAGCCGGTTGATGACCGTGCGTGGTGTGACATCCAAGTTAAGATCCGTGGTAATCCGCGTTGCTGGAGTGAACGGGGAAGACCTTGCCGCGTTTACAATGGCTCGGTCCGCCCTTGGCGTCGTCTTCCGAGGCCTGCCGCTGCTCCAGCGAGGCTCGGTGGAGCCACGCTCAGCGTAACGCTTGAGCATGCGGCACACAACAGACCGCGGAATGTCGAGCGAACGACAAATCTGCGCCGTGACGCAACAGACGAGACAAGGCATTTCGGTACCGTACACTGATTTTTAAACACTATACTCACGTTAGTTTGTCCCTAGTACACCTTGCGCGGCATTTCGGATCACAACACTTTTTCACTAGCAAACAAAACTTGAAGTAAACAACCGTGGAAACACGTTTACCTACTTTTTTATTTTTTTTTTTTTTATTTATTAAAGAGATTTTGCGCCTTAACGGCGACATTCATCTCTATCTTAAATTAGGTTTACATTTTTGGGAGATGTTTGGAATCATGGGATAGTTTAAGGAAAGGAAAGAGTGGGAAGGGGAACAATTTTGACTTAATTTTAATTTTATATTAGGTTTGTTTTCATTTTTATTCATTCTTTCATTTCTGTTAAATTTCTTTATATAAGTTAATTTCTTTCAAGAATTTGATGATGTTGTCTTCGCTTGTGGGGTCGTTGCTGAGGGCGGATTCTAGGTTTTGTGGGATGTTGAATTGCTGTCTGGCTGTAGTATGGGCTCTGCATTCAACTATGATGTGATTGACGGTGAGCTGGCAGCCACAGGTGATGCACATCGGTGGTGGGCTGTTCTTCGTAAAAAGGTGGCTATGAGTCAGTCGGGTGTGTCCTATTCTGATGCGGGTGAGGATCCGTTGGTCGCGTGGTTTCGGTGTGTCATTCCATGGTAGTGTGGTTGGTGTGATGCTGTGAAGTTTGGCGTCGATGAGCGATCTCCATTTGCGTTCCCAAGATGAGCGTACTTCGTCTTGGGCCCAGCGAAGGAGGTCTCTCTTTGGGAAGGGTGTCTCGATGGTGTCCGGTTTCGCTCGACCTTCGTTCGCCAATCGGTCGGCGGCTTCGTTTCCAGCGATTCCCATGTGACTCGGTATCCAGCAAAGGGTGATGTTCCGAGTGTCTAGGTGTTCGTCTATGGATTGTATGTAGGGATGTCTTGATGTTCCTTTTTCTATTGCTTGGAGTGCGCTCGCGGATATCTGTAAATATAACGTTAGGTTTGTTGTCTATTGTGGCCTCATCGGCCGCTATTAGGAGGGCTAAAGCTTCTGCGGAAAAAATTGATAGATTATTATTGAGTTTAAGACTGCTAGATGTAGTTTCCGAGTATATTCCACATCCGGTTTCATTCGCTTGAACGGAACCGTCTGTGTAGATGTGGTGATGTGTTTTGTACTTGCCATTGATGAGCTGCTGGAAGAGTTGTTGAGCAATGGTGGGGTTGTAGTTGTCCTTTTTAATGTCTTTCATTGTCCAGTCTATGTTGGGTTTTGTTGCGTTCCAGGGTCTGTCTTTGAGTCTGTTTAGTTTTTCTATTTCTAAGAGTTCTTTGGTGGTAATTTGTTTGAAGAGGGTTTTGGTTCTGTTGGTGAGGGGCTGAGCTGGGAAATTTTTCTCGTTGAGTCGTGCTTGTGCTGATACTAGTCTATTGAGTAACTGTGACTGAAAGGGAGCTGTCCGGATTCGCAGATTAACGAAGGTATGGGACTGGTGCGGAAAGCTCCTGAGATTTGTCTCAGGGCCTGGTTGTATATTTTCTCTACTTTGTTTTGGATATTGGGGCCGCCTCTAGAGTAGAGTTCGGCGCCAAATAGTATTTTCGGAACAAGCCAGCCGTTCATGATCTTCAGCAGGGTTTCGCGAGAAGCTCGCTTTTTACCGCAACCAAGATACTTGAACAGCTGTAGTTTGGTTTTGCTGGAAGATTGAAGATATTGAGTGTGTGGTATGAAGCTAAGAGTTGAGTCAATGACTACTCCTAGAATTTTGGTTTTTGTTACGTTTGGGATTCTAGAGTTATTGATGAATAGTGGTTTTGAGCGGCGTGCAGAAAATTGAGAAAAACAAATAATTTTGCTTTTCTCAGGGGAAATGTCGTAGCCCGTGAAGCGGGACCACTGTTGTAATTTGTCGAGTCCTTTCTGAAGAGATTGTTGTGTTTGTTTCGGTGTTGAGCCGGTAGCTATCAGAAGGATATCATCGGCGTATATGAGTGGCGTGATGTTTTCTGGGAGTGAGTTTATAAGTGTCTGTGTTGTGATGTTGAATAGTGTAGGGGAGAGAATGGCGCCTTGAGGGACACCATTTTCTAACTGTCTTACTGATGATCGGGTGTTTCCTATTATTGTCTGAAAGGTTCGGTCTGAGAGAAAGCTGGAGATGAAGGAAGCAAGGTTTCCTCCGATGCCCCAGCGCGATAACTGATCTAAGATCGGGTATCTCCATGCTCGATCAAAAGCCTTGGAGATGTCTATTGTTGCACAGGAGATGTGTTCATTTTTGGAAAAAGATGTCTGTATTATTGTTTCTAATGAGGCGAAATAGGATTCTGTACCGCGCCCTGCACGATAAGCGTGCTGAGCGTCGCTGAGCAGGTTTTGGCTTTCGAGAATGTAAACCAAACGACGATTTACCATTCTCTCTAGCACTTTTCCTACGCAGTTTAAAAGTGATATGGGGCGATAGTTTGTTGCTTCGTGTGGGTTTTTGTCTGGTTTGGGTATGGGGACTATTAAACTATTTTTCCAGTTCGAGGGTATATTGCCAGTGTGCCAGATGTCGTTGTATATGGATAAGAGGGTCAGTTTTCCTGAGTGGGGTAGATTTTGGAGCAGTGGGTAGCCGATGTCATCTGGTCCTGCAGACTTTCCTTTGCACTTGTAGAGTGCCCAGGTAAGTTCTGCAGCGTCGAAAGGTTTGTTGTAGGGAGCGTTCGTTTGGGTAGGAAAATTGAGTTCGTGGAGTTCTGCTGTCTGTTTGATTCTTTGGAATGGGATTGAGTATTGTTGGGTAGACGAGGTATTGTAAAAATGTTCGTTGAAAGTTTCTGCTATTACTGCTGGGTCTGTGGTGTACGTGTTATTCAGGTAAAGGATTGGTTTGGGTTTTTTGTAAGTTCCGTTGAGGAGAGAAACCCGTTGCCACATTTCTTGACAGGTCATGTCTGGGTTTATTTCTTCAACAAAACGTCCTCGAGAGTCTTCTTTTGCCTTTTCTGTAATTATTTTTGCTTGTTTGTTGGCTGTCCGATATGTTTCTGCTAAAGCTAGGATGTGAGGGGTTGTTGGAGGGTTGTTTTTGGTTGCTCGACGGAGCATCCTTAGGGCTTTTCTACGGGATTTTATGGCTTGGGCTACGTCCGCATTCCACCAGGGGTTGCGTCGTTTTCTTGGTTTGTTGGAACTTTGGGGAATGAATCTATTTGCTGTTTGTTGAATGAGATTTGTAAATTGATCTGCTGTCCAGTTTTGTTGATAAGTTGTGCAAAAGTCTATTTCATGTTGGTAACCAGTCCAGTCGGCTTGTTGATATATGTACTTTGGGCGAAGTTGGGATTCGGAAGGATTGTCGTTGAGTTGCAGCATGACAGGGAAATGATCACTGCCATGCGTGTCGGTTTCTACGTCTGTTTGTAGTTGTTGTGTTAATTGGGAGGATAGTATTGCCAAGTCGAGTGTGCTTTGATGTCCGTTGTGTGATGAGATTCTGGTAGGTTTGTTTGGATTGGTTATTATGAGGTCATTTCTGATGGAAAAATCAACTATCACCCTCCCCCGTGGCGTGATATGGCTACCACCCCAAATGGGATGATGTCTGTTGAAATCTCCAAGAAAGACGACTGGTTTGGGAACTTTGTCTATTAGGTCTTGTAGTTTTGAGTTGAGATTAGGAATGTTTTGGTTTTGGAGATAGATGCTGATGAAGGTGGCTTTGATTGGGCATTTTAGTTGTACTGCTACGGCAGGGAGGTCTGTGTTGGTGTTGAGTGTTTTGTGAGGATAGTCTTTGTGTATGCTTAGGCAGACATTGTGATGGGGTGGATTGGATTCTTTGAAATACCATTTGTAATTGTTGTTTATGTGTCTTCGGGGGTATGCTTCTTGTAATGATATAATTATCGGTGAATGTTTGTCAATTAAAAGTAGGAGGTTGTTAATATTCGAGTTGATGCTACGTATGTTCCATTGTAGTGCTAATTTGTTTGTCATTTTTAAAAAGGGGGTTGTTTTCTTATTCAGATAGTTTGTTTAAGAGCGTAGGTCCGTTAGAATGTGTCTTGGGGCTTGCTAGGGTCGTTTCTTTGAGTCGAACTCGTGTGTGTTTGTTAGCCGTTCCGCTTTTTGTTCTTTTTGGTGTCTTTCTTGGGAGTGTTTTGGGTGTCGCTTTGTTTGGGTGCAAGTTTCTGTGATTTTTTGTTCGTTAAGCGAAGGTCTTCTTCGGATGAGTTTGGTCGGGTGTTTCTGCGTTTTTGGGTTGTTTTCGTTTCGTGTTCCTGTGTATTGTTCGAGGTGGAGTTTGAAGTTTCGGAGTCAGATGTCGCGGTGGACATCTCTTCGTCGGATTCTTCAGTGTCTTCAGTTTCGGTGGTTGTGTTGTTTTGTTCGAGTTTTTCCGTAAGTGTTTTGATTTGCAGTTGGAGGGCTGCTACCAAGGAAGTGAGTTCGGAGATTTGCTTGTCTCGTGGGTCGATTGTCTTCGATGCGTCAAGTCGGTTGTTTAAAGATTTTTGTTTTTGTTCTTCGTGTATTTTCCTTGCTTCGAAATAAGTAATTCCACGGTCAATTTTAATGTTGATGATGCTTTGTTCGTTTATGTAATGCGAACAGGAGCGACTCAGAGAGTTATGCTCTCCTCCGCAGTTTTTACATTTTGGGGCAGCGTTACAATTGCCGTGCTCGTCCTGGTTACAGTTTTTGCAAACTGGAACAGGCGACGGGCATTTCACTTTGCTGTGGCCAAATTTGGCGCAGTTGAAGCATTGCATTGGTCTTGGATAGTAGGTCCGAGTTTTGACTTGTAGGAGTCCAATACGAATGGTCGTGGGAACAACTACTGAGTCTACCGTCAGTAAAAATGAGTTAGTTTTTGTCGTTTCGGTGTTGTTTCGTCGTAGGAATCGTCGTACTACTGTCACTTTTTGGTCCACTAGGTTTTCCAGGATTTCCTCGTCTTCTAGTCCGCACAGTTCCGGGCATGTGATGACACATTGCACGCGGTTTAAAAAAGGATGTTCTATTATTTGTACCGGTGTCTTGTCCGTCAGTTCC
Source organism: Anopheles ziemanni (assembly GCF_943734765.1). Taxonomy (NCBI): domain Eukaryota; kingdom Metazoa; phylum Arthropoda; class Insecta; order Diptera; family Culicidae; genus Anopheles; species Anopheles ziemanni. The sequence continues at coordinate 51,689,373 of NC_080705.1, read as the reverse complement.
GTAATATTTCTCAGTTTTTCGAATTGCGTCTTAGATCTTGTTTTTAATAAATACCTGGTTCCTTTGTTGATCGGAGCGCAGGGTTCCATATCACCTACAACGCTGGTTAAACTTTTGCTAATGAGGAACGGGTTTTTCGGCAGCTGGAGTCCTTCTGGTGCTTGCAGGATCAAGTAGAGGAGTTCGCCATTTACTCCTTTCGGGTCCATCCATTCCGGTGCTAGGCGTCCACGTTGATTTTCTCGGGGAGAAGGATCTCCCCAAGGCGGTGTATGACCCGCCATATCCTGGGCGGGTGTCAGTGACTTGGAGAAAATTTTCTTTTCACCACACCAATGTTAAAGTCCGTCCAAAATTCCACCTTCAGAGATTCACTTCCGTCACTCTCAAACTCACAGGTACTTGTACACACTCACAGGTAAAGTCACTTTCACAGGTACTTGAAGATGTATGCTCGAGGCAGGTAGCTGAGAACACGACTGATTTTCACAAGCACTTTCACTGCACTGGATGCTGGAGGTAGGCTGCTGCAAACACGTCTTCACTGCTCGGTGGTTGAAACAAGAGTGGGCGTTTACCTACTGAGACAACGAAGCCGAGTGCGCCGCTCTTTTATAGCCGCGGCCGCAAAATCTTGCCTTCGTGCCGCGGCAGGCGACCCGAGCGCAGCTTCGTGCGTTCGGCAGATTGGAATCTCAAGGCCGCGGCAACGCTGCTACGCTGTGATTGGCTCGCTCGCAGCAGGTGCAACTAACGGTACTGTGTTACACGCGCGAGATGAGATTTGCTCGTTTTAAGCATCTCTAATCGCTAGCGCGAGGCTCGAATGCAAAGTTTTGAAATCAAAATAGCGTGATCTGTTGTAATGCGCCGCGCAGGATCGAACACGTTCGTAGGCGAGCACTTTTAATCGCTAGAACGATTACTGGCGTATTGTTAACGTTTGTTCATGCGTAGTAAATAGTAATGGAACTATTTTAGAATGTATGTAACATAGTTTACACAATGTTAAGTAACTTATAATGAATAAACATTCACCAGAAATTTGTCTAAATAATTGTATAAGTGTTTTAAGACATAAAAATATATTTTAAAAGAGATTGCCTTTTTCATATATATTATTGTCTTGCTTGCAAAAGTTATAGAACTTTTCAGAAAAGTATGGAAAGTAGTTTACACCATGTACAGTAACAGATAATGAATAAACTTTCAACAGAGATCCGTTTAATTATTGGTTTAAGTGTAATAATTCAAAAAAATAATTTGAATGGTGTTGCCGTTTCCATTGTTGCTATGTATATTTCTGGCATTGTATCTCAGTTCCTGTATGTTTTGCGTGGAATTCAGAGTAAACATGATTTGAGTTTAATTTCTTGATCTATGAAGCGTAGATAGCGTGATAGCGTAGAAGCTAGTGTTATTCATATTGGTCCATCCGTCAGCGGTGATGGAAATAGCCTCCGCACTATTTAGGTTTGCAACAACGTTTTCAAAAATTTCGGTATATACACTAGGAAGCAAGGCATGAGTAACTGTTTTTCTGCTAGGAAGAACATATTGATTGTTGAGGGCTTTTATAATTTTTTTGAAATATTCACTTTCTACTAAAGAAAATAGGCAACATTCCTTACACAAAGCGTAAAGAAGCATTGTGTCTAATTTTCGCTTGCCCTCAACAGACATTGGTCGGTTGGAAGTAAAGAAAGATTCTATGCTGTAGTTAATCGAGCTCGTAGCTCTTACTACTTCCTGTGGTGTTAGATTAGCATCGTTAGTTTGTGGTGTAATTTCTATTTCATGTGACGTATTCATTTCAGTATTTATGTGACGAGTTAAATTAGAGCTTGCGCGATTTGTACAACTTAGCTGTCGATGGCAATTTTTGCCTACATTTTGTCACGGTTCCGTCGCCTTGGCTGATAAAATGATGCCATATGTCACTGCTTGTACCAATTCGTGACATTTTGTAAGTATCAGCAATCTGAAAAGAACAATAATTTGATATTCGTCTTAAAATATGCACACATATTATAGACATATTTTTAGTTTTTTAACTGATACAGCTAACGGCCAGTTAATAAGTAAGTAGAATAAAAAGGTGCTTGTATTTTGTAATCTGGTGTTAATTGTTTGATTTTAATTAGTTTTAAAAAGCCTAATCAATAATTTTTTTGTCACGTACTGCCTTTAACTTTCGTTTTATATGTGATAGCATTTATACATACTAGTTTTGTTCCGAGTAATAAAGTTCTTTTAACTAACAAAACAAACTGATATTCACTTGATAATCAAGAAAACATAACCAACAGTATGATAACATTGACTTCTGTTTTGGAGAGTAGAGAAATGCAGACAAATGTGCATGACTGTGCGTGTCACACTTTTAACGGAACGGCATTCTTAGAACTGAAGCATGGGAACGCTACTAGCTAATAGGTTTTGGTATAGGTTCCTATGAAACAACACACTCACTTCCCGAGCACTAACTAAATAATTCAATCTTTGTTTTACCTGCTTATAAGCGAAATTACACAATATTTTATGGTTTTGATAACTTCTAGATTAACAAATCCGCAGCACACAATATCGTCCAGTCTGGCAGAATTGGTGGGCCAACTTAAGTTCTAACATGCTTGACAACGCTGTCACCGCTTGATCGTGCAAGATATGTACATAAAAGTGAAACACACACGACCATCAACGTGCTTACGATCGATGTACTGAGCACCTTGTCGTGTTTCACGGTATCGTTTATATCGTTCTTCTGCCGTAGTATTTGCTCTGTTAAATTTTTATATTTCAGCCTGAAGAACGATGTGATCGGACTAATCGTGTTTCAATTTCAATTGCAATTCACTCTTCCTGAGCCAATTCATTCTTCCTGAGCCAATTCGTTTCACTGAGTCGAAACATGCTCACTGAGCCAATCCATTCTCACTGAGCCGAACCATTCTCACTGTGTCAACTCTCAATGAGTGAATTAAAGAATTGAATCACTATGCCAACTCACTCACTCTGAATTGAATCACTTTACTGAGTCGTTATTCTCATCACTAGTTCAAAGTGACATTTTTATTTTTACGATGAATTAATGAATGAACTACGTAACTGTAAACTTTTTCTGCGCTATTTGTAGCTTTTTCAAATGTATGGCAACGTCTAATAGGACATGTCCAAAACGCATTGCTTTCATTGAAACTGCCTATTATTACATATTCGAAAATTCTGTTGGTTTTATGCAAATGCATGCTTGTTTACAGTTGATACTGTTCAACTCTGATTATATATCGGACCATCTTTCCATTATTTCGTCATGGTTGTTGGCAGTATTTTTTATAGAATACAGTAAAATTTTCCGTTATTGACCGGTAGTCGATCTTTGAAGAAAATTTATCAAGTCTACAGAATTTTTGTTTAAATATGAAGGGACCCCTTCAAAACTCCGAACCCTTGAAGATTTCCCTTGCGAGCTCGGGGCCCACCGCGGCCGCTTAGTCCCAGCACCGTTAAATCCGCCTAGGCGTTTACTAATTTGGTCAATTTCGCCTCGAGTTGCTGGTTCGCGCAGGCAAAAACGCTCTCGAGTGCAAAAGGTTAAATGATGTTTTTTTATTCAATTCTGCCGGGCTTCTTCGATGGTGTTTCGATGTTTTGAAACCGTTTTGATAATGTGTCTTATTTTTAACTATTTATTCAGGACTTGAATACCTTTACACTAGTATTAAAATTTATGTAGTACTTGCTCGGCGGTGGCAAAGGTACGCTTATCCGACCGATCCTCTCTTGCTCTCCTCATTAACTTCCGTCGTGCCAGAATCGTCTGCCTCCCCCGCTCTTGCCCACTAGCTACGGCTCGCTCGGTCTGCTATTTGTATTTGCGTCTAGTAGAAATGTGTCCACACTCATAACCATTAATTTATGTTTTGTTTTACTTTTTGAATCAACTACCAGAAGAGATGAAACAGCTCCACCAGCATTGGACAAGAAATTGAACCGTTTGGTGGTGATAGAAAGTCATAGAGCCGGTTCAACTCAGCTGTTACCGGTGAGTGTTTTGATCATCAACACCCGAAACGGATCGCATTTCGGCGCAGTTTCGAACAACATTTAGGGACCAATGGTTTTTGGCGAAACAAAATGCCGCTATCAAATTCAGGAAAGTGCAGCGAAATTCTCCTTACACTATTTTGACAATGACAATATCACGCATTTTTCACGAAAAATAGAAACGTTTATTATATCATTGCACTTGGGTAACACAGATAGTCGTTTTATAATTATAAAAAATAACCTATTGATTCTTAACTGGACGGTTATGATTTGCCCTGCATGAACTCTTACACTGCCCTGTATAGTTTTACTCTTAGCATTTTTCAATTTGCATTTAATAAACTTCTCTACATCAATATGATGTCATGTTATGTATGTAGCTGCTAAAAGAATCTTTTTGTAATCTTTACCGCTACCCATCCAACTACTTCCGACTAGAAAGACTATCGTACAACAATCGCAAAGCGTCGTTCATTCGGTTTTTGGCATCACAACAAACTATTGTTACATTTAAGTGTTGGCTTATTTTGTTGAAATTTTCTTCTTGATCGAGTGAGTTGTCTGTCGAATTCGTCTAGCTATTCTGGTGTGTTGGCAGAATGATCGCAGAACTTTTGTCCCGCGGTGTGCAACACCTATGGTCAGCAAGGTAATACGTTTGAGATTGAAGGTTGCCGAGAGTGTTTTCTAATTTAGTTAACTTTTTTAGCATTGGGTGGGGGAAAGTGATTGAGCTGCAGCTTGTACTTTCTCGAGGATGTGCTTTATGGAGGCTGCTTGTAGAGGCTGCATTTTTTTTAAAGCGGGACAGGACGTGCTAGCCGGAATGATGCTAGTAAACCAAGGTTGGCTATTATTTCTGATGATTGTGTCGACGAGGAATGGAATGCTGATCGAGACGTCAACTCAATAGCCTCACGGCCACGACAGCTGAAAAATAATTTTCACCCGAAAAAAACCGGTTTTTTTTCGCTTCAACACCGTTTTCACGACGCTTACCGTGGCCGGGCTCTTTATGGTAGGGCACTCACAACACTGTCTTCTATCTGAAGATTTTAGATAAAATTGATAATTCTTTAATTAATATATCAAATAAACGTTCATTATTTGGTAGACTCGGTGATAATACGCACCACGGCAGAACAGATTGCTTAGATTTAAGCTATCAAAAAATTTTCACCCTTTTTTCGCTACCATTTTCGTGGTCCATCCACAGATTTTGAAAAACTTTTTCGGCACTCACAGTCGCGAAAAAGTGAGTGCCGAAAAAGTTTTTCGCCTCTCGTGGCCGTGAGGCTAATCTGTTCGTCAAAAGGTTGAAAACCAGCCCGACGGAGAATAATATTCTGTAAACAAAGTAAGGTGGGGGTCCGCGACAGCCGAACGGTAGCGCCGTTTAGAAAATCGGCCCATGAGCGCCGGGGCTTACCACCTCGACGGCGTGGGTTCGACAGAAGCGGAAGCTGAAGGAAAATGTTAGCTTGTAATTCTTGTTCCTGCATTATTTTTATGTGCTGATTAGTTTTTTTGAGGCCAGGTACCTGGCCCGTCGTTAACCCATGGCTCCCCTTCCGCCCCATGGAAGGTTCCATGTCGTCCACGTTACATTTTCTAGTAAAATGGCTGTAAACGGTTTAAAATACCCGCAATTCGAATTGAGTATTTTTATGCTCCACTTGTGCCTGATCTTGGCGCCCAGGATGTGTCGCCTTGACTAAAACCCCTATCGACGTAAATGAAATTCAGTATGAGATTCTTCAAAACCCAGCCGATTTGCAGTACTGTACTTGACATGAAGCCCTACTACCGGTGTACTGCAGTTACGTCACTTAAGGCACTTACGTCTAAGTGACGGGTTTTTAACTCCTGCTACGCATGCTTATCCACATTTATCCCATGCGAATTGCGCATTGCATTGACCAATAAGAAACATTTACTCAAACAGGAATAAATCAGTCCACAGAATTAAAGAATATTGCATAGATAACTCACTAACTCAGCTTACAGTAAAGTGAGTATTGTCGGTGGACATCTTTCTCTCTCCATACTATCTGTTTAGCTTTCTTCGCTCGTTTGCTTGTAGCTGAGGATCCTTCTGGATATGCGACGATTCGTCTAAGGCGCAGTATCAGCTCGAAGGCCGGAACACTCTGACGCTTGCTATCCCTTCTTTCTGTATTTTTCGGAAGGATCTATCTCCCATCTCTTGCGTTGTTTGATTTGCGGAAAGTAAACATACCTGCCCGCATAACTGCAGTAAGTGATCGGACGTCCGTATACTCTGCCAAGGATAGCAAAAGCTACTTTTCGCATTCTCCTTTTGATTTGTTGTAGTGGAGGATTCTTGCTTACATTGAGATGCGCATTGCAAGGATAGCAATGCATTGCAAAAACAATTGTTTCAATACTTTAGGCGGAATACAGGCAATCCTGACCTTTTTGATCACCAAAACGATTGGTTTTATGATACACTTTCCTTTTGCTATATATGCCTTGCTTATTACAGTTGACGTATCGATTATTTTCCGATGATAAAAAGATGACTACAAGTTCATTGAATAAAAATAGAGCAAACATACTTCTTCAGTTTGTAGTTTACATAAACCATTTTTTAACATTAAAGGTACTAAAAAGCAATCCTTTTCTTTTTTAGTAACCAACAAATTGTTTGAAATTAAGTTACCTTGCAACATTTTACATATCTTGGTCTCTACCTACCTTGGTCATGCCAGCTCCTTGAAAAACATCAACTCGGTGAAACTGGCAACACTCAAGGTGTATAAATATAGAAGGTGACTTTATGTCGCTTTGGCAGGGGTGCCATATTTGAGAAGTGTTATGTCAAAAGCCCAATCCTCTTTAGAAACCTCCCCCTCAAAACCCACATGAATACACCAGAAGTGTTATGTCAAGTCATGAAATGTCATTTTACACTGGACGACTTCACCTTCTAATTTATACACCTTGACTCGACACCACGATGTCTGTGAACTGTCAAACGGGAGTGTAGGATAATCCCGCGTCCACACGGCATAGTAGCGTAGCGATTTTGACACTCCGTCGTAGTGTAAATGTTGGTCGAGAGGCTTTAGCCACGGCCATAAAAAAAAGTTGAGACTACGACGGAGTGTCAAAATCGCTACGCTACGATGCCGTGTGGACGCGGTCTAACACTTGGTATTTTTGTCTTTTTACGTGTTTCTTTATTTTACTTGTTACAGGTCTTGGCGAGTCGGGAAAAAGAGCCCGTTCCGTATCAGAACGCCTTATTTATAGTAGCCGTTCTTATCTAATGCTAACACTAAAACAAAATAGTATCATAATTTACACCTACCTTACCTATGCCATAATTAATGATTTAAACCTACCTTACCTAGCTATCTAACTTTAGGTGCTACAGGAGGAACCACCCCTCTTGTCGACGGCTGGTGGACTTACGACTGTTATAGTCGGCCCTAAGGAACGAGCCCCTGCATAGGAGCTCGTGACAGAGTCGGTATGCCTCTGACGAGTAAGGGAACAAACTGTTCGACTTAGTGTAGGAGGATATACCCCGACACGTATAACGGAAGAAGAAGAAGATTTGTATTACGTTAATTCAATATTATTGTCCATCTTAACTGAATGTTCTCGATAGAATTGCTGTAAATCCAAGGTTGTCGGCACATTTGACACGTTTGGGGCTGCCCGTAGTTGAGCGATTGAAACCACTTCATAATGCAATGCAGATGGAAAAAATGGAAGCAAGCACCCATAGCAAGAAAACAGCATATGCCGGGAGAATCACAATACCCGCAAATATCCTGAAGCCTTTCGTAACAGAACCTCACATTGTAATATTTCGTGGATCCTCATGTCTTCCTTAGTTCTCATCCTTACTCCTGTCATTAACTCAAATGGCGTCATTCGTATGGCTCTTTGCCATGTGTTATTGATTGCTCTCTGAACGTCGACTACAAATTTGTACCATTCTCCTGGCTTATCGCTAGATAATTTGGATAATACGATTTACTCGCTCAACTTGACCATTTCCACGTGGCATACCAGTGACAATATGATGTAATTCAATATTATTCTCCTTGCAATATTTCGCGAATCTTTGTGAAGTAAACGCAGATGCCCTATCACATATAATTCGTCTGGGGTTGCCAAATGTGGCAGAAATAACCTTCAACTTCTTTATCGCTCCTTCTCCGTTGGTTGTTTTTGTTGGAAATATCCATACAAACTTCGAGAAAGCGTCGATCACCGTGAAAAGGTAATACTAAGATTTGGCCGTTGATGGTATAGGACCCAAATGATCAATGTGGAAGGTATCTAACGGCACTTCTCCATTCTCAATACATTCCTTTATCTTACTATCCATATTTGCGATATAGTAATCTTCGCTTAATCGCTCCTTCACCTTTTTCACTCCGAAGTGACCCCGTTCATGCTCTCCCTTAATCATTCCCATTTCCATCATTTTAGGCACGACGATCTTGTTTCGCTCTTTTTCCGTCTTGTAAACTACACCATTCATTACACAAAAGTCTTTACATTTTCCGTCTCGGTCGATCGCTTGCTTGATTGATAATATCTCATGGTCACTCTCTTGAGCACGTATTATTCCTTCGCTAACGACCGCAGATATCGCCATTACGTTGACTCGCGATAATGCGTCTACATGTCGCATTCTGTCGGTCGTTCGATGCTCAACCTCATATTCAAATTCCGCTAACGCCACTATCCAACGGCTGGTTCGCGCATTTGGATTCTTTTTCGCAACCGATTGTTTGAACGGTACGCAGTCAGTAACAATCTTAAACCGTTGTCCCAGTAGGTAGCACCGAAACTTCTTGAGGGTCTCCACGATCGCAAGCGCCTCCAATTCAAACGAGTGGTAGTTCTTTTCGGCGTCTGTTGTTAAACGACTAAAATAGTACGTTGGATGGAATTTGTCGTCATCTTCCGCACGCTGTATTAGGATTCCTGCCAACGCCTCCTTACTCGCGTCCGTGTACTCGCAGCACCGGGTACTCGCATAATGCCATTTTCACATCCGCGAACGCCCGTTGCCCTTCTAGATTGCTGTAAAATGTGGCATCCTTCTTCAGCAGCTCTGATAGTGGACGAGCTCTTTCCGCGTAACGAGGAATGAACTTGCGAAAATAGCTGGCCAAGCCATAAAAACGTTGCATTTGCTTAGCCGTCTTAGGCATTGGAAACCGTTTCACCTTCAGTGCCTTACTCTCTGATGGTTCGATCTTCACCGGTTTGTAGTTTCGTACCAACTCATTCACCCGTTCCTGATAACGTGCAGGCACTTGTATCTCATCCGTCGTTACTTGTATCCCGAACATCCATTTTTCAGAATCCTCGAGTTCACTGCGATTAGTCACTTCGTCTATTGTTTTGTTCCGACTCTCCGTGTTTCCGTTTTGGGCAGCCTTGCTAGCTATCTTCACGCCTTTATTGTTGATTATGAATTCCTTTGTCGCTAAAAAGTCCATGCCGAGCAATATCGGAGTGTTTATTGCATTCACTGGTACAACGGCAAATGTGATAGCATGCTTCTCACCGTCTAATTCTGCCTGAACGCTAACGCATTTTGGAGCTTTTCTCCTGTCGCTCACTTCCAGGAATAGCCTGCATTACGTCCTCTCGTATTAATGTAGTCAGATAAACCCAGCTGTCACACAGCTCACGGTGGCGAACCTGTCAAACTGACACTCGACACCAAGGTGTATAAATATAGAAGGTGACTTTATGTCGCTTTGGCAGGGGTGCCATATTTGAGAAGTGTTCACTTCCACCTGCAGTTCCAACTTGTTATTCCTTGCGTTTGGAAGATTTGTTTGTTTCAGTTTGTGATGAAATCAATATTAAAAATGAATTTGTGTAGTGCTTTCGGTCAGAAACTTGCGCAGTGGAAGTTTCGGTAAAAGAGCGTTTGCAATGCGCATGCGTATGTGTATGCGTGTTGGTTTCGAGGGCTGTCAGGTCAATCGAGAAAAACGCTATGACCAAAAAACGGGTCAAAAACGCATAAACTAAATTAAGTTTAAAGATTACAGTAATCAGAATGATACTTACCAGAAGGTTTTTAACGTGCGGTTTCAGGTGGCAATAAGCTTTCCTGGCCGGATTACCTGTCAACCTGGCCTTGGCATGGCCTAACCGGCTGTAGCATGCTTATGCTATACAGCTTTAAAATGATGAAATATCACAAGAAGAATCGGAACGATTCAAACCGAACATGCTTTGTATCACAATGTCAATTCAACCATACTCGAACCAACTGACCTAGATATTCAAAGACGAAACGCTAGCAGATTTTGGCCAACGCATGAAACCGAAACAGCGCAACTCGCAGGCGCATCGCGACGCGTAAAGGCACAGCCACGTGAAAACAATAACAAACAGCGTGACCACCGCGAACGCTTCAAGCGGAAGAACTTTGAATAACATAAACACAAAGCGGTAGAACCGCCAAGCGAAATCGAGCGCATAACGATGCGGCAAGAAAGATACATTCTTTAGACAAGATAGGAAAACCATTTAATAAACAATCAGAGGGCAGGAACACAAAGTAAGAAGTTAAACTTTCACCAACGGAACGTAAATAAGGAACAACAGAACTAACCAATCAGAAGACGAAATGATGTCAACTAACCCCATTATACCGACGTAGTAATAATGAGTATAAAATAAAGAGATACGACAAATGACAGTGCAGTCGAGAAGTAGAGCACTGAAGAGTCGGAGTTAGACTCGGAGGACGTTTGTCGAGTAAAAGCGAACAGACGAGTCTAAATTTATTTCCTGACTGATCCAGCAGTAACAGCTCACTCCTCACTCTCGGCGGCCTTCTCCCATCGTTTTCCACGTCAACCACACGGCTGCGTGCCACCTTTTCCACTGTTTCCGCTGGTGCCTGACGGCCGGATGTGCCGACCACCCGCCGCAACAACACATGTATGTTCTTCAAAGAACTAAATGCGATCTTACGATCAGTCTTCCCCACCCATGTCCAGCTGCAGGAAGCGAAAAGTTGACGGCTGAAGAAGGCATCCAACACACGTGCGATTCGTGTATTCGTATCCCATTGCCCGGTTCCCGTCTTCTGCTGAAAAGCTTTTCTTCGAATTCGTACAGTTGAGCAGTATCTGCGTTAGCGATCATCGCTGGAGGATGGAAAAGTAGAATAAGTGATTAGAAGCTACACTTTAATAGAGTAGAAAATATTAATTTGCCCGAGTCAGTAATCATGCTTTTTGTATAGACAGATCGAAGCTTTCTAAACGCTCCATGCAGAGATTTCCGCTTGCTTTTCAGCTCTTCTAATGAACAGTATCCAGAGGCTGCAATGGTGTTCCATGCGTTTGCTTTTTTCTGAATGTGTTTATAGTCAACAGACTTTTTATCCCATATTGCTGCATGAAGTTTAACGCTATCTATGAACATTAGGGCTTCCTCATCGCTCATGGTAATTGTCTAAAAATTAAATTGATCTAAGCACATTAACTATTCTTAGTTTTCTCCAAGCTGTTCGTCAGTTATTTTCAACCCCGAATCGCTTCCGGCACGCTTGAGGGGTGATAAAGGCAGCTTTCTAGGGCGTTCCGTAGAAAGGCACCAACTCGTCCACTTCGCTCACGGACGACCCTCTCAAGGCTCGATCCGCGAGTGTTCCCTCGATTCGCTATCGCGACTCAATCGCGCTAACCTTACACCTCGAATGGCGAATGTTACTGTCGGTGCAATCGTGACTCAATCACCAGTATACGAATCCTTCCGTGGTTTACTGGTACTGATGATGATTTGCCGTACGATTTGGGCAAGTTTTTTAAGCCTTGGGCGGTAACGAGTTTCACATTAGAAATCATGATTTTTGTAAGTGGAGACTGCTTTATATATTCTTGCATATATACGTGCAGTTCAGCAGATCCAAATCATCGAATTTCTCTAGTACATGTTGACGGAGTGTGAAAATCGCTACGCTACGATGCCGTGTGGACGCGGTCTAACACTTGGTATTTTTGTCTTTTTACGTGTTTCTTTATTTTACTTGTTACAGGTCTTGGCGAGTCGGGAAAAAGAGCCCGTTCCGTATCAGAACGCCTTATTTATAGTAGCCGTTCTTATCTAATGCTAACACTAAAACAAAATAGTATCATAATTTACACCTACCTTACCTATGCCATAATTAATGATTTAAACCTACCTTACCTAGCTATCTAACTTTAGGTGCTACTGGAGGAACCACCCCTCTTGTCGACGGCTGGTGGACTTACGACTGTTATAGTCGGCCCTAAGGAACGAGCCCCTGCATAGGAGCTCGTGACAGAGTCGGTATGCCTCTGACGAGTAAGGGAACAAACTGTTCGACTTAGTGTAGGAGGATATACCCCGACACGTATAACGGAAGAAGAAGAAGATTTGTATTACGTTAATTCAATATTATTGTCCATCTTAACTGAATGTTCTCGATAGAATTGCTGTAAATCCAAGGTTGTCGGCACATTTGACACGTTTGGGGCTGCCCGTAGTTGAGCGATTGAAACCACTTCATAATGCAATGCAGATGGAAAAAATGGAAGCAAGCACCCATAGCAAGAAAACAGCATATGCCGGGAGAATCACAATACCCGCAAATATCCTGAAGCCTTTCGTAACAGAACCTCACATTGTAATATTTCGTGGATCCTCATGTCTTCCTTAGTTCTTATCCTTACTCCTGTCATTAACTCAAATGGCGTCATTCGTATGGCTCTTTGCCATGTGTTATTGATTGCTCTCTGAACGTCGACTACAAATTTGTACCATTCTCCTGGCTTATCGCTAGATAATTTGGATAATACGATTTACTCGCTCAACTTGACCATTTCCACGTGGCATACCAGTGACAATATGATGTAATTCAATATTATTCTCCTTGCAATATTTCGCGAATCTTTGTGAAGTAAACGCAGATGCCCTATCACATATAATTCGTCTGGGGTTGCCAAATGTGGCAGAAATAACCTTCAACTTCTTTATCGCTCCTTCTCCGTTGGTTGTTTTTGTTGGAAATATCCATACAAACTTCGAGAAAGCGTCGATCACCGTGAAAAGGTAATACTAAGATTTGGCCGTTGATGGTATAGGACCCAAATGATCAATGTGGAAGGTATCTAACGGCACTTCTCCATTCTCAATACATTCCTTTATCTTACTATCCATATTTGCGATATAGTAATCTTCGCTTAATCGCTCCTTCACCTTTTTCACTCCGAAGTGACCCCGTTCATGCTCTCCCTTAATCATTCCCATTTCCATCATTTTAGGCACGACGATCTTGTTTCGCTCTTTTTCCGTCTTGTAAACTACACCATTCATTACACAAAAGTCTTTACATTTTCCGTCTCGGTCGATCGCTTGCTTGATTGATAATATCTCATGGTCACTCTCTTGAGCACGTATTATTCCTTCGCTAACGACCGCAGATATCGCCATTACGTTGACTCGCGATAATGCGTCTACATGTCGCATTCTGTCGGTCGTTCGATGCTCAACCTCATATTCAAATTCCGCTAACGCCACTATCCAACGGCTGGTTCGCGCATTTGGATTCTTTTTCGCAACCGATTGTTTGAACGGTACGCAGTCAGTAACAATCTTAAACCGTTGTCCCAGTAGGTAGCACCGAAACTTCTTGAGGGTCTCCACGATCGCAAGCGCCTCCAATTCAAACGAGTGGTAGTTCTTTTCGGCGTCTGTTGTTAAACGACTAAAATAGTACGTTGGATGGAATTTGTCGTCATCTTCCGCACGCTGTATTAGGATTCCTGCCAACGCCTCCTTACTCGCGTCCGTGTACTCGCAGCACCGGGTACTCGCATAATGCCATTTTCACATCCGCGAACGCCCGTTGCCCTTCTAGATTGCTGTAAAAAGTGGCATCCTTCTTCAGCAGCTCTGATAGTGGACGAGCTCTTTCCGCGTAACGAGGAATGAACTTGCGAAAATAGCTGGCCAAGCCATAAAAACGTTGCATTTGCTTAGCCGTCTTAGGCATTGGAAACCGTTTCACCTTCAGTGCCTTACTCTCTGATGGTTCGATCTTCACCGGTTTGTAGTTTCGTACCAACTCATTCACCCGTTCCTGATAACGTGCAGGCACTTGTATCTCATCCGTCGTTACTTGTATCCCGAACATCCATTTTTCAGAATCCTCGAGTTCACTGCGATTAGTCACTTCGTCTATTGTTTTGTTCCGACTCTCCGTGTTTCCGTTTTGGGCAGCCTTGCTAGCTATCTTCACGCCTTTATTGTTGATTATGAATTCCTTTGTCGCTAAAAAGTCCATGCCGAGCAATATCGGAGTGTTTATTGCATTCACTGGTACAACGGCAAATGTGATAGCATGCTTCTCACCGTCTAATTCTGCCTGAACGCTAACGCATTTTGGAGCTTTTCTCCTGTCGCTCACTTCCAGGAATAGCCTGCATTACGTCCTCTCGTATTAATGTAGTCAGATAAACCCAGCTGTCACACAGCTCACGGTGGCGAACCTGTCAAACTGACACTCGACACCAAGGTGTATAAATATAGAAGGTGACTTTATGTCGCTTTGGCAGGGGTGTCATATTTGAGAAGTGTTCACTTCCACCTGCAGTTCCAACTTGTTATTCCTTGCGTTTGGAAGATTTGTTTGTTTCAGTTTGTGATGAAATCAATATTAAAAATGAATTTGTGTAGTGCTTTCGGTCAGAAACTTGCGCAGTGGAAGTTTCGGTAAAAGAGCGTTTGCAATGCGCATGCGTATGTGTATGCGTGTTGGTTTCGAGGGCTGTCAGGTCAATCGAGAAAAACGCTATGACCAAAAAACGGGTCAAAAACGCATAAACTAAATTAAGTTTAAAGATTACAGTAATCAGAATGATACGTACCAGAAGGTTTTTAACGTGCGGTTTCAGGTGGCAATAAGCTTTCCTGGCCGGATTACCTGTCAACCTGGCCTTGGCATGGCCTAACCGGCTGTAGCATGCTTATCCTATACAGCTTTAAAATGATGAAATATCACAAGAAGAATCGGAACGATTCAAACCGAACATGCTTTGTATCACAATGTCAATTCAACCATACTCGAACCAACTGACCTAGATATTCAAAGACGAAACGCTAGCAGATTTTGGCCAACGCATTAAACCGAAACAGCGCAACTCGCAGGCGCATCGCGACGCGTAAAGGCACAGCCACGTGAAAACAATAACAAACAGCGTGACCACCGCGAACGCTTCAAGCGGAAGAACTTTGAATAACATAAACACAAAGCGGTAGAACCGCCAAGCGAAATCGAGCGCATAACGATGCGACAAGAAAGATACATTCTTTAGACAAGATAGGAAAACCATTTAATAAACAATCAGAGGGCAGGAACACAAAGTAAGAAGTTAAACTTTCACCAACGGAACGTAAATAAGGAACAACAGAACTAACCAATCAGAAGACGAAATGATGTCAACTAACCCCATTATACCGACGTAGTAATAATGAGTATAAAATAAAGAGATACGACAAATGACAGTGCAGTCGAGAAGTAGAGCACTGAAGAGTCGGAGTTAGACTCGGAGGACGTTTGTCGAGTAAAAGCGAACAGACGAGTCTAAATTTATTTCCTGACTGATCCAGCAGTAACAGCTCACTCCTCACTCTCGGCGGCCTTCTCCCATCGTTTTCCACGTCAACCACACGGCTGCGTGCCACCTTTTCCACTGTTTCCGCTGGTGCCTGACGGCCGGATGTGCCGACCACCCGCCGCAACAACACATGTATGTTCTTCAAAGAACTAAATGCGATCTTACGATCAGTCTTCCCCACCCATGTCCAGCTGCAGGAAGCGAAAAGTTGACGGCTGAAGAAGGCATCCAACACACGTGCGATTCGTGTATTCGTATCCCATTGCCCGGTTCCCGTCTTCTGCTGGTTAATAATATTATCGGTGTACGCAGTGTCCGTTCCAAGCTTTTCTTCGAATTCGTACAGTTGAGCAGTATCTGCGTTAGCGATCATCGCTGGAGGATGGAAAAGTAGAATAAGTGATTGGAAGCTACACTTTAATAGAGTAGAAAATATTAATTTGCCCGAGTCAGTAATCATGCTTTTTGTATAGACAGATCGAAGCTTTCTAAACGCTCCATGCAGAGATTTCCGCTTGCTTTTCAGCTCTTCTAATGAACAGTATCCAGAGGCTGCAATGGTGTTCCATGCGTTTGCTTTTTTCTGAATGTGTTTATAGTCAACAGACTTTTTATCCCATATTGCTGCATGAAGTTTAACGCTATCTATGAACATTAGGGCTTCCTCATCGCTCATGGTAATTGTCTAAAAATTAAATTGATCTAAGCACATTAACTATTCTTAGTTTTCTCCAAGCTGTTCGTCAGTTATTTTCAACCCCGAATCGCTTCCGGCACGCTTGAGGGGTGATAAAGGCAGCTTTCTAGGGCGTTCCGTAGAAAGGCACCAACTCGTCCACTTCGCTCACGGACGACCCTCTCAAGGCTCGATCCGCGAGTGTTCCCTCGATTCGCTATCGCGACTCAATCGCGCTAACCTTACACCTCGAATGGCGAATGTTACTGTCGGTGCAATCGTGACTCAATCACCAGTATACGAATCCTTCCGTGGTTTACTGGTACTGATGATGATTTGCCGTACGATTTGGGCAAGTTTTTTAAGCCTTGGGCGGTAACGAGTTTCACATTAGAAATCATGATTTTTGTAAGTGGAGACTGCTTTATATATTCTTGCATATATACGTGCAGTTCAGCAGATCCAAATCATCGAATTTCTCTAGTACATGTTGACGGAGTGTGAAAATCGCTACGCTACGATGCCGTGTGGACGCGGTCTAACACTTGGTATTTTTGTCTTTTTACGTGTTTCTTTATTTTACTTGTTACAGGTCTTGGCGAGTCGGGAAAAAGAGCCCGTTCCGTATCAGAACGCCTTATTTATAGTAGCCGTTCTTATCTAATGCTAACACTAAAACAAAATAGTATCATAATTTACACCTACCTTACCTATGCCATAATTAATGATTTAAACCTACCTTACCTAGCTATCTAACTTTAGGTGCTACTGGAGGAACCACCCCTCTTGTCGACGGCTGGTGGACTTACGACTGTTATAGTCGGCCCTAAGGAACGAGCCCCTGCATAGGAGCTCGTGACAGAGTCGGTATGCCTCTGACGAGTAAGGGAACAAACTGTTCGACTTAGTGTAGGAGGATATACCCCGACACGTATAACGGAAGAAGAAGAAGATTTGTATTACGTTAATTCAATATTATTGTCCATCTTAACTGAATGTTCTCGATAGAATTGCTGTAAATCCAAGGTTGTCGGCACATTTGACACGTTTGGGGCTGCCCGTAGTTGAGCGATTGAAACCACTTCATAATGCAATGCAGATGGAAAAAATGGAAGCAAGCACCCATAGCAAGAAAACAGCATATGCCGGGAGAATCACAATACCCGCAAATATCCTGAAGCCTTTCGTAACACAACCTCACATTGTATTATTACGTGGATCCTCATGTCTTCCTTAGTTCTTATCCTTACTCCTGTCATTAACTCAAATGGCGTCATTCGTATGGCTCTTTGCCATGTGTTATTGATTGCTCTCTGAACGTCGACTACAAATTTGTACCATTCTCCTGGCTTATCGCTAGATAATTTGGATAATACGATTTACTCGCTCAACTTGACCATTTCCACGTGGCATACCAGTGACAATATGATGTAATTCAATATTATTCTCCTTGCAATATTTCGCGAATCTTTGTGAAGTAAACGCAGATGCCCTATCACATATAATTCGTCTGGGGTTGCCAAATGTGGCAGAAATAACCTTCAACTTCTTTATCGCTCCTTCTCCGTTGGTTGTTTTTGTTGGAAATATCCATACAAACTTCGAGAAAGCGTCGATCACCGTGAAAAGGTAATACTAAGATTTGGCCGTTGATGGTATAGGACCCAAATGATCAATGTGGAAGGTATCTAACGGCACTTCTCCATTCTCAATACATTCCTTTATCTTACTATCCATATTTGCGATATAGTAATCTTCGCTTAATCGCTCCTTCACCTTTTTCACTCCGAAGTGACCCCGTTCATGCTCTCCCTTAATCATTCCCATTTCCATCATTTTAGGCACGACGATCTTGTTTCGCTCTTTTTCCGTCTTGTAAACTACACCATTCATTACACAAAAGTCTTTACATTTTCCGTCTCGGTCGATCGCTTGCTTGATTGATAATATCTCATGGTCACTCTCTTGAGCACGTATTATTCCTTCGCTAACGACCGCAGATATCGCCATTACGTTGACTCGCGATAATGCGTCTACATGTCGCATTCTGTCGGTCGTTCGATGCTCAACCTCATATTCAAATTCCGCTAACGCCACTATCCAACGGCTGGTTCGCGCATTTGGATTCTTTTTCGCAACCGATTGTTTGAACGGTACGCAGTCAGTAACAATCTTAAACCGTTGTCCCAGTAGGTAGCACCGAAACTTCTTGAGGGTCTCCACGATCGCAAGCGCCTCCAATTCAAACGAGTGGTAGTTCTTTTCGGCGTCTGTTGTTAAACGACTAAAATAGTACGTTGGATGGAATTTGTCGTCATCTTCCGCACGCTGTATTAGGATTCCTGCCAACGCCCCCTTACTCGCGTCCGTGTACTCGCAGCACCGGGTACTCGCATAATGCCATTTTCACATCCGCGAACGCCCGTTGCCCTTCTAGATTGCTGTAAAAAGTGGCATCCTTCTTCAGCAGCTCTGATAGTGGACGAGCTCTTTCCGCGTAACGAGGAATGAACTTGCGAAAATAGCTGGCCAAGCCATAAAAACGTTGCATTTGCTTAGCCGTCTTAGGCATTGGAAACCGTTTCACCTTCAGTGCCTTACTCTCTGATGGTTCGATCTTCACCGGTTTGTAGTTTCGTACCAACTCATTCACCCGTTCCTGATAACGTGCAGGCACTTGTATCTCATCCGTCGTTACTTGTATCCCGAACATCCATTTTTCAGAATCCTCGAGTTCACTGCGATTAGTCACTTCGTCTATTGTTTAGTTCCGACTCTCCGTGTTTCCGTTTTGGGCAGCCTTGCTAGCTATCTTCACGCCTTTATTGTTGATTATGAATTCCTTTGTCGCTAAAAAGTCCATGCCGAGCAATATCGGAGTGTTTATTGCATTCACTGGTACAACGGCAAATGTGATAGCATGCTTCTCACCGTCTAATTCTGCCTGAACGCTAACGCATTTTGGAGCTTTTCTCCTGTCGCTCACTTCCAGGAATAGCCTGCATTACGTCCTCTCGTATTAATGTAGTCAGATAAACCCAGCTGTCACACAGCTCACGGTGGCGAACCTGTCAAACTGACACTCGACACCAAGGTGTATAAATATAGAAGGTGACTTTATGTCGCTTTGGCAGGGGTGTCATATTTGAGAAGTGTTCACTTCCACCTGCAGTTCCAACTTGTTATTCCTTGCGTTTGGAAGATTTGTTTGTTTCAGTTTGTGATGAAATCAATATTAAAAATGAATTTGTGTAGTGCTTTCGGTCAGAAACTTGCGCAGTGGAAGTTTCGGTAAAAGAGCGTTTGCAATGCGCATGCGTATGTGTATGCGTGTTGGTTTCGAGGGCTGTCAGGTCAATCTAGAAAAACGCTATGACCAAAAAACGGATCAAAAACGCATAAACTAAATTAAGTTTAAAGATTACAGTAATCAGAATGATACTTACCAGAAGGTTTTTAACGTGCGGTTTCAGGTGGCAATAAGCTTTCCTGGCCGGATTACCTGTCAACCTGGCCTCTGCATGGCCTAACCGGCTGTAGCATGCTTATCCTATACAGCTTTAAAATGATGAAATATCACAAGAAGAATCGGAACGATTCAAACCGAACATGCTTTGTATCACAATGTCAATTCAACCATACTCGAACCAACTGACCTAGATATTCAAAGACGAAACGCTAGCAGATTTTGGCCAACGCATTAAACCGAAACAGCGCAACTCGCAGGCGCATCGCGACGCGTAAAGGCACAGCCACGTGAAAACAATAACAAACAGCGTGACCACCGCGAACGCTTCAAGCGGAAGAACTTTGAATAACATAAACACAAAGCGGTAGAACCGCCAAGCGAAATCGAGCGCATAACGATGCGACAAGAAAGATACATTCTTTAGACAAGATAGGAAAACCATTTAATAAACAATCAGAGGGCAGGAACACAAAGTAAGAAGTTAAACTTTCACCAACGGAACGTAAATAAGGAACAACAGAACTAACCAATCAGAAGACGAAATGATGTCAACTAACCCCATTATACCGACGTAGTAATAATGAGTATAAAATAAAGAGATACGACAAATGACAGTGCAGTCGAGAAGTAGAGCACTGAAGAGTCGGAGTTAGACTCGGAGGACGTTTGTCGAGTAAAAGCGAACAGACGAGTCTAAATTTATTTCCTGACTGATCCAGCAGTAACAGCTCACTCCTCACTCTCGGCGGCCTTCTCCCATCGTTTTCCACGTCAACCACACGGCTGCGTGCCACCTTTTCCACTGTTTCCGCTGGTGCCTGACGGCCGGATGTGCCGACCACCCGCCGCAACAACACATGTATGTTCTTCAAAGAACAAAATGCGATCTTACGATCAGTCTTCCCCACCCATGTCCAGCTGCAGGAAGCGAAAAGTTGACGGCTGAAGAAGGCATCCAACACACGTGCGATTCGTGTATTCGTATCCCATTGCCCGGTTCCCGTCTTCTGCTGGTTAATAATATTATCGGTGTACGCAGTGTCCGTTCCAAGCTTTTCTTCGAATTCGTACAGTTGAGCAGTATCTGCGTTAGCGATCATCGCTGGAGGATGGAAAAGTAGAATAAGTGATTGGAAGCTACACTTTAATAGAGTAGAAAATATTAATTTGCCCGAGTCAGTAATCATGCTTTTTGTATAGACAGATCGAAGCTTTCTAAACGCTCCATGCAGAGATTTCCGCTTGCTTTTCAGCTCTTCTAATGAACAGTATCCAGAGGCTGCAATGGTGTTCCATGCGTTTGCTTTTTTCTGAATGTGTTTATAGTCAACAGACTTTTTATCCCATATTGCTGCATGAAGTTTAACGCTATCTATGAACATTAGGGCTTCCTCATCGCTCATGGTAATTGTCTAAAAATTAAATTGATCTAAGCACATTAACTATTCTTAGTTTTCTCCAAGCTGTTCGTCAGTTATTTTCAACCCCGAATCGCTTCCGGCACGCTTGAGGGGTGATAAAGGCAGCTTTCTAGGGCGTTCCGTAGAAAGGCACCAACTCGTCCACTTCGCTCACGGACGACCCTCTCAAGGCTCGATCCGCGAGTGTTCCCTCGATTCGCTATCGCGACTCAATCGCGCTAACCTTACACCTCGAATGGCGAATGTTACTGTCGGTGCAATCGTGACTCAATCACCAGTATACGAATCCTTCCGTGGTTTACTGGTACTGATGATGATTTGCCGTACGATTTGGGCAAGTTTTTTAAGCCTTGGGCGGTAACGAGTTTCACATTAGAAATCATGATTTTTGTAAGTGGAGACTGCTTTATATATTCTTGCATATATACGTGCAGTTCAGCAGATCCAAATCATCGAATTTCTCTAGTACATGTTGACGGAGTGTGAAAATCGCTACGCTACGATGCCGTGTGGACGCGGTCTAACACTTGGTATTTTTGTCTTTTTACGTGTTTCTTTATTTTACTTGTTACAGGTCTTGGCGAGTCGGGAAAAAGAGCCCGTTCCGTATCAGAACGCCTTATTTATAGTAGCCGTTCTTATCTAATGCTAACACTAAAACAAAATAGTATCATAATTTACACCTACCTTACCTATGCCATAATTAATGATTTAAACCTACCTTACCTAGCTATCTAACTTTAGGTGCTACTGGAGGAACCACCCCTCTTGTCGACGGCTGGTGGACTTACGACTGTTATAGTCGGCCCTAAGGAACGAGCCCCTGCATAGGAGCTCGTGACAGAGTCGGTATGCCTCTGACGAGTAAGGGAACAAACTGTTCGACTTAGTGTAGGAGGATATAATCCGACACGTATAACGGAAGAAGAAGAAGATTTGTATTACGTTAATTCAATATTATTGTCCATCTTAACTGAATGTTCTCGATAGAATTGCTGTAAATCCAAGGTTGTCGGCACATTTGACACGTTTGGGGCTGCCCGTAGTTGAGCGATTGAAACCACTTCATAATGCAATGCAGATGGAAAAAATGGAAGCAAGCACCCATAGCAAGAAAACAGCATATGCCGGGAGAATCACAATACCCGCAAATATCCTGAAGCCTTTCGTAACAGAACCTCACATTGTAATATTTCGTGGATCCTCATGTCTTCCTTAGTTCTTATCCTTACTCCTGTCATTAACTCAAATGGCGTCATTCGTATGGCTCTTTGCCATGTGTTATTGATTGCTCTCTGAACGTCGACTACAAATTTGTACCATTCTCCTGGCTTATCGCTAGATAATTTGGATAATACGATTTACTCGCTCAACTTGACCATTTCCACGTGGCATACCAGTGACAATATGATGTAATTCAATATTATTCTCCTTGCAATATTTCGCGAATCTTTGTGAAGTAAACGCAGATGCCCTATCACATATAATTCGTCTGGGGTTGCCAAATGTGGCAGAAATAACCTTCAACTTCTTTATCGCTCCTTCTCCGTTGGTTGTTTTTGTTGGAAATATCCATACAAACTTCGAGAAAGCGTCGATCACCGTGAAAAGGTAATACTAAGATTTGGCCGTTGATGGTATAGGACCCAAATGATCAATGTGGAAGGTATCTAACGGCACTTCTCCATTCTCAATACATTCCTTTATCTTACTATCCATATTTGCGATATAGTAATCTTCGCTTAATCGCTCCTTCACCTTTTTCACTCCGAAGTGACCCCGTTCATGCTCTCCCTTAATCATTCCCATTTCCATCATTTTAGGCACGACGATCTTGTTTCGCTCTTTTTCCGTCTTGTAAACTACACCATTCATTACACAAAAGTCTTTACATTTTCCGTCTCGGTCGATCGCTTGCTTGATTGATAATATCTCATGGTCACTCTCTTGAGCACGTATTATTCCTTCGCTAACGACCGCAGATATCGCCATTACGTTGACTCGCGATAATGCGTCTACATGTCGCATTCTGTCGGTCGTTCGATGCTCAACCTCATATTCAAATTCCGCTAACGCCACTATCCAACGGCTGGTTCGCGCATTTGGATTCTTTTTCGCAACCGATTGTTTGAACGGTACGCAGTCAGTAACAATCTTAAACCGTTGTCCCAGTAGGTAGCACCGAAACTTCTTGAGGGTCTCCACGATCGCAAGCGCCTCCAATTCAAACGAGTGGTAGTTCTTTTCGGCGTCTGTTGTTAAACGACTAAAATAGTACGTTGGATGGAATTTGTCGTCATCTTCCGCACGCTGTATTAGGATTCCTGCCAACGCCTCCTTACTCGCGTCCGTGTACTCGCAGCACCGGGTACTCGCATAATGCCATTTTCACATCCGCGAACGCCCGTTGCCCTTCTAGATTGCTGTAAAAAGTGGCATCCTTCTTCAGCAGCTCTGATAGTGGACGAGCTCTTTCCGCGTAACGAGGAATGAACTTGCGAAAATAGCTGGCCAAGCCATAAAAACGTTGCATTTGCTTAGCCGTCTTAGGCATTGGAAACCGTTTCACCTTCAGTGCCTTACTCTCTGATGGTTCGATCTTCACCGGTTTGTAGTTTCGTACCAACTCATTCACCCGTTCCTGATAACGTGCAGGCACTTGTATCTCATCCGTCG
Source organism: Anopheles ziemanni (assembly GCF_943734765.1). Classification (NCBI taxonomy): domain Eukaryota; kingdom Metazoa; phylum Arthropoda; class Insecta; order Diptera; family Culicidae; genus Anopheles; species Anopheles ziemanni. The sequence goes on along the minus strand of NC_080705.1, from coordinate 51,665,418 downwards.
TTACTTGTATCCCGAACATCCATTTTTCAGAATCCTCGAGTTCACTGCGATTAGTCACTTCGTCTATTGTTTTGTTCCGACTCTCCGTGTTTCCGTTTTGGGCAGCCTTGCTAGCTATCTTCACGCCTTTATTGTTGATTATGAATTCCTTTGTCGCTAAAAAGTCCATGCCGAGCAATATCGGAGTGTTTATTGCATTCACTGGTACAACGGCAAATGTGATAGCATGCTTCTCACCGTCTAATTCTGCCTGAACGCTAACGCATTTTGGAGCTTTTCTCCTGTCGCTCACTTCCAGGAATAGCCTGCATTACGTCCTCTCGTATTAATGTAGTCAGATAAACCCAGCTGTCACACAGCTCACGGTGGCGAACCTGTCAAACTGACACTCGACACCAAGGTGTATAAATATAGAAGGTGACTTTATGTCGCTTTGGCAGGGGTGTCATATTTGAGAAGTGTTCACTTCCACCTGCAGTTCCAACTTGTTATTCCTTGCGTTTGGAAGATTTGTTTGTTTCAGTTTGTGATGAAATCAATATTAAAAATGAATTTGTGTAGTGCTTTCGGTCAGAAACTTGCGCAGTGGAAGTTTCGGTAAAAGAGCGTTTGCAATGCGCATGCGTATGTGTATGCGTGTTGGTTTCGAGGGCTGTCAGGTCAATCGAGAAAAACGCTATGACCAAAAAACGGGTCAAAAACGCATAAACTAAATTAAGTTTAAAGATTACAGTAATCAGAATGATACGTACCAGAAGGTTTTTAACGTGCGGTTTCAGGTGGCAATAAGCTTTCCTGGCCGGATTACCTGTCAACCTGGCCTTGGCATGGCCTAACCGGCTGTAGCATGCTTATCCTATACAGCTTTAAAATGATGAAATATCACAAGAAGAATCGGAACGATTCAAACCGAACATGCTTTGTATCACAATGTCAATTCAACCATACTCGAACCAACTGACCTAGATATTCAAAGACGAAACGCTAGCAGATTTTGGCCAACGCATTAAACCGAAACAGCGCAACTCGCAGGCGCATCGCGACGCGTAAAGGCACAGCCACGTGAAAACAATAACAAACAGCGTGACCACCGCGAACGCTTCAAGCGGAAGAACTTTGAATAACATAAACACAAAGCGGTAGAACCGCCAAGCGAAATCGAGCGCATAACGATGCGACAAGAAAGATACATTCTTTAGACAAGATAGGAAAACCATTTAATAAACAATCAGAGGGCAGGAACACAAAGTAAGAAGTTAAACTTTCACCAACGGAACGTAAATAAGGAACAACAGAACTAACCAATCAGAAGACGAAATGATGTCAACTAACCCCATTATACCGACGTAGTAATAATGAGTATAAAATAAAGAGATACGACAAATGACAGTGCAGTCGAGAAGTAGAGCACTGAAGAGTCGGAGTTAGACTCGGAGGACGTTTGTCGAGTAAAAGCGAACAGACGAGTCTAAATTTATTTCCTGACTGATCCAGCAGTAACAGCTCACTCCTCACTCTCGGCGGCCTTCTCCCATCGTTTTCCACGTCAACCACACGGCTGCGTGCCACCTTTTCCACTGTTTCCGCTGGTGCCTGACGGCCGGATGTGCCGACCACCCGCCGCAACAACACATGTATGTTCTTCAAAGAACAAAATGCGATCTTACGATCAGTCTTCCCCACCCATGTCCAGCTGCAGGAAGCGAAAAGTTGACGGCTGAAGAAGGCATCCAACACACGTGCGATTCGTGTATTCGTATCCCATTGCCCGGTTCCCGTCTTCTGCTGGTTAATAATATTATCGGTGTACGCAGTGTCCGTTCCAAGCTTTTCTTCGAATTCGTACAGTTGAGCAGTATCTGCGTTAGCGATCATCGCTGGAGGATGGAAAAGTAGAATAAGTGATTGGAAGCTACACTTTAATAGAGTAGAAAATATTAATTTGCCCGAGTCAGTAATCATGCTTTTTGTATAGACAGATCGAAGCTTTCTAAACGCTCCATGCAGAGATTTCCGCTTGCTTTTCAGCTCTTCTAATGAACAGTATCCAGAGGCTGCAATGGTGTTCCATGCGTTTGCTTTTTTCTGAATGTGTTTATAGTCAACAGACTTTTTATCCCATATTGCTGCATGAAGTTTAACGCTATCTATGAACATTAGGGCTTCCTCATCGCTCATGGTAATTGTCTAAAAATTAAATTGATCTAAGCACATTAACTATTCTTAGTTTTCTCCAAGCTGTTCGTCAGTTATTTTCAACCCCGAATCGCTTCCGGCACGCTTGAGGGGTGATAAAGGCAGCTTTCTAGGGCGTTCCGTAGAAAGGCACCAACTCGTCCACTTCGCTCACGGACGACCCTCTCAAGGCTCGATCCGCGAGTGTTCCCTCGATTCGCTATCGCGACTCAATCGCGCTAACCTTACACCTCGAATGGCGAATGTTACTGTCGGTGCAATCGTGACTCAATCACCAGTATACGAATCCTTCCGTGGTTTACTGGTACTGATGATGATTTGCCGTACGATTTGGGCAAGTTTTTTAAGCCTTGGGCGGTAACGAGTTTCACATTAGAAATCATGATTTTTGTAAGTGGAGACTGCTTTATATATTCTTGCATATATACGTGCAGTTCAGCAGATCCAAATCATCGAATTTCTCTAGTACATGTTGACGGAGTGTGAAAATCGCTACGCTACGATGCCGTGTGGACGCGGTCTAACACTTGGTATTTTTGTCTTTTTACGTGTTTCTTTATTTTACTTGTTACAGGTCTTGGCGAGTCGGGAAAAAGAGCCCGTTCCGTATCAGAACGCCTTATTTATAGTAGCCGTTCTTATCTAATGCTAACACTAAAACAAAATAGTATCATAATTTACACCTACCCCACTAGTCAATTTAGCCGTTACCATACAAGTTTTCCCACCCCCGATCCCTCTTGGCCCATACTTCGGCCTTTGCACACAACATGTCGAGTATGCCATCTCTTTTTATCGTGCAGCTCGTCATCGTCTGTCCCGCTCATCTGTATAAATCAACGTTCTGTTTTATCCAACCCGGGTGGTATAAACGTAACTTCCCGTATTTGGACACAGCGATTCAAAAATTTGTCTGTGTTAGTGGAATTGTGCGTGGAAAGAAAGTCAGTGAGCAAATGACAAGTTCGAGAAGCCGAATCAGTATCACAACAAGAAGTGAGTTGAACACACGCGAACGCAAATCTAATCGTGGTAATTGTTTTAGTTTCTCCTGGTCTTTAATTTCTTTTAGTGATTCCAGAACATTGTTATCTTCAGTTCGATGGAGACACTCAACTGTAAAAAGTAAGGAAAGCAGCATCTCAGGAAGCCGACAAAGCGACCGGGGAAACTACATCCGAGGCAGCAAAGTCGGAGTCGGAAGTTCCGACGCAATCGGTGTCGCCAATCCTAGAAGAATCCTAATAAAAGAGTATTATACGTGAGTATTTGTGAAAAAAAGTGTAAAAGTGTTCCAAAATTGTTTGAGTGTTAAATAAATGTTTCATAATTTTAGCTATTTGTGTCTGACATTTTTTTTTGCGGCATCAACCGAAAGAAATCATTTATCACTACTACATACATAAATTCCATGGTTCGCACCAACACATGCATAGATCAGGGCTGTACGTTCTCACTTACACACGCTCATAAGCCCGTGGCTCAAACTCCTGACTTTTCCTAACTTCTCCTAAATTTTGTATGGCCGAAATCGAGGTGAACCCAAATTAGGAGTTTGCATGCAAGTTTTTGCCTAGTGGGACCTTACCTATGCCATAATTAATGATTTAAACCTACCTTACCTAGCTATCTAACTTTAGGTGCTACTGGAGGAACCACCCCTCTTGTCGACGGCTGGTGGACTTACGACTGTTATAGTCGGCCCTAAGGAACGAGCCCCTGCATAGGAGCTCGTGACAGAGTCGGTATGCCTCTGACGAGTAAGGGAACAAACTGTTCGACTTAGTGTAGGAGGATATACCCCGACACGTATAACGGAAGAAGAAGAAGATTTGTATTACGTTAATTCAATATTATTGTCCATCTTAACTGAATGTTCTCGATAGAATTGCTGTAAATCCAAGGTTGTCGGCACATTTGACACGTTTGGGGCTGCCCGTAGTTGAGCGATTGAAACCACTTCATAATGCAATGCAGATGGAAAAAATGGAAGCAAGCACCCATAGCAAGAAAACAGCATATGCCGGGAGAATCACAATACCCGCAAATATCCTGAAGCCTTTCGTAACAGAACCTCACATTGTATTATTACGTGGATCCTCATGTCTTCCTTAGTTCTTATCCTTACTCCTGTCATTAACTCAAATGGCGTCATTCGTATGGCTCTTTGCCATGTGTTATTGATTGCTCTCTGAACGTCGACTACAAATTTGTACCATTCTCCTGGCTTATCGCTAGATAATTTGGATAATACGATTTACTCGCTCAACTTGACCATTTCCACGTGGCATACCAGTGACAATATGATGTAATTCAATATTATTCTCCTTGCAATATTTCGCGAATCTTTGTGAAGTAAACGCAGATGCCCTATCACATATAATTCGTCTGGGGTTGCCAAATGTGGCAGAAATAACCTTCAACTTCTTTATCGCTCCTTCTCCGTTGGTTGTTTTTGTTGGAAATATCCATACAAACTTCGAGAAAGCGTCGATCACCGTGAAAAGGTAATACTAAGATTTGGCCGTTGATGGTATAGGACCCAAATGATCAATGTGGAAGGTATCTAACGGCACTTCTCCATTCTCAATACATTCCTTTATCTTACTATCCATATTTGCGATATAGTAATCTTCGCTTAATCGCTCCTTCACCTTTTTCACTCCGAAGTGACCCCGTTCATGCTCTCCCTTAATCATTCCCATTTCCATCATTTTAGGCACGACGATCTTGTTTCGCTCTTTTTCCGTCTTGTAAACTACACCATTCATTACACAAAAGTCTTTACATTTTCCGTCTCGGTCGATCGCTTGCTTGATTGATAATATCTCATGGTCACTCTCTTGAGCACGTATTATTCCTTCGCTAACGACCGCAGATATCGCCATTACGTTGACTCGCGATAATGCGTCTACATGTCGCATTCTGTCGGTCGTTCGATGCTCAACCTCATATTCAAATTCCGCTAACGCCACTATCCAACGGCTGGTTCGCGCATTTGGATTCTTTTTCGCAACCGATTGTTTGAACGGTACGCAGTCAGTAACAATCTTAAACCGTTGTCCCAGTAGGTAGCACCGAAACTTCTTGAGGGTCTCCACGATCGCAAGCGCCTCCAATTCAAACGAGTGGTAGTTCTTTTCGGCGTCTGTTGTTAAACGACTAAAATAGTACGTTGGATGGAATTTGTCGTCATCTTCCGCACGCTGTATTAGGATTCCTGCCAACGCCCCCTTACTCGCGTCCGTGTACTCGCAGCACCGGGTACTCGCATAATGCCATTTTCACATCCGCGAACGCCCGTTGCCCTTCTAGATTGCTGTAAAAAGTGGCATCCTTCTTCAGCAGCTCTGATAGTGGACGAGCTCTTTCCGCGTAACGAGGAATGAACTTGCGAAAATAGCTGGCCAAGCCATAAAAACGTTGCATTTGCTTAGCCGTCTTAGGCATTGGAAACCGTTTCACCTTCAGTGCCTTACTCTCTGATGGTTCGATCTTCACCGGTTTGTAGTTTCGTACCAACTCATTCACCCGTTCCTGATAACGTGCAGGCACTTGTATCTCATCCGTCGTTACTTGTATCCCGAACATCCATTTTTCAGAATCCTCGAGTTCACTGCGATTAGTCACTTCGTCTATTGTTTTGTTCCGACTCTCCGTGTTTCCGTTTTGGGCAGCCTTGCTAGCTATCTTCACGCCTTTATTGTTGATTATGAATTCCTTTGTCGCTAAAAAGTCCATGCCGAGCAATATCGGAGTGTTTATTGCATTCACTGGTACAACGGCAAATGTGATAGCATGCTTCTCACCGTCTAATTCTGCCTGAACGCTAACGCATTTTGGAGCTTTTCTCCTGTCGCTCACTTCCAGGAATAGCCTGCATTACGTCCTCTCGTATTAATGTAGTCAGATAAACCCAGCTGTCACACAGCTCACGGTGGCGAACCTGTCAAACTGACACTCGACACCAAGGTGTATAAATATAGAAGGTGACTTTATGTCGCTTTGGCAGGGGTGCCATATTTGAGAAGTGTTCACTTCCACCTGCAGTTCCAACTTGTTATTCCTTGCGTTTGGAAGATTTGTTTGTTTCAGTTTGTGATGAAATCAATATTAAAAATGAATTTGTGTAGTGCTTTCGGTCAGAAACTTGCGCAGTGGAAGTTTCGGTAAAAGAGCGTTTGCAATGCGCATGCGTATGTGTATGCGTGTTGGTTTCGAGGGCTGTCAGGTCAATCGAGAAAAACGCTATGACCAAAAAACGGGTCAAAAACGCATAAACTAAATTAAGTTTAAAGATTACAGTAATCAGAATGATACTTACCAGAAGGTTTTTAACGTGCGGTTTCAGGTGGCAATAAGCTTTCCTGGCCGGATTACCTGTCAACCTGGCCTTGGCATGGCCTAACCGGCTGTAGCATGCTTATGCTATACAGCTTTAAAATGATGAAATATCACAAGAAGAATCGGAACGATTCAAACCGAACATGCTTTGTATCACAATGTCAATTCAACCATACTCGAACCAACTGACCTAGATATTCAAAGACGAAACGCAAGCAGATTTTGGCCAACGCATGAAACCGAAACAGCGCAACTCGCAGGCGCATCGCGACGCGTAAAGGCACAGCCACGTGAAAACAACAACAAACAGCGTGACCACCGCGAACGCTTCAAGCGGAAGAACTTTGAATAACATAAACACAAAGCGGTAGAACCGCCAAGCGAAATCGAGCGCATAACGATGCGACAAGAAAGATACATTCTTTAGACAAGATAGGAAAACCATTTAATAAACAATCAGAGGGCAGGAACACAAAGTAAGAAGTTAAACTTTCACCAACGGAACGTAAATAAGGAACAACAGAACTAACCAATCAGAAGACGAAATGATGTCAACTAACCCCATTATACCGACGTAGTAATAATGAGTATAAAATAAAGAGATACGACAAATGACAGTGCAGTCGAGAAGTAGAGCACTGAAGAGTCGGAGTTAGACTCGGAGGACGTTTGTCGAGTAAAAGCGAACAGACGAGTCTAAATTTATTTCCTGACTGATCCAGCAGTAACAGCTCACTCCTCACTCTCGGCGGCCTTCTCCCATCGTTTTCCACGTCAACCACACGGCTGCGTGCCACCTTTTCCACTGTTTCCGCTGGTGCCTGACGGCCGGATGTGCCGACCACCCGCCGCAACAACACATGTATGTTCTTCAAAGAACAAAATGCGATCTTACGATCAGTCTTCCCCACCCATGTCCAGCTGCAGGAAGCGAAAAGTTGACGGCTGAAGAAGGCATCCAACACACGTGCGATTCGTGTATTCGTATCCCATTGCCCGGTTCCCGTCTTCTGCTGGTTAATAATATTATCGGTGTACGCAGTGTCCGTTCCAAGCTTTTCTTCGAATTCGTACAGTTGAGCAGTATCTGCGTTAGCGATCATCGCTGGAGGATGGAAAAGTAGAATAAGTGATTAGAAGCTACACTTTAATAGAGTAGAAAATATTAATTTGCCCGAGTCAGTAATCATGCTTTTTGTATAGACAGATCAAAGCTTTCTAAACGCTCCATGCAGAGATTTCCGCTTGCTTTTCAGCTCTTCTAATGAACAGTATCCAGAGGCTGCAATGGTGTTCCATGCGTTTGCTTTTTTCTGAATGTGTTTATAGTCAACAGACTTTTTATCCCATATTGCTGCATGAAGTTTAACGCTATCTATGAACATTAGGGCTTCCTCATCGCTCATGGTAATTGTCTAAAAATTAAATTGATCTAAGCACATTAACTATTCTTAGTTTTCTCCAAGCTGTTCGTCAGTTATTTTCAACCCCGAATCGCTTCCGGCACGCTTGAGGGGTGATAAAGGCAGCTTTCTAGGGCGTTCCGTAGAAAGGCACCAACTCGTCCACTTCGCTCACGGACGACCCTCTCAAGGCTCGATCCGCGAGTGTTCCCTCGATTCGCTATCGCAACTCAATCGCGCTAACCTTACACCTCGAATGGCGAATGTTACTGTCGGTGCAATCGTGACTCAATCACCAGTATACGCATCCAGTATACGAATCCTTCCGTGGTTTACTGGTACTGATGATGATTTGCCGTACGATTTGGACAAGTTTTTTAAGCCTTGGGCGGTAACGAGTTTCACATTAGAAATCATGATTTTTGTAAGTGGAGACTGCTTTATATATTCTTGCATATATACGTGCAGTTCAGCAGATCCAAATCATCGAATTTCTCTAGTACATCACTACAGTCCTGATCCATGATTACACAGATTTCTCGTAAAGTTCGGGTGTCGAGATTCTCCAACAAAAAAGGTTTGTGTAGCACCGGGTCCCCCACACGGCACGTACGGCAGGGTGCTGCTGACCGAGCCTGGTCCGAAGGAGTCGAAGTGTGTATTTATCGAATGTCTCGATGTCCGGAAGGATGAGCGACAATGTCCGGAAGGAAAGTGGCTGCGAAGCGCTCAGAGAATATGTCACAAACAGCGGACGGGGAGTTGCCGCTTTGTCGCTAGCTAACACATCCAGGAAAACCGTGAATGCCAGACGGAAATCTACCGAACATCCAGAGAGCACGGGGGTTTTGGCGTGAACGCGTGCCTAGGCGCCGTACGTGAGCTTGATAGCGGATTTTGTTGTATCGCCGATATAAGGTGTGAACAACGTTGAAGTTACCTCGTGACGTTTGACAACCTCGGGACTGGTACACGCGATAGGCGGTCGGTTAGCACCACCACATCGAAGTCAGGCTCGGACACAGATAAAGCAGGGCCTTCGTCGCTCACTTCAGCTCATTATATTCGGATGACGTTCTACCTACACATAATCTAGCATTAGCACTGTCTTCCATACAGGAGCAAGTTGACGTTGTTGTTTCCTCAGTGTTGGAGGAAGATGTGCTAAGTGCTATAAACCGACTGCCTTCCTTAGCTCTTGTTGATGACCTCTCGTCGGGTCAGTTTTTATCGTTTCACCTCGTCTCCGAGTGTTAGTGCCATGGTCCGGAACCATTCGCGATATTCCCTTTCGCACGTCCATTAATGGTCGAGCCCGGACGGTGGGTTATCCGTGTTCCCATCGAGCACGGCCGTATTCTTTAACACTTTGACTGCCATGTCACCCAATTTTGGGAGACAGTAACATTTCTCTCCAGGCCATGTCACCCACTTTTTGGGTTACAGCGAAACTGCTTGCTCTCTCGCGTGCGAACATATGAGTAAGCGACTCCCTCTCTGAAGCGATTATCTTGGCCTGACGGTGAAATGCGCTCAAAAAGGCTTGGCAGTCAACGTGTTAACTGGGTCGCGCCGGAATAATCTTGCGCCCCAACGTACATATCTATTGTGTTAAATCGATCTTGCGCTTTTCTCCTTTCGACCTCCGCTTTCCTCGCGTCGGCTATTTGGAGGTTCAGTAGCGCCAAGTCAAGGAGCATTTTCCGTCTCCTTTCTTCTATACGAGCCATTCGACTCCTCTGGTTGCCCGTTCTAGCATCGACGGTCGCGTCGCTTTTCGAATATGTGTTGGAAGATTTACACTGAACGGAAAACTGGTGCTAGGGCTCCGAACTCACAGGAATCGTGTCACGCACCGTGACGCTCCCGGCGTTGCCCTCCTGTAGCGGCGTTAACTGTGCAGTCGCGTTGAATGGACCTGGCCCGAACGAAGCTTTACGGACGCCATCGCGCCATACCGTTGGACTCGTCGTGGGCGAAACATTGTGAACCCACACCAAACTGTACGCTTCGTGCATCGGAGTGTCCTGAATCATCTTCACTATCACTTTCGATCGCGATATCGGCGTGCTAAACTCGGAACTATTTTACTAGAAAACCGAACGTTTTCTTTCACGGCGCGCGAGTACTTATACGTATAAATCTCACCGCGCGCGGTCGAAACCACAAGATTTTTTGGAATGTTAAAGACAGAATGTCTTTAACGGAGCTCTAAGTTGAACGATGCTAAAAAAGAAAGCAACCAGCTTTTCTTGCCTATGCGAAACTATATTTTAAACTGCAACAGCCAAAAAATCGTCTGGCTTTCCTAATTCACGTATGACGAAGAGATCGCAGGCGCATCCTTCGATCCTTTTTATATTTCTAAAAACATCCCCGTCGCGGCGACGTTTATGTTCGGCCAGCTTCGTTGGACCGAAACGTTTCCAACACTACCCTATAATCGCATGCCTAATCTTGAAGCCCTAACGAATCAATAGTTCATTCGATCGTGAATATTTTTTGAAATTCTGTGATTATTTAGCTTAGGTTTTGTATGTGCAATAATGCACAATAAAATAACAGCTGTAGCTTTAAGAAATGTTGCAACTTTTATTAAATTGCAAAACATAAACAAACCACAGATGACGCTTGGCCCGAATATCGACGATACACGAGAGACCTTTTATGCCGCTTCGTTTTCCGTGCCCTTTATACAATTCCGTTTAATGAAACAAGTTATGTGGCGGTAAATTATTCATTTTATATGAATTTAATTGATGGAAAAATTTTGGCATGTTTAACCGGCACTCTGTGTATTTAAAACATTTTGACACATGGGACCACATATATCCCACTCCAACAGTGTAAGCACTGAGATAAATTTTCAGGATTTTGAATAAATCCATTTTCTAATGGAATATCTCCACTGCACTATTCGATGAGCTTTTCGAATGCTTTCCTCATATTTCGTACAGAATTGAATTTAAAAAATGGAAGGTTATTAAAAATTATAAAACCATGTACAATGATCGAAAAAAAATTGTATTCGAAAAGATGTACAAGGAATTTGGTGTTCAAGTGGATAAACCAAGACTAATGGGTGGAAATAGAACGACGGGAAATGCTTGTCGTCGGGCTTTTTCAAACAATAGAAGTTCTTACAACAACACATCAGTTCAGTTTCAAACAATAGAGATTTTTCTATCTGACTATATTGCAAAGACACATACATGTTTTGCATACATCATTACAATTGGTACAAAATGCCTTCTACTGTCCATAACGTTCTTGCGCATGTAGGTGAAATCATTGTAAATGCCCCAGCTCCATTGGAATTCTTAGGAGAGGAAGCAGCAGAATGTAGAAATAAAATATACAGAAGGGATAGACAAGAACTCGCCCGTAAAATGTCACGAGAATTCAATATTAAATACATTTTTATGAGAGCAGTACAATGATCCGATCCATAAATTTCAACAACATCTCTGACTAAATCGTTAAAAAATTAAAAAGCAAATCCCATACCTAGAGGCAGTAAAACCCTGTTTCGTAGATTACAGCTTCTCAATTAGTAATAGTATCATGCCAGTTCAAAACCTAAAAGATGATGGTACATGTTCAGAATATTCAGATAGTAGCTCTTCGTTAGAGATTATGTCCGCGTTAGATGCTTTAAATATCAATCATTTTCCAAATGACAACATTTTGAATCAAAGTTATCAGTAAATTTAGTTTGTTTCATATCAAACTTAAAATAATCTTTAAGTTTATATAAAAAAAGATTGAAAAAATAATGCACCCATACAAAATTCCAAAAATATGTTGTTTTTGCAGCGCCACCAGGCAGGATTGTCCAGAAACATCATAATTTCGTGTAATGTAATAGTATTACACGATATTACAATGAACAAATTGCAAAACAATTGATTCTGAATTTTATCCCGGCAATTTGCTCTTTTTGCTTCATATTGCCTTGAGCAGCTAGCGGACGCGGCTTATCACCACTACTACTGAAGCCCAACCGGTTAAAAGTTAAACTGTCCGAGCGGACCGTTGTTTTCACAACAATGTGTGTTTCCATTGATAACGTTGTGCGCCCTGTGAGCATCTCCAAACCTGCCTTGACGATTTTTATGTATGATGGTGAGGCCAGATGGTGCCCCACCAGCAAGAACCGTTTCGATAGCGAACCGGTCACGCCTCCGCCGTGGATCAGAAAGTGACGCATACACCAGTTAAATTTGCCGTCACACTCGCACCGCCGGCGTTCAAAATTTCCGGTTGGGAAACGATGTAACCGATTCGATTTTGTACCGAGCGCTCGTTAAAAATTGCATACCTGCAGGGACTCCGTATGGAAATCGTATGGGAAACGGTATCACCGATTCGAATTGTATGTGAGAGCGAAGAATGGAGAACGTAGAATGTATGTATGTTCGGTGTGTTCGCGCGTCTGCCACACGTTTTTTTCATGCATTTGTTTTGTTTATGGTCCGTTCTACCATTCTATGCAGCGAACAGTCGGATAGAAAACTACACGAAGCTTAAAAAATGCATGATATAAATTTCAAAATATCTCTTTTGGGGTTTATCGTAGCTAAACACAATCCGAAGACATAATGTTAACCTGAAAAGGATCTTTTCAACTCAGGTCATAACTCCTAAATCGCTTTACAACTGATGGAGTTTTGAACAATCAAAGATCAATGATTTTGGATGCATTTTCAACATTGCCATATGTTTCCTACCAAACAACAACTGGTAGAAAGATGTCTTCTTGGACAAATATGGTAGCTGCGAGGAGATACCACGCGTTTGACAAGTTGTTTGAAAAAATCGGTCACCGTTCAACATCAATGAAAATAACAAACGCATACGCCGTGGTGTAAAACATAATTTTTGTAACGGAAACAAAGTACAACAAAGACACAATCGAGTCATTTATCATATTTATGTGTTACCATGAAAGTAAAGTTGTTGAATCTCGACGACTGCGTTGAATTTTTAATCCAACCACGCACTTTCTCGTTTTCAATCAGCAAACAAACAAATCACAATTTTTCCGTTGCTCCAGGCGCAAGTAGTGCCAGGCTCAAAGCACCTTTTATGAATGCGCAATCAAACTATGTGCATTTCCTGTGCTTAAAGGAAAGGTACGGTATAACGGTATTATTTTTCCGGCCTCGCGTAGATTCTACATCAGATATTGCAATATGTTTTGCAACAGTGTCACCAACACTGAATAATTGAATGCATGCCAACGTTTTGTCCAAAGACTTCATGTTTTCAATAATCCACTCGATCGATTTTCATAATACAATCGCATCAATATTACAATAAGGCCATGTAATATCGAAACCCAAGCATTTGTGTTCCTAGGAAATTTACAAAGTAACGATAATTTGTCCGGTAGTGATCTTTTTTCTATCGGCGCGTGCAGTTGCTACAGCAATACAAGCGTATGTTTTGCAACAGCATTACCCACGCCGAGTAAACAAATGCAATTGAACAATAATATTTTCGAATATATTTTTATAAATAAAATTGCATTAGCTTGACGAAATCTTTTCTCTTTAAGATTGGCATCACCTGCTTGAAGCCATCATAATACAGGAAAAAATAATAATATAGATATGTTGCAAATTGCTAACCGTGTGAGTGAAAAGTCATGTTGGGATCAAAACTAGCGTAAACGCTCTGATTTCCTCAAATGACAAGGTAGGCTGAAAAATCCGATCCGAAGCCGATTTCTGCATTAAACACATGGCAACATGGGGGTGCTGGGTGGCAGGAGAAAAGGAAATACTGTGAAATATCTTGTAAATACCGTTATCATTGCCCGATCTATCCGGTCTGTTAATCTTTGGAAGCTAAGTACGAAGAAAAGTTCCTTGTGGAAAAATCATAGCTTTGAAAATCGTTATCCCGCATTGCATCATATCCGCTGGTACATGGTATTCTCGTTTTCCTTTTTTCATAATAAACAGAACTTGTTACATTATAACCACCTTTGCATCGTTTTGCAACAATTTTACTCCAACAACACTAGAAGATTCCGAGTGGATGATTTTAATTTTTATAGTGTGTGTTTGCCTTCACATCACAGTGGTGTGACCGACGAGAGTGGTAAAACGAGTGTTGTATTTTGTTTTGAATGGTTTGTGACAATTTTTGCAAGGGCACCTATTTATACATTTGGGTTGTATTTACGGGCAGAAGGAAGGGTCTGAGGGAATCTTCGTGGAACTTTAAAAGTTGCGTTTTGAAAAGGACTTGAAGTTTGTCCAAGACCGCAAGCCGCTATCTACCACCGTTTGGGCGCAAGTGCCAAAAACATGTTCCCATTGAATCCTACAAAAGTCATTGACATCAGTACACAATGAGATGACGCGCATTCGATTTCTTGAACAAAAATTTTTGGGTCAAAAAATATTTATATTTTTCGAATAAAAAATGACGACCATCAATTCAATACGCCCCTGATTGCCCCTTGACTACATCACTGACCGGGCGTCTCCATAGCCAAGATAATTTATCTTGCTTGTTTTTTAAAAATTTCGTCCGTTTGTTGTGCGAACCTCATGTCCCAAACTCGTTGATATATATTGGGTACACAACGTGTTGGATTTCAGGTTGGCGATAGCCAACCTTGTTTCCAGTATTTCTTTCAGATTCAATCATGCCATTTCAATGGTTCGAGACGTCAACAGCGCTACATACACGACGACGATGCAAGAGCGAACGAGACGGAACCACATGTGCGGCAAGAGCCAACACCCCGAATACACGTCCATTCAGCAGGAGCATCAACTGCCGACTGACCGACCCGACTCCGACCGCTGAGTGTGGGCGTACGCGCACACACCAGCGGAACGAAAGAGAAGAGTTAGGCAAGACAATAACCGATATGGGGAAAGCGTGGGAACTTTTTTTTGCCGTTTTGTGCGTGCCTTTTGCATACCGACCCAATTACCCGGGACAAAACCCGGGTTTCTCAGCTCCTATAAGTATGCAACACGGTGCAATCGGTATCGCGGATCGAATGAATTTAGTCGTTTCTACTGGAAGACCGTGCAGAGAACCGGACAGACAACCGGCTTCCATTTTGTATGGAGAAAAGTTCATTTTGTGTTACCAGGGTGAGGGTTATTGCTAGACGGGCCAGATTAAAAATCCTCGCCGGCCAGATTCGACCCGTGGGCCGTATGTTTTACATGTCTGCTCTAAATAGTTGTAGCACATTTTTATAGTCCTAAAACCTAATTTTCTCCTTGTTCTTTCCTAGTCCTGTCCAACTGCATTCTACTAGGAAATAAGGACTAAACAATATTTATAATGCTTCATGCATTCGCTGATGCTCTCCTTTATCACCTATTTCACTGCAAAGCCAGCTGTCTAATTCGTTAAATTTGTTACCATATCCTAATGCTGCATTAAGTGCAGCTAATTCTGCCTTCATCAACACTTAAGTTGCAGCGAACGTAGGCTGACCCCACCGCATACGGAGGACGACATACAGGTGTGCTGGTGGACGGCAGAATCAAGCTGGGTCTTTATAATTTGACCCAAGCGGTTGTTATAGTAAAGTTGGCGGTGCCAAGATTATGACATCTGCCGGCACTCGTTAATGTCCTCGGTCGCAGATGATAGTCGGCTATACATATGATGGCTTCCTGCTTTGTTGCATCCTTTATGCTCCATCTATAACCGAGGAGCCATACGTGAAGCTTTTTACACCGAACGAACGTTTTTTCGAGCGGCTGGAGCTTTCCGTGTGTCAGCACTGCCTCTCGCTCTAATGATAGTTTTCTCTTTCTTTCCTTCGGTTCACGTTCGGTGCTCAGAATTCGAACGAACGTTAGCTAGCGCATAGAAAAAGTCGAGCGAATTTTTTGGGCATTCTTCCCCTTCCATGTGGGAAAAAAAAAACAGACCAACTGTTATAAATATGGTATACATTGACTGCCGCAAAAAGCTCGGGCCAAAAAATTCGGTATACGCCTTCGTTCGCTTACGTGTGGCTCCTCGGTAAAAGGGAAGTTGATTTTAGATTTTAATGGAGTTACTTGAACATAACGTATTTCTTTTTTCGTTTACCTTTCGCTGGTTTCTCTTTGGACGCTTTTGATGATATCTGGATCGGTGGGTCACTTGCACTATTTTTGATACCGTGGGTGGTTATGAGTCGGGTTTTTATTATATTGAAAATTGTCACCGGGGTGCCACACGTGAAACTTTTTACACGAACGAACGTTTTTTCGAACGGCTGGAGCTTATCGTGTGTTACCGAGGAGCCACACATAAGCGAACGAACGCGTAGTCCGAATGTTTTGGCCCGAGTTTTTTGCGTCAGTCGGTGTATACCATATTTCTAACAGTTGGTCTGATTTTTTACCCGTACATGGAAGGGGAAGAATGCCCGAAAAATACGTACATGGAAGGGGAAAAATGCCCAAAAAGCGAACGTTCGCTAGCGCACAGAAGAAGTCGAGCGAATTTTTTGGGTGGCTCCTCGGTTAGCATAGCCTCCCGCTATAATGGCAGTTGTCTCTTTCCTTCGTTCGGTTCACGTTTGGCTCAGAGTTCGAGCGAACGTGCGCTAGCGTACAGAAAAAGTCAAGCGAATTTTTTGGGCGTAGTTCCCTTTCCATGTACGGGTAAAACAACAGACCAACTGTAATAATTATGGTATACACCGAATGCCGCACAAAGCTCAGGCCAAAAAATATGGTCTACGCGTTCGTCCGCTTACGTGCGGATCCTTGGTCAAAATTTTTTTATTTATTTATTTGTAATCTTACTGTTATTTACCCCGAGGGCTATATAACGTCTAAACTTAAAATTAAGTAAGAAACAGTTAACAGAGGAAAGAGGAAGCAAGGTTGCCCAAAGGAAAGAATTAAGCTGAAGAGAAGAGAAGACGGGAACGGAAATGGGGAATAGAGAGGTTGCCTTCAATGATGCTTACATTCTGTTTGACTTCAGAGAGTGCGCGGAGGAACGCGTCGTTTTGGCCGTATCGGGTGAGGCGACGGGGGATATCCAACGGAGGCGTATCACGTAGCGGGCTAGATGGGGCATAGAGAGGAATGGAGGAGAGGATGGAAGGGGCATCCAAGTGATTGAGAAGAACACCCGTGACAAAGAGTGCCTGCGCGTTCTTGTGCCGCACGCGAATCTCCTCCACCCCAGGAGATGACACCGAGAAGAATAGGGAGGAATAGGAGAAGAGTTGTTGCCAAGGAATCGCCGCACGCCAATCCACTTAAACCTCCGCTGAATGCCCTCGAGCCTGTTCTTAGAGGTAACCCCAGCAACAATAAAGCGATTTGAGGCAGAGAGGGTCGCGAATCTCAGTCGCAATCCGAGCCGAGTGATTTGTTCGCATTGGCGACGGTCGCGTCCAAATGTGCGTCGAAGGTGAGGGCGCTGTCCAACCAGACCCACAAATCGTGTAGTCTGCATGGTCTGAGGTCTGCCGAACTACACCATGCAACATTTACCAGGGCAAAGCGTGAGCCCGTTGATGATGCACCAAGCCGAGAAATCGTCAATGACACATCGGAGGGGCCGGAAGTCGGCAAGTGAGGAGATAGCCAGGAAGATCTTAACATCATCGGCGTAGAGCAGGTGTCCCTCACTAGGAAACATGCTCGTACAATCGTTGATGAAAAGACAGAACAGGATTGGACCAAGAACACAAGAAAGGGTCGGATAAGCAATCTACCATCTTCACATTGTAGATGCGATCGGACAGAAAAGACTTGATCCCGGATAGGAGAGGATCAAGGATGGGAGTTGAAGGCGGCTTTGAAGTTGGTATAGATGACATTGAGTTGCCCACCGGCCGAGACGTTATCAAAGGCACATTTAACTAAAGTCATCAGGTTGGAAGTAGTAGAGCGACAAGGCATGAAGCCGTGTTGGTGAGGAGAAATACAGGAAGAGAAGCTAGAGAGGAGGTTGGTTTGCACAACGGACTCATAAACTTTGGCGGGGGAGCACAGGAGGGATATACCGCGGTAGTTAGATGGTGTCGAACGGCAGCCTTTCTTATGAATAGGGACCATGCAGCCCCTAAAAACGCAAGAAGGGATGCCGTCGGGACTTGGAGAGGAAGAGGGCTTAAGGGAGAAGAGTGCAGAGAGGACTGTATCATTCATCGACTGTATGAAGTTGAGCGGGCTATTAGCCAAATTAGCATTAGCCATTTTGCGGGAGTGGGTCGACGCAGTCGAGTTACCGTCGGACAGAGAGGAAGAGCCCCGCCTGGAGTTAACGTGGTGCCAAAAGGAGCGGGGATGGGACGAGAAGCGGGTCTGCAGCCGCCGAAGGTACACCCCATAGCGAGTCCGATTTAGCACGGTAAGCAGCCGAAGCATACTTAAATGTCATCTTATGGAGCTCGCTGTTTACGCGGTTGTAAATCCGGAGCGTACACCTCACATCCGCCTTCAACGCACGAAGTTGCCTGTTTGGTAGTGATGTGCGCTCTGAGTGAGAATGCGTGAGTGATTCGAATCTTAAGTTTGGGATCACTACATGGGCGACTAGCGACTCTTTTACCAACTCGTTCATTCTTTTGGGTTTCGAATCCCATATTCCCAAAATGGGATTCGAATCACAACTTGGGATTCGAAACACAACTTGGGATTCGAATCACAACTTGGGATTCAAATCTCTATGGCGACTAGTGACTCTTTTACCTACTCGTTCATTCGTTTGGGATTCGAATCCCAGTTAAGGTTTCAAATCACCTCGAAGGTTAATAAATCATTTTACACGTTTTAAATCACAAAAGAGTGACTTAAAGATTCGAATTATCGTTATGATTATTCACTCTGATTCAAATCTCTAAAAAGAGTTGTTATTCTCATCACTACTGTTTGGCCAAGGAGGATCTGGGGGAGGGCGTAGAGGAGGTGTTGTAACTGCAACCGGTAGAGCCACCGAAAGAAGAAGAGTCGAATAAATGCTTTAGACGTGATCCACTGATCAGTCATTTTAATTTATTTTCTTCTCACTAGTCAAACTAGTTATATAAACACTAGTTATTTACAGTGAGTAAATAATTTAAAGTCTTATCGGCAATTCATGTGGTGCGATTAAGTAATTGAGCGAACGTTATAGAAAAACAAAGAAAGTGCGAAGGTGTAAATTAAAAAGGTGTAATGTAAAAACAAAACACCAGAAAAATATCAATTGCCGAGCTGTGTGTGTGCGCTTCGAGCGGCTGTGCACTTCCCAGCAGGCCATGGCTATCAACAATGATAGCCAGCGATATTGTATGAAGAAACAGTTTGGCCTGCAGGTAAACACGACCAAACTAAGCGTGGCAGTCAACGTGTTAAACCCGATATCCGTGGCACGAGCCGTGGTTCCGATGGTAACGACAGTGACTTGCATTCAAAAATTACGCACAAAAACACAGATGGTCAACACCCCACCTTCCCGCGCCCCACTCTCGCAAGGGCAAGCGCACCTACGCTCGAGGATGTACACATGTATTCCACCGACGGGTGATGCACCTAGATCAAAACGGCGAACGGGTAGGCGTGTGAGTAGAGAAGCACGCGCAGGGTGAATGCAGTGTCAAACAAATGGGGAGAAAATGACCAAAAGAGACAGAACAGGCAAAAAGAGAGTGTGTGAAAAGTTGGTTGGACAAACACAGCTTTTTCATTCTCGTAGTACCAAAAGCTCTCGAGAGCATCAAAACACCCGTTGTAGAGCAGCAACCGCTCTCGAAACCCATGCCATCTCCATTGTACGATGCTCTCGAGCACGTATCGCGCGAGCAAATGGCCTCGGGGCCGAGCGGCAACTTCGCGTCGACCTGCATATTACCTGAATATGCACATGAGCATACGTTGAACATACAGCGTCAGTTTCTATAGCGCTGTGGCCCTTGGGATTTGGCAGGCTATATGGTAAGCCATACTGTGCTTCAAAGCTTATATTGTTTGTTCTAGATGTCGTAGTGAGTTGAAATTTTCATTGATTATACTTAAAAATATTTTCTAACACATCACATTTAAATAATAATATAAAAGATTCGATAAGAAAGTATTTTTGTCATTCAAATATATTTTATGCATTCATCAACTGTTCCTCATTGTTTGGCTCTGCCCTTTTCACAATTGGCTTCCACTTACTACACATGTTCTCTATTGGATTAAAATAGGGGCTATATGATGGAAGTAGCTTGAGCGTGTGGCCTTCGTTTTCTATATCTGTTTTGACTTCGCGAACTGTTTTTCTATAACTATAACTTTGCTGCTACGATGGAATGGAACGTTATCCATTACTAGGATACATGATCCGATACCACTAGTTTTTTTTTACATTTCGAAGGAACTCTATAAAACTATATTTATTGCACTTGTTTTCACTTAGGATTGAATCGCGTCCCAATACGGTTGAATCGCGAGCCACAACGGAGGAATGTATACAGTTTGAGTTTTTTCTTGCGCGATTACGTTGATTCTGCGCTCTTCTGCGATCATCGCTGTATCATGCTTTAAATTAACTAGCTTTTGGCATGCCTCCGTTAGTTGCGACTGGGTCGTATCATCTCGTTCTTCCAAACGACAGAGCAATCTTACGCTAACCTCGGCGTCCATCTTTCAGACCACAGACAAACAACAAACATTTAAATGTTTCTTCTGTGAGGCCAGCCAATTCCGCTTTGACGGTAGCCTTGTTAACTCTGCACGCGAATGTCACATAATCTTCCGTATGAGCTTTCTACAGTTGCAAGCATTTGAACCGTCTTGTTGCGCGCGGTTCACGTCCCGGCCAAGCGAAGGATTTGGCCGTCTGGGACCCGTGAATTCGTCACCCAACGGGCTTAACGCAGATTGGGTGTCTGCCCCAAAAGTGCTTGTACGTCTTTGTTCCTATTACCTTCCCGCTAGTGCTCTTGCGCTCTCGAGAGCCTATGCCCTAGAAGGGGGAACAAAGAGAGTAGTCGCGTTTCGGATTGGGGGGCAGATTGACCCGTGAGTACGACCTGAAAACAAGCAGTTTACAAACGCGGAATTTACGAATTATAGTCAACCTTTCTCCAGGGACGTTTCTCGGGTTTACAACTTTCTACCCGAGAACGTTACTTAACACCTAAAAACTCTTGCACACCTGAGCAATGCCTGCCAATTGTTGTTTATTTTTAATGTAAAAACGAGTATAGAATGACATTTAAAACAATGTTGTCGTCGCCAACTTGTCGACAACTTGCGCTGATACTTCACACATGAGCAATGCCAAGGTAAGCTATTCTGACAGAAAAACAGAGGTTGTCAAGTATTGCTTTGGTATTACCTTGGCAGGCATTGCTCAGGTGTGCAAGAGTTTTAAGAAAGTTATTGATATTTGTTCATTTTTGTGGTGATCTATGTATATCTTCCTACAACCCTCGCTAAAATGTTACATACCATGCAAATAATCATGCAGGGCCTAGATTTAAAACATTTTCATACACAGTTCAAAACATTTTCAGATCTTATATCACATTTACATTTAAATTTAAAGGCTACATTGGAACATCTCGATATTGTAAAAGTTTCGATATGCCATCACGTACATCTTAGTCTAAAAAATTCAAAATGGAATCACGATAGTAACATAAAAACCAAAAAAGACAATTAATTTACTATTCTTATTTACATTATTACCTACATCTGATATCTTAAATTAGGCTCATTAAGCAAATAATGGCGTGGGTTCGAATCCCAACCGAGACCGGACCCTACCCTGTACGAGAGGACTGACTATCCACGTACAACAGGGAAACAAGTCTCGTAAACCCCTAACGGGCAGGCATGACCAAGAGGTCGTTACGCCAAGAAGAAGAAGAAGCAAATAGTAATTTACTGTTAATTCATAAAAAAATCTTCTCTGAAGCATCTACTTATATTGTCCACCATTTTTGCAACATACCCTTCGCAGTCCTGCTTGATTATCAAGCGTGAAGCATTTTGAATTGCTTCAATAAGGCTATCTTTGTTATTCAAATATGTCCTAGTTACAATTTTTTTCCATTCACTAAACATAGTAGGCAAAGGATGAAGGAATGGAGAATGTGGTGGCAAGTACATTATTTTATCACTTTCTTCAAAACATTCACGAAATTAAGATGCAACTACATGTTGTTCGATACACCTAGAATTGAACAAACCAATTTCGTGGCATTCTGTTAAGTAACTGATCCTGTTGGGTAAACGTGCCGTACAATGAATCATTCACAGGTAGGTTTCTCATAGAAAATTGGGTTTTTTTGCACAGACATCTTTTGAATTGAATCATTTCTCTGAACATTTCTTCGGTGGTTGCTGTTATTTTGTTTATGGATATTTGATCCAGTTTAGCCAGTTGTCAAAATGAACAGCCTATGTTTCCCGCGTGTGGGTTTTGTGCGTTACACCGAGTGTATGTGTCAAGAAGCTTGGAATCTGATGTTTCCCATATGTGGTTTTGTGCCTACCGTTGTGTTGTTTTGTTATTGTACGGTGGCGCGAAATCCAAAGACAACATTTGTCTCATTCTTGCAAGTTTGTTACCAGTAGTGCTTGTGCTTTGTATATTCTCTTATAGAATGAAACGAAACTGTTCACATTTCAGTAAGCTTCATGCTACGGGGCAACTATATAAAATGTCTGCTCGGCGGGTAGCCCTTGAGAGCCTTGTAGTGCATCCTGCATCGGAAAATGCTGAATCTGTATGAGAAACCCAACATTTTCCTATGTGAAGGAATTTATATGATTAGTAGAAACTTTCTCATTTCCGTGTGTAAAATGATATTTTGTGATTACTTGGCTTTCTATTTATTGGTTGAAACAGTTACTCCAAACGAAGGAGGTCCGACTGTTGAAACGCAGGTAGGTGATGATTACCATTGGGAAGAAGAAGTAGAGTAGTTCGTGTAAGATTACGATTCATCTGTGATGCACACCGATGAACTATTTCGCAACTGCACCGAGTCCGTTGCTTTAGGCTTGGGAAATAGCCCCTGGTAGTCAGGGTAGTACCTGTGAGACCTTTAGTAACACGCGCTTTCACCCTTCAGGAGTTAGTTGCGTGCCACAGCGTCCTTTAACTGAGATTTTAACCTATGGACAGATGCCTCTTCCCAAGAGGAGGGAGTATGCTTGTTTCGTAGTCCTCCGGGGCATCGAGCAAGCTGAACCCTCGTCAAAAAAAATAAATAAAACTATTTCGCAAGATGGCATTTTCAGATCACTACAGGGAGTACACTCCTCTTCTGCAACTTAAACAATTCGATGTGATTCGAGACGTTGTGGTAGCAGATCGCCTACATCTGATCGTCCTGGGTGTGATGAGACGATTGCTACGAGGCTGGTTGTATGGACCATATGGGGCAGCTAAGTGGTCAACAACTCAGTCCACTCGGATATCAAGAGCATTGGAAAATATGGAATTGGAATTCGACAGCATGCGGTATAGTCTTTCATCAAAATAAAAGGAAAACCCTTAAAAGAAACAAATAAATACTTTGATAATGAATTCCAGTCTACTGGAATAAATATTTGTACCACCAATTTAAGTACACTATACAGCGAGGATAAAGAATACGATCCAAACGATATAAAATGTAAATATGTAAATCTTTAACAATATTTGAATAAACAACTAGATCGTTTTATTTATTCATGCGACAAATGGTTCCAGCTTGCAATCCTTTCGGAAACGTAACTGTTACAAAACGCCTAGTCAGATTGCTGTCCGTTGATGGCCTCGTTTGCATTGGAGTTACTGCGTCGTCATTTTTGTCAACCAATACTCAGTTAATTTTGGCCTTATGAATTTGCTCATTTGAAAACGCCGGGTTTGACCGTTTCATTTTGGATGAACCACGTATCTAAAAATGGGGAAATGATCATCAATTGATCGATAGAAGCGGTGGCCTCATGCAGAGAACGTACCTACTCTACCTCCAACTACTACGGTTCGAAATCATACAACGCAAACCACCTCTGGTAAGTAAAAATATAATTGATATTGTTCTTCTTCTCTATTCCACAAATCCACAGGAAACATCCTAAGCACAGGCGCAAGAGCAGGACAACCGTGAACCAAGCCCGAACGACGAAGACTGCTCAGATGCAAACAACAAAGAAAAAAACAACCAAACTCGGATGTGCACAACATAGATGAGAACCAAATTGACATAAGGTCTATAGAACCCTACCTTCGTGTTTTTTACATTAACAACCATGAAATTGCCTTTCTTTATTTACCTTTACAATACAAATCTTGGTTTTCATTCGTTTTTGACAGAAGAAAAAGCCTTCGTATAGGTCTTCTTGTCAGAACCGTAATTGTCTTGTCAGAACCTTGTAATTGTCCTAAGCGGTGTACTTTTAACGATTTTGCGCCGCCGGGGTTTGCTTCGGGTGCTGAAGTGCTGACTTTCATTTCATTTCATTTCATTTTATTGTACATAAATTGTTTGTCCCGAGGGCTATACAATTGGAACAAAATTGGGAAACAAGGAACGATAACGTAGCGGAAAAGGAAACGAAGAAGGATCATGACGTATGGGGCACAAGGTGGGAGCGAAAGCTGGCAAGGGACACGTTGTAGTCAAACCGATCACTCACGGCATTGAAGGCACGCAGGGCACGCAACCATGGGTCGTTCTGCGCAAACTGTGCGGCGGGTGGGGATAAATAGGGCAGGACGCTCACGGAGTTGATCGAATGGAACGTAAAAGGGAATAGCCGCAAGCAGGGAAGAAGAGTCAATGTTGGAAAGGAGGATGTTAGCAATCAGCAGAGCACGCGCGCGGTTATGCCGATCCTTAAGACTGTCTAGCCCCAGAAGTTGGCACCGGACAGTATAGGGAGGTAAGGAAGCGCTGGGGTAGTTCAAAAGGCGCCTCACGGCGATACGAGAGAACATCCTCTGCACCCTCTCCAGCCTGTCAAGAGCAGTGACACCAGCGGGAGACCAGATGAAGCATCCATAATCCAGGATTGGACGCACCCAGCACCAATACAGTGCACGCAGACATAAAGGGTCCCGAATCTCGGAAGCCAGGCGGATTATTAGGCCCAGGATCTTATTTGCGCGCTCGATTACCGAGTCGAGCTGCGGCGGAAAAGATAGCCGGTTATCAAGCAACACCCCGAGGCCTTTCACGACAGACTCCCGCGGAAGCGGCAGACCATTCAAGAAATAGTTGTGTTATCACGTTTAGCCGCTCCTCGGATAAATTGATACACAACTATTTCTTGAATTTCGGTGCGAGATTGTTCTTCGGCGCGAGATTGTTTTTCGGCGCTAGATTGCTTTTCGGCGCGAGATTGTTGTTCGGCGCGAAATTGTTCTTCGGCGCGAGATTGTTGTTCGGCGCGAGAAACATTTTGGCACGCACAACACGAGGCCGTTGGCAATACACCAGGAGGAATAGGAATC
Source organism: Anopheles ziemanni (assembly GCF_943734765.1). Taxonomy (NCBI): domain Eukaryota; kingdom Metazoa; phylum Arthropoda; class Insecta; order Diptera; family Culicidae; genus Anopheles; species Anopheles ziemanni. The sequence continues at coordinate 51,640,057 of NC_080705.1, read as the reverse complement.
AGCAAAACGTTGGAGGGAGAGGAGATCATTAGACGAGGATACAGGAAGAAAAATTTGACGTCATCCGCGTACATCAGGCATCCAGGTGGCAGAACCCCGGCGCAAGCGGTGATGAAAAGTGCGAAAAGTGTAGTGGACTGAGGGAAGGAGAGAGGAATGAACAAAGGATTCGAGGACTTTAGACACGGCACAGGTTAAGGAGAAACTTGGATAATTGGAAGGAGTGGAACGGAATTTAGATAGAACTTCCTTTATTCACTACGCTAAAGTAACTCATTTGGTGGTGCGCTCCAAGGTCCATCAGGGCCTTGGATCACACCGCCCAACTTAAGGCTAGTTCGGTTGGGCTCATTCCCCTCGTGTTCAACGTGCTCCCAGCAGTGCTACCTGTAGTTTAAGACGAAGGATCGATATGTTACGAATGGGGGCTACTCTTGCCTACGCGGTTAGTAGGCGTATCGTTGCATTAGAATGTTACAAGCTCCGGACGTAAACACACAACGCATCTACAAAGATATGCAGCTCAACGATAGAAGCTCGTGCAAGCATCATGGCACTTCGAAATTGTTGGCTTTTTCCAATAACTGCAGGCACTTTGGATAACCGTCGCAAGGTTCCTTTGGAATTTGCTCATCCCAATCCTTAATCCACACGACAATTGATCTAAACAAGATGCGGCCGTGGATGGTGATGTGACTTATTTAACCGAGCGGATCATGCACGCTCAGCACAAAACTTGTTACTCCTCGTTTTGTTGGATTCCTCCGTAACTCCAATATATCTGTACGAATATTGGAGTATTGAATTTTGTAAACGAATGTGTCCGAAATTGATTCCCAAAACACACCGAGGATCTTCTTATACACCGCGTTCTTATCCTCAATGGATAATTTCTTCTCCTCATGTTTTTGTCTCTCTGGTGGAACGGCTTGTAGCAGCCGCTTGCAATTTCTAATGAAATTGCGTATGTAGAACCCAGCTTGATCGTGGACAGTTATCACTTGGGTTGTCGTCTTTATCGCTTCTTCCTCGTCGTCAAAACTATCGTTTTAGTCGTCCACGTTGTGCTGCTTAACGATGGCGTCGTAGGCTTCACTGTGTGACTTTTTGCACCGTAACGCGTTTTCGTTTTTTAATATTTTGGCGCAGGATGGAGAGCACGTAGCACCAAACGTCATCACTTGCATAACGTACACTTCAGGGCAAGGTGGGTCCTAAGGGAGGAGAGCTCGATGGCCTGGTCGTGGCAGCCATATTGAAGTTGATTTTGACAATTGCTCTGAGTTTTGTTTACCAACAAAACGACAGCCATGTGTTAGCAAGCTGACAGTTCTAGTTTATACGATTACCGGAAGATTCTACCGTCATTGCCCACAACTTTACAGAGAACATCATCTACGATATATTGCGATACCATCCTGGTTCCATCTATGATATAGTGAATGAGGTTGGACAACATGAGGTAAAGCGTCTTGATCGTACCACGGCACATATGTTAAGGATATTAAGTTCATTATACTTTATTTTTCTTTTAGAGTTATTAGCAGCAATTTGGTATTTGTAATTTGTAAATTACAAATTGTAGTCTCGTTTGCGTTCCTTGTGCTGGCAGTGTTACGTACTATCGTAACGTGAGCTTGCGAGTAGGAACGAAAACGATTAAAGAAAAACTGACCGACAGAAGCGACAAGTTAGTTTATGACCAAAGATATGTTTGAAGCTGTGTAAACAGAAGGTACGTGAGGTGAAACTTTGATACATTTGGTCGAAAAATCGGTGACCCACTACGGCCTATGGCTTCCTAAACATTTGCCATGCGGACAAAATGAAAACATTTGAAGAATCGGTTTGTTTGGTTCTCGAGCGTTGTTGTTTGTTTATCTTCTAAGGACGTTTCCCGGCAAATTTGGGTATCAGCATATTGTCAAAAGCTATTTTTCGATTTTTTGCAGTCTGGACGTCAAAATGCTCTACATTCCGCTACCTTATACTACTGTTTCCTAAAAGTAAGGTGCATTTGGTGCTCAAACGGGGCGCATCAAAGGTATTGGTGGATTGTTATTTTTTTCTTGTTGCTATATGTGTTTTTGACTTCTTCAGAAAATTTCATGTAAAAAAATTAATCCGGATTGGAGATACGATTTTTTTGTGGCCGTCATTGGATTCGGCTTATTTTTGTTCGTGACGATAAAGTGTGGTAGGTAGAACACGCGTGAGTTAAGATTGAGCAACTCGGCGGGAGTAAGTTTGCGTATACAGGCTGGCCCCGGTGTTCGTCACCAAACGGGACTTTGACAGCGACGAAAACCGAGGCTAGCGGACTGCAGTTCTTACGTTTATAATACCTACTCAAGACTTGACTAACAAAAAACAAACGTTGGATGTGTACATTCTTCTCGTCTGAATTTTCAATGGTTGATATGAAGATGTTCATCAAACTATAACAAAGTTTGTGTATTTAATCATCAAATCAATGGCCATCAATCGTTTTGTACTCCGTTTTACTTGCTGGGTTTCGACCAAGGTGTATAAATATAGAAGGTGACTTTATGTCGCTTTGGAAGGGGTGCCATATTTGCGTTTACCTCTTGTTTACCAACTAGCTTAATGGTAAACCCTTCGTATGCTGACCAATTGGTGAGCGCCTGTTGTTGTTTATGCAATGTTTTTGTATACGTGAGTGTCGTGATCGCCAGACACAACTAGCTTTTCTATTACTTTTTATTTTCGCCTTTCGCACAACTGTTCCCTATAAAGCTAACCACAATACAGCTCCTCGCAATTAAGCTCGCGCTTCACGAGCTGGCCGACGCCGGTCCCTCTGTCTTCCTCTATGATTCGGTCCAACATCCACATTTCTCTTTCCGTCTCCTTCCCTGACTCGAAAATCTCTTCCTATTTCGCCCTAACCACTACATCTTCCTCCTTTCCCTTACACTCAATGATTTCGTGAAGAAAATCATTTTCGAGGTATTTCGAATTTTACCTTAACTGAATTTCAGATCCGCTGCTCTCTATGCTTAATTATGGTATAACATTTATGCGACGTTACACATTATGTTATCTTTAAAGCTTCCTGGTACTTGTACATCTCTTTTGGGCCTGTTTTGTTCTCCAGGATAACTCTTGCATCACTAATTAGAACACTGTACTGCTGCTAAGTACCTCTCTTGCTTTTGGAATGACTCTGTCTGTTCTCACTTTTGTGGATTGTGACTGACCAATCGCTTGCGTAGGGTGCCATTCTTCCTGAGAACGATGATTTGTAAGGCATGTCCTTTCTATGCGACCGAGAGTATGACAATTCCGGCATCTCTTTTGTTATTTGTTATTTTATTCTTTAATAATTGTCCACCTTAAAGGTTTAACAATGTTTGATGAAACCTTGAATCATGGAAAAGAAGGAAGAATGAAGGGGAGAGAGTGATTAGTACGGGGAGGAACGCAAATGGGATCTGAGAAATGAAAGGGAGAAAAAGTCAAACCACTCAAAACGCTAATTGAAGTGGCGGATGGAGGCCACAAGCGGGTTCTTCTAGCCATGACGCGTACGACGAGTAGGCACAGGAAGAAGAGGCGGGGACGGAGGATGCGGCAAGGGGCGTAGACGTAAATCTGGGATAGTAAGGAGGCGCAGTCAACCTCGCCTAACAATAAACCCGTAACGAACAGGGTCTACGCGTTATTGCGCCTGGACTCGAGGGTCTCAATACCCAGAAGCTGACACCGAGTCTGGTAGTCTGCTCCAGGGACCGAGAAGTCATGACGGCGGTAGAGAGCAAACCTAGTGAAGGAACGCTGGACCCCCTAAAGCCTCGCTATACAGCCTGAACCGGAGGGACACCAGACCACACTGCCATACTCTAGGATGGAGCGAACCAGGCTGAAATATAAAGCCTTCAAACACATGGAGTCGGTGAAATCGGCAGCGTATTTGCGAAGAAGATCGAGGATTCTATAGGCCTTGGCTATAATTGACTCGTGATGATTCCTAAAGAGAAGACCTGAATCGAGGATCACTTCTAGGTCACGGCGAACGGTGTAGCTGATAAATACGTAGATTGCGCTCTCTGGGCTCGGACAAGTGCTGCGTGTGGTCACACCAGGGAGGGGAAGGTCGTTGTTTAAGGAACGGAGTACAAGACGAAATTGCTTGAACTAGTACGGCATTGAAACCCTGCACCCCTTCGTCGATCGTCGTACAGGAAAAAACAAAAGACCAATGGACGCGGGACAGGATACCGTTCAGCTTGTGAAAATTAGTTTCAGCCAAATTAAGGCGCCTGGGAGTATTACTAGATCGACTAGAAACACTAGGTTGGGAGGTGTTACAACAGGCAAAAGAGGTTCGACGGCTGGAAAAACGCGGCAGGCGGTGATGGCAGCTGAGTTCGCCAGCACAAGGTCCAGCTGACGTGCATTCACGTTGCGAATCCCAATCAGCTGGTGAAGATCGTGCATGTGCATGTATTCGTCTCAGTATATTTTATCCCCGCATATTTTGGAGGTCCGCGACAGCCGAGCGGTAGCGCCGGTTAGAAAATCGGCCCATGAGCACTGGGGCTCACCACCTCGACGGCGTGGGTTCGAATCCCAACCGAGACCGGACCCTTTCCTGTACGAGATGACTGACTATCTACGTACTACAACAGGGAAACAAGTCTCGTAAGCCCTTAACGGGCAGGCATGCCCAAGAGGTCGTTACGCCAAGAAGAAGATACCCAAGTAACATTTCCAAGACCTATTAGACTTCAACAAGTTTTATCAATGTTTTAACATGGGTGTACCAAGTCCAATTGGTTTTATAGAGGTTTCTCAGCAGGCAAAATAGTTTTAATAATTTTGACATCCTTAAAACCTGTTGAGGATAGCTATAAAACCGCTCATTAAGTCTAAAATCTTAGTAGACTTGAAGAGTCTGTAAATACGCTGTTAAGTCCTTCTTAAAACCTTCTCTTAAACCCAATCAGTGATTTTTGGTCTAGAAAAGGTTTTAAGGGATGGTTTTGACAACGTTCTATAGAGTGGGCCCTCTTTCACTTAAAACGGGTTTATGAAGGTTTTATCACAGCCTTTAAGATATTTTACTCTTAAGATGAGACTTAATGATGAGAATGAACAACATCGTTAGAACCATGATAAAACTTAAAATGTTACTTGGGTATTTTCCCCCACACAAGTCCATATACTTATATGGTGACTTTAGCCAGCGCATCATTGATTTCATTCCAGATGATCGTTGAAAAAACTGCTAGTTGAGGTCTAAAACAGATTAATCATGTTAAAAAAAGTACGCAAAATTGTTACCTAGATTTTCTCCTCACTAACATCTATGAAGACTTTTACGTTACTCAATCCTTATCCCCTCTTTGGAAGAAAGAAGCATTTCACACAGCCTTACTGTTTAGAAGGATTGAGCTGGGGATGGAGTCAGGCGCAGGCGCGAACTAAGGCTTCAATTGAGAGAGTGCTGCACACACCTCAGCTTTAGAGAGAATAGGCATGGATAGGTCGATTTAATGCCGGTTAAAGCTGGTGTGGAGTATTAGCGTGCTTAGCGAAAGCTTGGCAAAACTCGGCATCTCCGGTGATTGTTTTCCCTTGAAAGACCAAGGAGGAAGGGAGCCTTTTGCTAGACTTCTTCTTATTGACGATGTTCCAAATTGCCTTAGGATTCTTTTTAAAGTTGATATCTGTTATGTTCTGTTGATTGTGAGTAACGGGACTTAAGCTTTATTAATTTGAAAATGCGTCCTGCCGAGACGAGCACCGAAGATAGAAGAACGAAAGCTGTGTCTGCCTCGCAAAGGGTCGATGCCCTCCATTTCGCAGATGATGCATGGTACGCAGTTTTCTTAAAGCTCGATTTATTCGGCGTTTCGCACTTCGAATCGAAGAATTTGTCCAAGGTGGTTTCTTGGGTTTTGCGAAACGTGGGACAAACTGATCGAATAAGCTGTTGATCACTCCAGGCAAGTTCTTGACATTTTCATCGATGTCATCGTCCGTTGTAACCAAGTCAAAGTTTACAACAGAGAGCCCATCGGTGAGACCAGGGTTTGCATTTCTGTAAGTTTTAGAGAGACCTTTATACTTTTTTTGAAATGCAACACGATGGTTTTTGCTTTGTCTATTGTAGATTGTATGGATTTCTGAAGAGCATGTTGTACAACTAGATTGAGAGAATGGGCGCTGCATGGAAGATGTGTAAAATTCAGTAGGTTTGCTGCTGATTTCATGTTTGCAGCGTTATCTGTAACTATTTCAAATACTTTTTGTTCTATATTGAAGCTTTTCAAAATATGTTTCACCCATGTTTCAATATTTGAAGCAGTATGGGTAACATTGAATTCTGAGCCTTCGAGTAGGTGTGAAAAAAATTGGGAATCATTGTTGATGTAATGGGCCGTGATTGCTCAAAAGCTGACTTGGTTTATGTTGCAGTATCAGCAGTTTACGAAACATAGGACGCTGATTCTAATTTAAGTTTTACATCATTTCAAGGGTTTTTCTACTTGGTAGATCGTAATTTGGACTAGCAACTTTCATGAACTTGCAAAAATACGTATCCTCTACCATTGAAAAAGGAAGTATTCTTTGCAGATCATAACTAGCAAAGAATGATCATGTTCTTGCTTTTTTCATAGGTTCATTGGCTTATTTGTATTGAAGTATGTAGATATCGGGTTAGTATTGCTGTTCGAAGCTTTTGATCGAATTATGGGGACCGCTGGATGTTTCTGTTCTAAATGGCGCTTCATATTAGGCGTTGATCCCTTGCGGCACGCCATTAACAATTTGCAATACAGTCGGACGTCGATTATCCGCGGCGATTAAGTTGGAGGGACCCAGAAAAAAGTTCGATTTATCGAGAGCTCGAATTATCAAGAGTGGTAGGAAATAAGCAGCTACGGTTGCTGAGTTATGAACTAGAAATAAGTATGCGTGTATTGATTTCCGCGGGGTCCGCGACAGCCGAGCGGTAGCGCCGGTTAGAAAATCGGCCCATGAGCGCCGAGGCTCAGCACCTCGACGGCAAGGGTTCGAATCCCAACCGAGACCGGACCCTCCCCTGTACGAGAGGACTGACTATCCACGTACAACAGGGAAACAAGTCTCGTAAGCCCTTAACGGGCAGGCATGACCAAGAGGTCGTTACGCCAAGAAGAAGAAGAAGTATTGATTTACGTTATGCCTTTACCCACCGTTTTCGCTAACTGTTTTTTATTTACTTTTCTTTGTGCACCTTCCTACAAAGCATGTGTGCCCCAAATATGTCCGTCAGCCCGTCTACACCATGTAATCTAATTCGGACTAAAATCTTCGTCCCCGTTCAACAGAATGTTACGGGGGTTACCCGCAATGTGGTGCGTTCTATCACGTTGCAACTTGCTCAGAACTTCGAATTGTTGCGAGTTGAGTGGATAGTGGACAGCTTCGAATTACCGCGTGAAGAGAGCAACCTAGCTTCGAATTTTACTTCGCTTTATCGAGTGTACCAAATCGTATTGTTTTTATTCGAAATAGTGAGAGTTTTTCAAGGGACTACTGATATACTTCGAATTATCGAGAGTTTCGAATTATCGAACGTTTGAATTAGCGAGAGTCGACTGTATGTCCGATTATCCAGGGACCTGCCGGTCCCGACACCCCCGGATAATCGGCGTTCACCTGTAGTTGCATTTTGCACCTTCGTTATCATTTGTAAAATGCTGTCAGATGTCGCTTAATGGCTGGGGCCCATTTTAAAAGATCTGCAAGTTTTTTTTAAAGATTTAACATGTATTCAACTGGATTGGTTTTTATGCTTTCAATTGTACCAAGTAAAACATGTACATATGTGACACATCATCTCACATATATTATTACTGTTGAAAACTATTTCAACTGAAGAAAAAAAAACACTTTATTTTAAGAACACTTGCACGAGTGAGCTAAAACTTTCGTACCTCTTTGTTCTCTAAGAACCGACAAATTCAATGGTCGCGCCGTTTATATACCATATGCCGTTTAGATCGTTTTCGACTTTACCGTTTCGGTGACAATCGTGTTTTGACGGCAGCTGTCATGCTGTTGCAACGTTTGCAACAATTACAAAATATGAAATGAACCTTGATCATCCTGTAGTTCACGCAGTGGTTATTCCAATTTGTCATTTCTTCTTACGAAAATCCTTTCTGAGTTTTGATATTTTGAGAAAATACATAGTCAAATTGTCATTGTATTTAATTTTATATATACACCCGTTTCCACTTAGGGTGGAAGCGCGCCCGCATTATGTGCAAAGGCACGCTATAACGGTGGTACGCGGCGCATGATGACTGAATCTCGCTTGCCTACTGTTGAAATGCGGACGCCCACTGTTGAACAGACCGTTGGAGGGACGCAAATTTTGACGGCCGCACAAGATCTGTGAAGTGAGAGGTCTGCTCATACTATGGTATAGCAAAACCTGTCAAACTACCGCATAATCAACAAACTGACCTTCTTTAAATAATGATACTGTACGGATGCAAAGCAGTATTTGTTACACTATTCAAAAACATCTCATTTTCCACCCGCTAGCTTTATTGAGAGCAATTCCTGACGCAGTATTCAAAACATACGCGTATTTACAGTGTGCCAATCGGTAAGTGGGACGGTCAGAAAGAGAACACTTGTCTGACTTTGCGATCAATTTTAGGCTACTTAGAATTGATAACATTGAATTTCGCTTATCACATCTTCTTTGTCTATCTTTCTACGAAGCATTTGCGAAAAGAGAGAGTAAAAATCGGTCTCCAAGCGGCGCAATGATCGAAAAAGTGCAAAAAGTCATAATTTGTCAGCCAAACGTAAAGTGGGACACTTGCTTTTCCGGTTTAATACGGGGGTTGTTGAACTATTTTCTATGAGCCCCGCTACACGAGCCGCAAACTCAAAAAGTTCGCGGCGAAAAGAGGGGAAAAACCGAGAAGTTAACGTCAAAAACTTTTCAGCTCCGTGAGCCGAAAACTGCACCCGCGAAGTTTTTTCAGCTACCGCAAACTCAAATGCGCGAGAAGAAGAAGATGAAGAATAAATAGATGTAAACATAACAAATCTCAAAAACAAAATAAACGGACATACGGTGATAAATTTACGTGCTACGGTGATATTTTATCATTGGCTGGCGGGGGTCATGACTGGCAACAGCATTGGTACCGCAGAACGCGGCTACACGAACCGCGAAGATTTTGCGGGTCGTGTAGCGGGGCCCTATTAACTATTCTATTAACTACTCCTAACTTGTCATTTTACCCGATCGTGCCGTTCTTGGATCGATCTCGCTCAACCCATTTTCTTGAGCGAATTTCTTACTGTATGCGTGTCGCAGTTCTCTCGATTTCGTATGTTCCCTTTTTTTCATGTATCAGCTACACACTACACAGATATGCTGCAGTTCTATCACCTGTGTATGCTCTCTATTTGTGATCCAACGCTCTCTGGATTCCTATAAGCCTTGGGCAGTTTTGCCTGCTGTCAGCAAGAGTTGTTTTGATTTTGCCACCGCTTGCAGAGTGAAATTGCTGTTCACCAAAAATGTGAAGAAAATAGTACTATAGCGGCAGTTTGCGTTAATATTCGGTAAGGCTGGTGTCATTGCTTAACCGCGTCAGGTTTTGACAAGCGAAAATGTATGGGATTTGACAGCTGCAAGGTTCGCACGATTTATTCGCACGATAAAATCAAAATCATTTTATTTTATCGCACGGACGCATCCGATTTTATCAGTCAACAAAGTTGGACTTTATAAACTCGGAGTTGGTTTTCATTTAAGAAAAATAATAAAATTCATTTAATCGACTTAGAATTTTAAAAATTGCAGAAAAACTGGCGGTCGTCCGACAAAACATCGTGCGACAAAGCACTGACACCAGCCTAAGTAAACGTTCGTGAGATAAATAATAATCAGAAAGAATCCAAAACTGTGCTAATTTTTGTGCATTTTCTCTTCCAAAAGTTCAACGCAAGCAGAAGCTCAACCGCGGAATCCTCACGCGGTGGAATCACGCGATCGCCTCGCGTGAACTCTCCTCTGTTCGTGTGTACATTCGACCTTCTTTCCGAAATTCCCAATACCCGAGGCTAACAAAACACCCCAGAATGAAAAGAAAGCAAATCATGTTTGTTCAAGAAAGATGTTTTTGTATTATTTCACCACTTCCAAATGATGTCGTCGCCTCTCCACATGCGTTCTTTTCACATTTGGTATGAAAACATAACGTTTTCACGTGTAATTTCGTCAACTTATTTTACTGAAAACTTATCACTGTGTTCGCACCAAAACTCAAAACAACTATGATCGAGTTGACTCGCAGAGCTCGCTCGTGATCGCAGCGCTAGGAGAGGGAATGCAAATCACGCCCTGCACACGCAAGTACATGTACCGTATGCGTGATAATATGCTTCGGAGTAGTGTGGCGTTTTTAAAAAATGAATTGTGTCGCACTTCGCGAGCTAGTGTGGGATCTTACGGGGGTGCGGGGAGAAAAATCATGAAATTTGAGGGGAATTTGATAGGATGTATTGCAACAATGCCCGCTGGGTAGTGACTTCGACCAAGGATGTGGGAGCACATCGTCATCTACCTCCTGGATAATGTGCTGCTCGATTCTGCCTGCGCCGCTGCTGGACTCCCCTAATTCCGCTCTGTTCAGGTGCCCGTTGAAGTAGCACTTCATCCTTTCGATCACCTCTCGCTCGTCCGTAAGAATGTTGCCATCCTCGTCTCGACACATTGCGACACACCGTGCTCCCGAAGAGCCTGGTTTGCCTCAGTCTTCCGTGTCCTGGGTCGTTTGTAGTGTTCTACGTTCTGACGGGTTTCGCGCTGCAGCATTCGGGCTCGCGCTGCGTTCTTCTCGGATAGTGCCCGCCTGCACTCGTCATCGAACCACTCTTTCCTCTGGTTACGTGGCTTGTGGCCCAGTGTTTGCTCGGCTGTGCTGCTGATGACTCGCTCCACCATACGCCAGTGGTCATCGAGGGACATTGTGGCGGTCGCGATGTTGTCCGGTAGCGTTTCCCCAAGCGCTGTCGCGTAGCCCTCGGCAACAGCAGGTGTTCGCAGCCGATCCGTGTTTAGGCGTGGGGTAGGCCGGTGACGCAGTGAGTTGACAGCGCAGAGCTTCTGCCGTAGCTTCACCATAACCAGGAAGTGGTCCGAGTCGACGTTTGCGCCCCTGTACGTACGTACGTCGATGATGTCCGAGAAGTGCCTTCCGTCTATGAGAACGTGGTCTATTTGGGAATATGTCTGCTGTGGTAATCTCCAGGTGCAGCTGAAACGAGGTTTGTGCTTGAAGAAGGTGCTACGGATGTTCGTGTGCCTCGAGGATGAGAAATTTATGCGCCGGAGGCCGTTGTCGTTGGTTAGCTGGTGGACACTAAATCTACCAATCGTAGGTTTATAGGCCTCCTCTCGCCCGACCTGAGCATTTAGGTCTCCGATGACGATCTTCACATCATGTTGTGGGCAGCGGTCGTACTCCCTCTCGAGCTGCGTATAGAAGGCGTCCTTGTCGTCATCACTGCTCCCAAGGTGCGGGCTGTGAACATTTATAATGATCAGGTTGAAGAAACGTCCACGTATCGCCGTACCGAGCTCGTGCTTGTTCTCACCACTCTGGTAGATTTTTTTTTTTTTAGTGATCGATCGCCTCCTGGCGATCGCACGTACCCTGTTCCCTATGCGCATGTGCACCGTCGTGGTAGAGCGATCATTCGGGGGGGGTTTGGAAAGGAGAAAAATCTCTCTTTACGGACGCTGTGGTCCCCCCAGACCCTTGAAGAGGGTAAGGGGATGTTCCTGAGGGACTGTCGGGCTCCTTACCAAGGTAAGGGGTACCACGCCCTGGGGAACGGACTCTGTGAGATACAGCAGACGGGTTGCCCCCGCTGATTGACTCCCACCACTACCTCCTAAAAACCTTTCCGAGCTGGTTGTTCCGTGCGCTTTGGTGCGCGTCTTGCTCCCATGTTTGGCTCAGTTTACCCCTGCCTTCTTTCTGCTGTCATCGGGATGTCCTCACGGTCTTGCTCCCATGTTTGGCTCAGTTTACCCCTGCCTTCTTTCTGCTGTCATCGGGATGTCCTCACGGTGTCATCGCCGATGACGTCGTTGTCGGGGCCGATTTTCCTGCTGTGACAGTCTCCGTTGGTCCCTTCGGATTTCTACGAGCTCTGCTTCCGCTGCTACGAGGTCTCGCTGTGCGTCTTGCAGTTCCTGCTGGTTCGTAGCCTCGTGTCGCCTCAGCATTGCGTCGTTCCTGCGCTCGAGCGCGTGGTGCGTAGCTCGCTGGACAGTCCTGTTCCTCAGGCGACGGATTCGCTCACGGATGTTGCGCAACTCCCGAAGCCAGTTTGATCTGTCCACGGGCGTCATGGCGTTGAGTCTGGCGGTGAGTGCACTCTGGTAGATCATGCAATCGCTGCGGTAGCGGCGCTCCGAAACTCCCTTCCAGCGAACCTCTTGAAGTGATACTATCTCGAAGCCGCGGGATCTCACTTCCTCTGTGAGTATTCTGGTTCTCCCGGGTGATGTAAGAGACCTGCAGTTCCATGTATCGAGCTTCCAATCGTAGTCCTTTTTCCGTTGCGTGGGTCTGGCTTGATTGGTGCAAATCGGTGTTTCTTCATGGTGACTTTTCGTTGCAATTGTACAGAGGGTGGCTTGCAAGGCCTCTCACCCCGCTTCCTATCTCGTCGGTGGAACAACGCATCCTAGCTGTTTTACGTCCCGTAGCATGCCAGGACAGGATGTACAGCCGCAACTAACATGGGGAAAAAACGTTGGTTCGAGCCGCTCCTAACATGGAGAACAGTCGTTCAGGGATGGACTACTAGATGGTAGCAGTCCATTCCACCTCTCAATTCAGCCTTGCCGCCCATCCGCCCAAGGGGGTGGGTTTCCCCGTGTACCCAAGCTTGGATATTTAGACGACAAGTTACCGTTCTGTACGTCGCGGACGCATTGAGTAGGAGTTGAGGAAGAGAGCCTTTGGTAGCCTTCAGGAGGCGTTGGATCCAACCCTTTATAAAATCGAACACTACACTTAATTAAAATTTTATCCTAATGAAATTATCAATGGCTAAATCTAGTCTTCAAAGTTTCAAGTTCAAAAATCCTAATCTAATATTTACAAAACCTTATCCTACACTCCAAGAAAAACTTAACTTTTTTCTTATTTTTCTTACTTTTTTCTTAATTCTTCTAAAATATATTTTTCTATATATTCGAACATATTTGAAAAATAACCTTCGCAGTCTTGGGCGGTGATTAATGAGGCACCGCATCGGATCGATGTTATTGATTCTTCTTCGTTTTGTGGGTTATCTCTTTTGACTATTTTTTTTTTTCATTTGCTGAATAGATTTTCTTTCGTATTTAAAAAAGGGGAATAGGGCGCAAATAATTAACATCACAATCTTCTTCAGCAATAGTTTCCCTTACTGAAGAGCACTTGTGGAAAGCCACATTATCCATAATAAGGATAGGTGTTTGTCCAACATTTAGACTGCCAATATTTTTCCTAAGCTTCTTAATAAATCGACAAAAAGTTTGTTGGTTTACAGCTGCCGCATGTGAAGCGTAAGCTGGCTTTCCTATCAACGCTCTACCTTGTGAAACCCTCATGCTGATGTTGAATTCTACGTCATCAAATAAATATTATCGCCGATTGAGGGAGTCAGCTGGAGAGTCTGTTGTACGACAGAGCATAGTCCTTTCGTTTCCAAAGATTATTGGGGGTATTACGTCGCTCTGGTATTAATTTTATTCGTTTGAACGAATAGTGAAAATGTTTCACAGCCCTAGCTATTGTGGTGTTGCTAACCTCGATACTATAGGTCTCCTTAACTGTATCGGCTTAAAGAATCTTTTTTAAGGAGATCCCACAATCCTCATCAATCGAAGATTGTATAGAATTTACGGCTACTTCATGCAGTTTTTTTGTTTCACACCACCCCGTTTTTTGGCTACGAACTCAAAAAAAAAAAAATGAACCCGATCCCCTTTTCCTCCTCCCCTCCCTACTACCCAATTCCCGTTACTTTTGGGTACCCCGTGTATAGCTACCGAGGAAGCAACCACAATTCAAAAACCCTAACATCATCTTCACGGACAGCGCCAGCGTTCTATCAGCTTTCAAATCAGGAAACCTCATTGATCCACATATTCAGCAACTAGACGAACTTTGTCTTGGCAAAAGGATTACCTACTGTTGGATTCCAACCCACACAGGAATCAAGGGGAATGAGGAGGCAGACCAGCTAGCTAAATACGCCCGAATGAATCCAGATACAATTGATGGTCCAATATAAAAAACCGATGCACTCAGATGGTTCAAAAAACCTTTTTCTCAACAATGGCAGAAATCGTGGCATGACGTAGCACTCGGTTCTTGCGCACCATAAAGGCCAGCACAAGTAGATGGAGCAACCTTACTTACCCAAAGGACCAACAAATTCTATCCAGACACGTGATAAGCGTTACTAAGCGTTTTTTTTTCGTTTGACGCGTTTTTTCGACCATGCGTTTTTCGACCGTCGCACCCGGAGTAGCTAAAACCAAACATGCTGTAGTGATTTTGTTCTTGATGTTTTGCTATAAACGATTCAGAGAAAGAGTGGTTCCATCGCATAACACAAAACCTCTGTGCTTTGAACGATATTTTTTTCATTTTCACTTAAGCACACATTTTAATGTATTTTAAGGAAAAAACTTTCGTAAACAAAACCTACACATGCACGAAAGAACAACCCAGGTAACCACGAGCTGTTGCACAAATTTGTAAACAAAATCAGAAGCAACGTTGCAAGCTTCCAGAACTGCGGAAATTTTGTTTTCATTAAAAGTGGTATCCATAGCTAGTACAAATGGCAAACAAAACCAATTTTCAAGGGCAGCTTAACCGTTCTTGTAATTAGTACGAAGTGAATGCCAAAAGAATTGATCAAAGGAGCTAACATTCTTGTGGAACGGACCGTAAGAGTTGCTCCAAATGTAAATGCGAAATTAAATATACGATTATTTATTTTAGAAGACCCTAGTACCAGTGTGGGTCAGCTAGAGATTGATGAAGATGATTTTTTGTATGATTTTGATAACGTTTTTTTTTTTGAAACCATTCTTTCAAACTTTTCCATCGTTTCTTCAAGGCTTCAAGGCATGTAAATTCCAGTGACGAAGTTGACTCCACATTATCTGATGCTTCTAATGTATTGTTGTTTACATCTGGTTCTACCAGCTGCATTAGTTCTTCATTTGATAATGGCTCTTTGTCGTTATTATATGTTTCCCAATCAATTTTCACCTCTAGTACTAGAAGATACGGAGAAAAATCCTCCTGAGGTTCAGGAGTAATATCTTCAACCATTTCCGGAAGGATGGATTTCCAGACGGCTTTCAAACTCCTCCTAGTTACGCTATTCCAGGCTTCTGCTATGGTAAAAACTACATGCAATGCAATAAATAGAACTCAAAGCTTTTGCCATTGATCTCAACGTTTTCGGTTTAGATGTCAACTCTATAGCGGGCACGCACACAGCCATATTCTCAACACCTTGTGTGTGGATGTCAACTCATGCCGCTTCATTCTAATAAACGTCAAATTCGATTGCGTTTGTTTTGGTTTGAAAAATAAAAAATAAAACGGGTTGAAGCAGATGCGATCCATTTTGGAAGATATTATTGCTGCCCAAAAGAACAAAAGTACGATGTGTTTGTGTTAGAATTCATAATTCATTTATTCATTTGTAAATTCACAGCTCGGCTTGGCCGTTCAACAAGATAAAATAAATTAAATGAAAAAATAAATTTTCAAAACAAAAGTTTTTTCCTAAACGTACTAAAAAATAAAAAATAATGTATATTAAATGACATATGTATTTATGTATCAGTTTTTGGTCTTTATCGTTATTCGCATTACATCGAGATTGCTCTCAGTTCGATCGCCATCTACGATGCTATGGGAATAACGACAAAAACATCGATGGAACGCGACATTTGAGGGTATTATGATCCAGTTCCGCGTTATTGCTCGAAAGTTTCCGCATATTTGCTCGAATAGCAACCTGGGTATTTATACAAGTATTTCAAGGTATATAAATATATAGTTTTTAACAAGTTTCGAGCACTTTGATTTTTAATCAATTTTCAAAACGATCGAGTTATTGGTGTGTTTTATACTATGGCTAAATGGCTAAATAAATCAAAGTGACTTGTCTAAACACAACGTTGATATGAAAAGTGCATCCTGAATTATCATGTTCTTGGTAAATACCAAGATCCATAGAACCCACATATGCTTCGGACACATACGGTCTATAGAGATCCATCGACCAGGAGGTGCTTGAAACTGCTCGACGATAACGACGCGCGTCGTTTCGTATCCGCGCATCGTCTCGACACGCAGGTGGCGTCGTTTTGGATCGTCGAGACGCCCAGCCATTTTTTCGCTTTTTTCAAAGTGTTGTTTACCTTTTGTATGGGCCAGCGTCGAGAAGTTTATCGTTTCCGCGCTCCCAATCATAATACCCTCAATTATCCATGACCATCAAAAACTGGAGTATGCCGCGCAATTCCATCTTCTTTAGTTCCTTAATGAATTCAAAAAATTTTATCCTCTAAATGGCACTGTCGCTTCGGAGATACGGCTGGTTTACCAACCCGTGATCGGCCCGCTGAAGTTCTCATCGACACGTTGAAACCCACTTCATCGATGAAAACAATAGCAGTATCACTCAAGCGGGACGGAAGGCCCATGAAGTATTGAGCATACTCTTTTCGTCTTTCCGGAATTCTTTGCAGTTGTTTAAACGAATAGTGGAATCCTACAATTTCACGCGATGTTTGTTAAAGAAACTTTAACGCCATGGACTTCCTCCACTTTTTCGGAAATTGCTTTAAGAGGGAGTGTGCAATCCTCGTCTATCAGGTGTTTAATGTATTCTACTGCATCGCCAGAAAGTTTTTTCGGTTTGTTGCCACCTCGTTTCGCAGCTTCTTCCTCTCCTGTGGTTCTTACTTTGCGTAAGATAGAATACACCGTAGGTTGTTTTCTGCCACTCTCATTCCATTGTTGTAAGCGGAAATCACCCTCTTTCTATCTTCGTTACTGGTAGTGACGAGTTTTCGGCGGACGACGGGCGGTGCTTCTTCTTCGCTACTGCTTGACATGGCTAAAACATGAAAGTTTAAACACAAATCTATAGGTACATGTTAATAAAACGTAAACTTCTTACAATTTACTTCTTTCTTCAATCCTGTTGCTGTTCAATCCTGATACTGTTGCTGCTCCGCATTCAACTGTTTCACCGAGACAGTTTATAAACCAAAACAAACACACTCGAATTTGAGGTTTATCAAAATGAAGCGGCATGAGTTGACATCCACACACAAGGTGTTGAGAATATGGCTGTGTGTGTAAGTAAGCCCGCTGTAGAGTTGTCATCTAAACCGAAAATGTTGTGATCAATGGCAAAAGCTTTGAGTTCTATCGTAAAACGCTGTACACTATAGCTCTTCCAAAGCTCATGGACTGAGACTAGCTGTGGGTTAAACTGATTTTGGAACCATTCGTTAAAAATGCTCCTTGTCATCTAAGCATTTTTATTTGCTTTCCAATAGACTGGCAATGTTCTCTGATTCTTTATATTTTTAAATACTCTTGGTTTTAGTGAATGATGCACAACTACCGGCTTCAGCTTACAATCTCCGGATAAATTTGAACCGAGCATCACCGTTAGTCTATCCTTCAGCTTCTTAATGCCCGGCATCGATTTGTTGGTCTTGGTTGTGAAGGTTCGTGGTGGAGTCAGTTGAATATGTGAACGTGTGGTTTAGAATCTGTTTTATTAGCTGAAGGTAACGACTGCTTCCACTCGGTGCTTGATTAAGACTCAAACTCTTCAACGCAAGCTAAGGCTACTATGATTGCTTCCTCAACAGAGTCTTCTTCCACATATGTGCTGTTTCATCAACATTAAAAATTTTTTCTGCAAGATATCCGTTTTCCTAAACAAATTTTGAACAAGAAGATACAAACTCTTTAGCAGAATCAACATCTACACTGGACGCTTCACCAGATGCTTTAATGTTATGTAGTTCAGCTCGACGTTGAAACCGTTGAAACCATCCATTGCTTGCCGTTAATGATAGTTCAGCAGCATTTGTGTCTGTTTGATTTTATAGATCATCAAACAACTTCGAGCTTTTTCTTGAATAATATTTTTGCTTATAGGTATATGACGTTGAGTCATAGCTTCGATCCAATGTAATAAGTTTTTCCATTTTTATGTGCAATTCTGTTCGCTGCGGTTGTTTACAATTTATACCGATGAAGGTATTAGTAATCTCCGAGCACACTGAAGCTACAGTACGTTGTTTGTTTTTTAATACTGATTGAACCGTTGTTCTTGATCTTTTGATTGAGTAAAGAACAAAGCACGCTACTATAAATCAGCTTCGAACGATTTGTCAAATGACGAAAACCGGGGTCGACAAAAACTGAGGCCAGCCTGTAACTATTTCAGGCAAGGACCAGAGTACATATAGTGTTTCAAGGTAACTTTATTATACAGCATTTCCCGGCTTTTTATTCCAATCAAAACAATAACAAGTAGCAGGTTTCATCTGACAAGTGGCCCTCTATAATGGCAACAACGCATCATCGAAAGCATGGCAACATTACCGTTCTACAAAGCCACATTCATTATCTAACATCAAAAGGTCGTGCAAAAGACGCCTCACGGCGATACTAGAGAACTTCCTCTCGTTTTTCTCCAGCCTAGCCAGCCTATCCATGCAGTGACACCAAGATGACGCATCCATAATCCAGGATGGGACGCACCCAGCAGCAATACAGCGCACGCAGACATAAAGGATCCCGAATCTCGGAAGCCATGCGGATTATTAGGCCCAGGATCTTATTTGCGCGCTCGATTACCGAGCCGAGCTGCGGCACTAAAGATAGCTGGTCATCAAACAACGCCCCGAGGCCTTTCACGCCACACAGACCGCGGTTGCCGCAGCATCTCAAGCTCTACCGCTTCAGAGCTTTTTATACCGCGTCAAGTATTCACCCAAAAATGGTGGGTTTTTTCGTTTTGTATGGGAACGATAAAGCAGCGTGTTACAAAGTAACACTGGCCGACAAATTAACTTAATATAGATATCCACGCGGTAGTAGTTATACAAAGTAAACAATAACAGGTAGTGACAGGCAGGGTTTATAGAGTAAGAAAGGTCAAAAGAACACTCCTTAACTGCTTACCTTGGTTGGGTGAAATTTCGCCCGATCAAGATGCGCGCATGATGGCTCCGATGGGCATTTTGAAAATGAACCGGCCATCCCGATACGGAGAGTAAAAATATAAGCTACGAAGGGAAGCGGTTCTTTTGAATCGACTGTGAAGATAGCCCGAATAAATACCGCGTTTTTAAAAACGCTTGCAACACAAAGAAGCGTTGTTAATATACGGTTGGGGGCAACGTTAACACAGCGCGTTCTCAAAAAATTTGGTTCGAGCACTTTTTTGAACGCTCTGGCGTTGCCAGAGCTCTGGCAATGCCTTCAATTTAAAAAAAGGGGACGTTACAATTATTGAATTTCCCGTGTTGTAAATGGTGAAAATAATGGAAGGAATACTTCTAGAAACAATTTAACTCTCTCGATGTGTTTTCTTGTTTGGGGGTACTTTAACATCCGGCACCCGGCGCTATTCCTCCTGCATTCCCCATTCCATGTCTCTCATTAGAAAGACCGCTTCCTCTCATCAAGGCTTCTGTAAACTTTTCGCCACTTACTTTTCAAGCGTTTTCGTTGGCCAGGCTCAGTCGGAGGCCCCTGGCTCTACCGGCCTTGCTCATACCCCCCGTGACATCCTCACTTGCAACCTGCTGGATGTCAGCGAGGGTGTTTGGCCCGCTAGGCAGCTCGAAATATCGTCCTCAAAACGTTCTACGCGCGAACAAAAGTCCTCCTTTTTTGTATGGGGATGAAACAAAAGGAGGACGTTTTTCGAGCAATCGTTCACTTGTCCTACTCACCATACAAAACTGCTCGATGTTTGTGTCACGGAGGATGTTTTTTAGGACGATTTGCTCGAAATTGCCTAGCGGGGGTGTGGGTCCTAATAACGGGCACTTGCTGTATGCTGACGATGTAAAATTACATTTTGCCTGCATCATGTCTTCCTTTAATAGCTCTAGCCACTTGTTTGACGTCCCCATCCCTTCATTTCGTTCACGTCTTACCAATATAATAAATTCCATTATCAGGAAACGTTGTAGAATGTCTTCATAGGAGAGACGAATGACCGAATAGGTCAAAGTCTCTAAAATTCAATAAAAAAAAAATGTCTTCATAGAATGGAAAATATAACGTCGTACACAGAAGTGTAAATTTATAACGACCTAATACAGTTTCCTTATCATTGAAACGAGAATATTAGAAAACTCGTTTAGTTGTTCGTTATAGTTTTCGTTGACATCGAGCAGTTTTGTATGGTGAGTAGGACGAAGTAGGACGATTGCTCAAAAAACGTCCCACATTTGTTTCATGCCCATACAAAAAAGTAGAACGTTTGTTCGCGCGTAGAACGTTTTAAGACGATATTTCGAGCTGCCTAGCGGGTATTTGAATTGTTTTGAAAAGACAAACCAGAGCTTTCGGTAGAACGGGACATCTTTGAGATAGAGCGGGGGGCTTCGCGGCTACGCAAAACGCGCTAGGATCAAGCAAATCGAGTAGTTTGTGCGTTGTCAAATTTGACAACGTGCTGCGGAACGCGGTCTGTGTGGCAGCGGCGAATAGTTTTCATGATCGATGTGTTTTAAAAATGTCAGGATTTTTACTATTCCAAACTATACACTGTAGAAGCATGGTTGTCATATTTTAATTGGATGAACATACAATAATGCTGTTATTTTCGGAAAAAACGCCGACTATCCTAACGTTGTTTATTTCATTTCATTTCACAACTTTATGATAAAATCAGTAATTGGATTATCCATTAGTGGGCCCAAAGTGTTCATAGAGTATTTTCAAAAAGATGAGATGCGTTCCGTACAATTTGCTTATGCGAAGAACAATCGGCAGAAACACGATAGCAATAGTTTTTTCTTTCTATTTCATATAAATGTAAAAGGCATCTGAAACTGAGCTTGTGCCAACCCAAGGCGAACACAGAGTATCAAGTAGAGGTGTTGGAATATCATCAAGGTTTTTCAATAAAAAATGGACTGCATGAGCTATAAACATTGTTGGATACGAAGAGAGTCAACATTGCAAGGTGGCTTAATGTTTTGTGACAATTTGAACATCTAGATGCAACAGTTTTGACATCTTGGAAGGGGGCTGAAAGCAAGGTGTATACATTTGAAGGTGAAGTCGTTCAGAGTAAAGCAAGCCGTAAACGTCCCCGGTGTACAAAAACTTGTATGCAATCACTGAACGCCATACATTAGAATTACTGAACGCCATATGCTTGAATTACTGAACGCCAAGCAATAGGAGTCTTTTTGATATATGGCGTTCAGTAATTCGAAAAATGAGAGGAAAGAACTCACTCTCCTTCTTTTATGGGTTACCCCTCCTCGTTTCTCCCTTCCCACATTTTTCCCCATACCCTCCGGGTCTACCAATGCCCACGAGGGAAATGTCATCCGAAAATGTAAACAACAACTATTTTGGAATTTACCTTTAGGTTATGTTACCGTTTTATTAATTTAATTTCTCTTTTTACACTTCACTGGCACTACTCCTAGGTCTACTTCTGGCAAAACATGCAAAAGAAGAAAGACTATATCACTTATTATGTACAATTATGCACAATATAAAGATGGAATACTTATCTTCTTTCCATTGCCAGCATCAAGTGGAAGAGCGTTGACAATACTGAAGCACGATCGATTTTCATCTGCTTTACATGTTTAAATGAAAGCAAACACTTTATTAACCAATCTTATCTATTAACGAGCTTGGTTAGATTGAAAACACAACTATTTTTCACACTTATATTTTTACTGCACACGACGCACTCCAAGTGCTGCTGGCAGCTATCAACACTGAACTAGAGTTGGAACGTTGGAGCTGGATCGTATGTATTCATTTGCTCCATATAAGAAATTTTTCATTCCAACCGTAAATTAAGTTTTATTGGCTCCTCATATTGCATTATGAAGATTCATTGTGCTTAAAGATTGACCCACTCGTTGGTAAGTGGCAAATGACTGGCATGCAGACAATTTGACGAAAGCTGTTCGCTCCGGAGCAATCATTTACCGGTAACAAATTGTTTGAAAGCTTGTACATAAGCTGTGAAATCATATAGCCACCTGAATACCAGCTCCTTGCTCACACGGGACAGGTAGACTAGCATTAACCACTTGCCAATTTCAGGCTTTACTGCGTACTTGCCTGAGCAATCAAGTTATCTTTTCGACACACGAGTCAACTATAAAAAGCAGTATTTGATCGAGCAGCGAATATAATTCTAATATTCGTTTTGTCCGTGACTTAATCAGTAGCATAAAATAATGAATAAATGAATAAAGATTATGGTGTTATAATACCATATTTTTTTATCTACGAAAGGACTCGCTCCTTTGCTGGATCGGATGCGAAGATGTCGTTCTTTTCTGGAGCTATCCCATCACTACACTGATTTGTCTTTAGACAGCAGGAATGCTGATGGCTACTATGGAAATATACGATGGTCAAAAATAAATCTAATTGGTGAGCAAAAAACGTGTTTGCGAAGAAATAAACCATAAAAAAATATGTTTGATTGGTTACTATTTATTTGTAAGTGCGTCCGGTTGTATATATTAATCAATTGCACTAAAAATCGGCAGTAACATTGTAGAAAAATATCCGGAATAAAACTTTGACCAGATGTAAATCAAACCTTCCTACTGTGGCAAATGTAGTTAGGTTTCGAGGAGAGTGAGAGATATTTGAACCATGGACCCCATAGGGGGTGAAGCAAGAAGGCGGTGGGTGAAGAGTAGCTAGCGGTTGTGTGCAAGCAGCAGTTTTTAGGGTAGGGTGGGTAAAACAGTCAGTGAAACGGGTGGAAATTGTGTGCAAGCACTCATTTTGTACCGCGGGGGTTGCGAACTTGTACGCGCGAACAATTTGACAACCATGCATTTCCTTTGCAAGGTGTATAAATTGGAAGGTGAAGTCGTCCAGTGTAAAATGACATTTCGTGACTTGACATAACACTTCTGGGTTATTCATATGGGTTGTGAGGGGGGGTATCGGAAAAGGATTGGGCTTTTGACAGAACTCTTCTCAAATATGGCACCCCTTCCAAAGCGACATAAAGTCACCTTCTATATTTATCACCTTGTTTCCTTTGTTCTTTTCGAAAGGACAGTCTGTCCCAGTCACTTGAACACGCGGGTTTTGGATACTAAATTGGATATTACACATAGAAAAATTGGATATCCAATTGAGCCCCTAAACAATCGCCAAATTCAAGATTTTTGGGTGTCGCGGTCGAAGCGCGCCGCGTTATACACACACATGAGCACATGCCATCACCCGATTTTTGCGGTGTTGCGGTGTGTTTAGGGTGTTGTCGGATTGATGACGTCACAAACGCGTTGCATAAAAAAAAATCTATGTCGTATTTGTTTTGCCCGTGTTCTCCCTCTCTTCGATTATTTCTCCTGCTTTGTACTTTAGCTCCGTGCTCCGTGCTGACTCAGAGAGTCTAGACAGCTGTCTGCTTCTCGTTTGCTCTTACACGCGCGGGTATTTCGTGTCTGTGGGCCTGTGGCGGTGGCGTGAAATTAAGCGTCATATCATATTATTCTAATTGATGAGCAAACTTTTACGGTGCAATTGTTCCTGAAAGAAGGCAAGTAGAATTGATTATCGTTATTTGATGGTTTATATTTACCCATGGAACGAAGTGTTTTCCAGTTGTGCTATCGGCTGCTCCTCTGCATGACCAGTTGGTGATTCAATATAAATAACGAAATGTTTGAATGTAAGCATAATTCAGTTTACACCTTAAAGTGCTACGCAATCCAATATCTAATAATTTTTCGAATCTAGTGCCATTACATCGATTCGTGCTTTTTTTCCGCTTTGTGCAAAAAGTTCTCCGCATTTAAATTGACTATAATTTTATTAGAGATCGTTCTCAAATCCACCAACCAATTCTGATTTGTCACAGGTCGTTGACTTGTATCAGCTGATACCAGTGCAACCTGGTGCATCCTCAATAACTTATCTATATACCAGATAGTAGAGTGAGAACGACTGCTCCTTACTCTCTCATCCTTATCAGGAGTTTCCCTCTAGCGGCAATTTGTTCGACTGGTCAACTGTCATCGAACCGTTCGTGATCGATCAAGCAGCATCCAAGATCGATTAAATTACATTATTTTCATTATTATTTGTTTATTCAAACCTTGCTCTTCATTTCCATCATCATCACCATCAAACTATCCTGAAGCAATGGATCCAAAAGCAATGGAGTTATTTGTGTTTCTTTTTAATATTTGTTTGTTTTACAGCTGTGTAAATTAATTAGCAGAATGTTATTGTTAAGCAAAAATACAATTCATTTGCTTTACCTACCCACACCTTGTGCTCTACACAAAATCTAATTAGAATGGACAACAATACAACAATGCAAACTCTCAAATCTCATCTTGTCAAATCTATGTCTGAAAAATTTGAAGAGAAGTTCACTAAACTAGAAAATCAGAATAATGAACTTCGACTTCAAAATGAGAGGCTCGAAGCCAAACTGGATTTGGTTCTGCGCAACACTGCGACTACGAATGTCACTTTGAACACGATGGTGGCAGTCAGTCGGCCTAGAGAAGGCCTCATCCGTAAGTAGACGGATTTTCAATTTTCTCCTATATCTAGCACAGAAGAACTTTTGAAGCTTGAAGATGACCTTTAAAACGTTCAATACAAAAGAAAACTGTTGGCTTGGTTGCAAACTCAAGTCACGCGCGCAGAACCTTCTAATCGTATGCACGATTCTATTGATATTATTTTTGCTAAGCCATTTTTTGCCAGTATTAATTGGTCGGGTATCAGTAGGACACCTAGGCAAGCAACGACAGGTTTGATTAATTTTAAAGAGGTGGTGAGTATTTTTAAGGAAATAGGCAGTAACGAGCATTAAAATAGTAGCTGACAAACATGTTGCTAACTTTTTGATGAAGAAACTGCAACATGCTGCAGCCAGAGTGCATATAAAAGATAACAAGAGGACATCCTGTCATACTAATAGAACTCGATTCTAAATAATCCGTTAATTTCGGATCTTCGGAAGGAATGGATCCTTCTCCTTGATGCTCTTGTGGTTCAGATGGCATATCGGTGCTGTCCGAAGGATTAACGGCATGTTATTGTTGTGACACTGGAAAATAAAGCTTTAACACTAATTCAATATTACTAAATCATTATTTTCACTCACTCAATCCACTTGACCCTGCTTCTTCATCGACTGGTAAATCCATCTTCAGGTACTTTGCGACCCTACGACTGAAATTGCCAGTTTTTTTCATTCTATCAAGATCGGACATTTTGATCCAATGCAAATTATAATTTTGCACTTTATAAACACTGGAAAACTTTGTTCACTTGTAATCAACGCAAATATGGTTTTAAATCTACCGCAAGTGATAACTAAAATCGTAGTAAACAAATGCAATGTGACGTCACTTCATAGTTTTGGCGCGAAGCGAAAGATGAGCAAAAGAGAAAAAAAGCGCAAAAAAGACAGAAAGCGATTTAAAACGACAGACGCAGGGCAACGGCCGCGGGGCATGAAGAATGGAGGAAACGAACGATGCAAGTTCGTGGGACCCAAAGGGGGGATGCGTGATGCGGGGAGTAAATTCATGCATGGCTCACGCATACACTCCCAGCTCGGTGCCGCGGCAGAAAGTGGTTGCATACCCTTGTGCGAGTGGAAGCAAGAGAGAAAGTGCAGATTTAGAGTGAGAGGTCCGAACAGTATCCGATTTTTGCGATTGGGGTTTGGTTCAGAAACAAGTTGCTGTCGTTTGCGTTCCCTACTTTGCTTGTGCGTACAACTGACATATTGGAGTTGTCGCCCGCTAGGCGAGGTCGCATGCAAGTTGTCCTCCACTTGTGTCATCAGGCCTCGGGCCTGGGTAAAGGGAGGACGTTTTTATATGGGAGCTTGCACGCGGTAGAACGATGGAGGACGTTCGAGCAGTCGAATAAAAAAGCAAATGGGGATGTGTGCGTGCATCAATTTGTGCTATTTGAGAGTGTGTGAGTGAAAACGAGCAGCCTAGGTTTATGTATGTAGTTGTGATACGTGGTTTCTTTCGGGATAGTGGCGCAAAATAAACATGTCAGACTCCAATTCGAAAAACTATGAAAAATTTATTTAATATTCAAATTTTTGATTGAGGTTTCATACACTTTACACAAAAATGTCCGCCGCATACTCAAGGTAAGACAGCACTCCACACTTTTAATTATTAAAGTCTAATAATACTTACGGTACAAAAATTACAGTTGCTTTTATCACTAAAGGAACCCAGCACTCCAGGGCCACCGGAGATCGCGAAGGAGTTCCATGCCATCCGCAAAATGATCAGCCATCTCGAAGTGCGAGCCGATCTTCCAAACAGCGAGCTGGATATTAAAACTCTCCATCATGATGGAACAACTCCCAGCACTTTGCGTCAATCACTTTAATCTTTTAATGATTCTTTTCTCCTTAAACTTTCGGTCCGCGCCGTTGGTGCACAACCGTGTTAGTCCGACTTGCTCTTGACTACAAATGGCGCTTTGGACTTGTCAAATTTCCGCCGAATCGTCGAGCAATTCTAGTACCAACACAAGGAAACACACGAGTGTACAGACACGAGCTACCATGTTTCACACACCATGTTGGATCGAAGCGGTACGTTCATAACACAGAAGAGGAAGATAGCAAAAAATAGCCTGGGCGTGTAAGGGAGAAAGCATGCGCCGAGTCTTGTACACAACATCCAAAGTATAGGTCAGGGATGGTTGCGGATGGAGGAAAGTACTCGAAATCGCCTAGCGGGCGTTGGTTAGTTCGTTGCGTTAATACTGTTTCTCCTCCTTTATACTGTTATTCCTCTTTAATTGTTTGTGCATAGATAATTTGTGAAAAAATGGAATTCAAGCAACTTGTTCCAGCTATATCCGCCGAAGTTGGTAAATTAATGCTCCTCCTGATTCAAGAAGAAGACGATGAAGCGGGAGAGGATAATACTGCGGGGAATACTGCCCAAGGAATACACGGAAATGCCCGCCGCTGCTGGATTACGGAATTGTTCATGGATCGGGACAACATTTGGGCGCTTCTTTATGAAGCAATTAATGGAGAAGGCCCAAACGACCGGCTGAATAGTTTTTTAAGGCTCAATCGGCAAGAATGCTTGCATGTTCTTGCATTGATTGGGCCTAAAATTCGAAAGCAAGACACATCAATGAGGAAGGCGATTTCTTCTAAGCATAGGCTTTGTATAGCCCTGCGATTTTTAGCTACAGGAGATTCGTAATAATCCCTCGCCTATCTGTTCAGAGTAAGTTTTTCGCATGGCATGGTATATTATTCATACTTATTATTATGCTTTATTTTATATTAGGTTTCTAGCAGATCAGTGTCTTATATTGTACAAGAAGTATGCAATCACATTATCAACGAATTGAAGGAATACGTAAAGGTAGTAGTTCCTCTTGGTCAATATTACTGCTTATTTTTATGTTTTTGGGATCCGGACACAGTTCGTGGAGAGTGGTTAAAAGTTTTCATAACAACGAACCTAGCCGTCTAATGACCTGGGTCGTATGTGTTGCTTAAATCAAAATTTAAATTCATATTTAAATGTAATTCATAATCAGTATTTCGTAATATGTATTTTAAGAATTCAATATCTACACAACTTACTATCTACTTATCTAATATCTAACTAAACTAAACTAGACTAACTTACTTAATAAACTACATACTACCTATGTTAATAATATTTACACATTTCATTTTTAATCTAAACTACTAACTAACTACTAATCCTTATTGTAGGCATGGTGGTGCCTTTGAGCCATTCGTTGCGACTCGTAATATTTTGCAATCTCATCATTCATGGCCGTTGTCACGGCCCTAATGATTTTAGCACAGAGCCCCGGGATAGTATTTTCATAGGTGCCCACTTGGGCCTCTACAAAATTTCCCAGAGCTCTGGCTTTGGTGTTGGCCTGCGGAGTGGTGGCAGCATTTGCAAGGGTTTTTATTGTACCCAAACACTCTGCAATCTGCTGAGAACGCTCCTCAGCCTTCCTTTTTCGAGGGTTACTGCCAACCTTTACCCTTCCCTCAAGCATCGGTGAGTCAGTGGTGGCGGTTGAAGTAGTGGCGGAAGAACGGGATGCCTTGGGAGTGACGGGAGTTTTTTCTAGAGTCTGAAATGGAATCAGATGCAATGTATAAATTAGGCGTTACTTAACTCGATATATGATGACTGATATGTAATCTTGTTTATGTCACTTCAGTTCATGTTCAGTTACCTGCAAATGCTTCGGAATGGCTTAAGATTTCACAAGGATTCGCTGAGCAGTGGAATTTTCCACATGTTATTGGTGCGATAGATGGAAAACATGTCTCCATAAAAGCACCTGCGAATTCTGGTAGCCAGTTTTTTGACTATAAGAAAATGTTTAGCATTGTGCTGCTTGGAATAGTGGACGCTAATTACAATTTCATTTTTTCTGGCGTTGGGTGCCAGGGGCGAATTTCTGACGGCGGGGTTTTTACAAACAGCCCTATTTACGCTAGACTGGAACGCCGGTAGCTAAATATTCCAGCCCCCGAAATTCTTCAACCTCCATACAAGATGGAGGTGCCATATTACTTACTGGGAGACCAAGCCTTTGCAATGCAAGGCAGGAAAATAGAGCAAGTTCAGCGAAACTTCACGAGACTTGCTATATGTAGCCCTGCGAGGCCGATATATTGAAATACATACATACAGTGTGCCAATCGGTAAGTGGGACGGTCGAAAAAAGAACACTTGGCTAGCTTTGCGATCAATTTTTGGGTACTTTGAATTGATAACAATGAATTTCGCTTATCACATCTTCTTTGTCTATCTTTCTACGAAGCATGTGCAAAAAGAGAGAGTAAAAATCGGTCACCAAGCGGCGCAATGATCGAAAAAGTGCCGAAAAGTCATAATTTTGCCAGCCAAACATAAAGTTGGACACTTGGGATTCCTAAGAATTTCTGCGACTTAAGTGTTGTGTGGAAGCTAGATTAGGCACGTAAAATCATTTTCTGATGATCTATGATGTACTAAATTATTAATATACTACTGTGTCCAAAAAGTAAGGTGACTTTGGTACGCAAACTGTGCGCGTCCAAGGTATTGGCGGATTGTTATTTTTTTATTGTTGAAATATGTGTTTTTGACTTCTTCAGCAAATTTCATTTAAAAATATTCATCAGGATAGGAAATATGATTTTTTTTGTGGCCTACTACACGTATGACCCTCGTTGACCCGACCCTGGGCACATTTGGGGAGCAAAGAATTTGCTTAAAATTTTGTATGCGTTACTAATTTTTAGCTGCGGATTCGTTGAAATAGCTTTTGGCGATGCAGTAATGTCGAAAAAAAAAAGTTTGCTAGGGGTTTAGTGAATTCCAAAATAGCCGCCAGGGCCACAATGGCCAAAAGGGCGTCATGGGACACATTATCCTCAACGATTCCTCATTTGACGAAGCTCACGTTCAAAATATTAGGGAATCAATGTTAAATTATTGTCGATTGATGATTAGAGACTTCACCGATAATATTAAATTATCGAAAGTATCAGTAAATATAATTTTAGAGGTGGTTTTGGGCCTGGAACTCGACTGGTACCAAAATCGTTGAATTTTTTTGAAAAAAGGCGTCGCGTTGAAGTGAGTGAAACAGCGCTATCCGACTAAATTGACAAGACGAAGTGCATTATTACTATAGACGAGACTTGTAACTATGCTTCAGACTGTAAAACAATCAATCAATCGAATAAATATCGTGCCAGGAATAATCCAGAACTAAAAACTAGCCAAACGAGGGTCATACGTGTAGTAGCGCACAAAATAAATCGTATCTCCTATCCTGATGAATATTTTTACATGAAATTTGCTGTAAAAATCAAAAACACATATAGCAACAATAAAAAAATAACAATCCACCAATACCATTGACGCACCCAGTTTGAGCACCAAAGTCACCTTACTTTTTGGACACAGTAGTACGTAGGTTGCCTTTTAAGTTTCGGGATTTGAAAAAACTGGTGATGCAATCTACCAACTAACAATTTTATCGTAAAGTTTAACGTTTTTGAGGTTATACATACTCAGAACGTTTTGACATACGACCGCTATTTGTGTTGTTAAAAAAATTTTGAAAGTGTCAATGTCCGCCAAATTGTGGAATTGGGTCGTAGACATTTTCGTGCGATTATTTTTTGCAACTTTCGACGTGAATTGACACAGCAGTAGTGCATGAATGAACTTAATTCAACTTTTGGTGATAAAGTTCCATCAATGATCAGTATTTATCGATGGTTTGGAAAATTAAATCGTGGTCGGTGTTCACTCCAAGATGAATTTCGTGAAGGTCGTCCAAAATCAGTTGTCGTTCCGAAAACAATTGATGCTGTGCGTGAACGGATATAGCAAGATCGTCATGAGACTTTTTGTGAGATAGAGACAACCTTAGGTATTACTGGGACCAGCATATACTTAATATTGCATGAACATTTAACTGTCAAAAAAATTTGTTGATGTTGGATTCCACAAAATTTGTCAATCTCTAAAAAAAAGACTCGTGTCGATTGGTCGGAAGAAATGCTCGAAAAATACGATTGCGGTGCTTCAAAACTCGTCTTTAATATCGTGACAGGTGATGAGCCGTGGATTTACGCGAATGAGCCCGTAACTAAACTGCAATCGACTGTATGGGTGTTTCAAGATGAGGCGAATCCAACCAAAGTTGTTCACGCACGAAGCACTTCTAAGCAAAGGGTCGCATGTTTTTTCGGAAAAACTGGATATATCGCAACCAAACCTCTAGAACAACGCAGAACAGTCTATTCTGAGTGGTACACAACAATTTGTTTGCCAGTTGCCTTCCAACTAATCAGGAAATTCAACCGCTGTCGACGGATCACCCGTCATCACGACAATGCGAGCTCTCACACATCGGCTCAAACAACTGCATTTTTGAGTACTCAAAACATCGATTTGATGAGTCATCCGCCATATAGTCCTGAATCTAGCACCAAATGACTTCTTTTAATTCCCGTACGTAAAAAATAAACTAAGATTTCAACGTTTTTCAACACCTGAAGAAGCGAAGATCTCTCAAAAAAGACTGGTCTCGATTGAAACTTTAAACTTTTTTTTAACAACACAAATAGCGCTCGTATGTTAAAACGTTCTGAGTACGGATAACCTCAAAAACGTCAAACTTTACGATAAAATTGTTAATTAACAGATTGCCTCACCAGTTTTTCCAAATCCCGAAACTTAAAAGGCAACCCTCGTATGTATACAAAAGATGAGTTTTGATAAATTATTTACACTTTGTGGTTGAAATATGTTACACCACTGAAACAAAAGAAATATATTTATATTTTTATCACATAAATCGATAAAAACGGAGTTGATGCATGTGACCTATATCGTCCCTGGGGACGATGTCCAGCGGTATGCGTCTTTGTAGAATTCCTCGTTGAACTAAGCAGCTGCCTAGATGATTGAAGAAGATTCCGCCTTCGTTCGCCGGTTGAATGTTGACGGCTTCCATGATCCCGACACCGAGTATTAGGAGTGTCAGGAGCAATTTTTGAGCCCAGTTGCATGGCGCAATGTTAATGGCGCGTTTTACTATTTTCTTGGCCGACGGTTCTTCTGGTAGGGGTTGGGCGGTTTCATTGGGTCGCTTAGGCGGTGCCGGAGTGGATATAGAGTGTAGAAGAAGGTGCTCCTTTTGCTCTAAATCCACGATTGCAACCTTGACGGCTGGGCGTTTGAGGGTGGTGCTGGCTGTTTTAACTTCCACCGATCGTAGTTGTCCATCCGGAGCGACTTGTGTTTTGACAACTGGCACGTTGCTGGATGGTGCATCAATACATTTGACGGTCGTCTTTGATTTGTCATGGCTGCTTGGTTGTCTTGTAGCTTTGGCGGGTTCATCCTGCAGTTGATCTGCGCAGTGTAGATTGTTGAGTTGCTCAGCCGAAGAATTTTTTCGCTGAATATTGTGCTTAGTTGTACATACTGAAGCTCTGCTAGATGTTATACTTGATGGGATAGTCTGCGGCGGATGCTGTATACTCTTTATCTGGTTGTCTACTACCAATGATGATTCATGTGGTTGATTCGGCGTAGTTCGATAAGTGAGCAAGAACTTATCCATTGCATCTATCATTTCGGCACTATCCATTTTGAATCTTGAGACTGACGTTTTGACGAAGTTCTCAAATCGTATTACATGATTTTCATAGTCTTTTTGTTTCTTTTTCTTTTCATTAATACGTGGTTTGCTCTTAGTTCGATTCTCTTTGGGACGTTCTGCTGTTGTGTTGCATGCGTTGTCTACCAAAACGT
Organism: Anopheles ziemanni; assembly: GCF_943734765.1. Taxonomy (NCBI): domain Eukaryota; kingdom Metazoa; phylum Arthropoda; class Insecta; order Diptera; family Culicidae; genus Anopheles; species Anopheles ziemanni. The sequence continues at coordinate 51,607,389 of NC_080705.1, read as the reverse complement.
TTCGCTGCTGTTTTCCTTCATGAGGAATTTTAACCTTTTCGGTTCGACTATTGAAGCATGTGTTCGATTCAGTTTTCTTCTCTTTTACTGGTTCAGAAGATGAATTATGTTTTTGATAGTTGCTTTGAAGTTTCTGAACCGAACCTTCCTTTGTATGATTTTCATTCAGCTTGTCTTCTTTTTGATTACTCAACGGCTTTTCCTTAGATGAGCTACAATGCATTAGCGGATGATGTCGTCTGTTACAGAATTCTCTGGAACATTCTTTAGATACTTTACAGTGCCGCATACGATGATCGTCGGTCAGGAGACATGAAAGGCACAGGCGATGTCTAATCGCAACATCGTGTCGTTGCTCTGCGGGAAGTTTGCAGAATTCTTCGCACTGTGTAAGCACGTGAAGTCCACTGCAATGTTGGCATGCTTCCTTTTTTCTGAAGTTTTCACATTTTGGTGATGAAAACGTGCTCATAATGTTTTCTTGAGGCATAGCTGTCTTCTCTGACTTTTCACGTTCTGGCTTTTTAAACGTAGGAGGTTTCCTATACTCCGGTTTTGCTTCAATATGAACTCCAACGTATACGTTTGTTGGACTCTGGCCGATGTCGTGGTAGTTTATTGGTACATTTTGCACGGTCGTGAGGTGTATCATACGGTGATGTTTTTCTTGGCACCCGTTGATACCGCATTCTCTGGCAAACCAACATGTGTTTACATCGTGCCCGTTGGATCGAAGGCAGCTCGAGCAAAGTTTCTCCCTTTTTATTATTTCGTACCTTTCTTCTGGCGTCTTGTTTCTGAATTGATCGCAATTCAGAAGATTGTGATTGCCGTTACAGTTTGGACAACCTCGATGCCAGTCGTTTGGACTGGTGTTGCGTTCTTGTTTTGGACTTGCATTCTTTGCTGGCTTCGTAGTGTCATGCAGATGCAGTGGTTTTCGGTCGATCGCTTTGGGTAGGCGACGAAGTTCACTCGCGATGTTCGCTAGCCAGGTGCTGAAGTGTTCTAATGTCGGCATCTCTCTTTGTTCTTCCAATTCATCCGTTATTCTAAGCCACTTCAGCTGCTTGTCTTGTGGCAATTTGCTGGCAAGTTCGTTGATGAGTCGGTGGTCGCTAAGGTAGGAGGGTTTGTTCAGCGTTTTTATGTTCGCCACTAAATTCTCCAGTGCGATGTTTAAATCTGGTATCCGGTTTGGATCCGCTTTCCTTTGAACCTCTCTTAAGAGTTCTTGGTAGACTTGCTCTGATCTACCAAAAAGAGTTCTTAAGCGTTCGATTATAATGTCGACATTCTCGGGATCGAAGAAAAGTGCCTTGACGTTCCTCAGGGCGTCGCCTTTCAGGCATCTCTGCAGTCGATTCATATTTTCTAAGTCGTTGAAATTAGCTGCCTCTGTGGTTTCCCTGAAGGCTTTGTCGAATGCAGGCCAATCTCTCGGATTGCCATCGAAGTAGGGTAGGTCGTTAAGCGACATTCGAAGTAAGTGATTTGTGCTGACCTTGTTACCAACGGTCAATGCTGCTACCAGCTCGGCTATGGTGGTAACTTCCGGTTCGGCGGTTTTAGCTTTCTTCTCCTTTCTATCGCCTTTTTCTCCTCCCGATGGTCCTGCTTCATCTTGCGCTTTGGCTCGGTCGGCGCTGCACTTGATGCACATAAATTCTTCTTCTGCTGTTGGCAACTTTGTTAGCTTCGCGCAAGTCAAATGGAACCATCGATCGCACTCGTCACACTGGACCATGTGCGAATCGCTCGGATCGGGTTTGTCGCACAACCGACAATTCCCATTCTTATTGTCCACAAAATACTTGCTCGGTCGTCGTGACATCTTGGTCGCGGTCGACATCTTTACTGAGTGGCTTTGAAAAGGCGTAGTCAAGCTACTGGGTTTTTTCCCGATGCCTAAGCTTCACTCTTTTTATCTCTCTGACGATTCTGATCGACAGAGAGCTTGCTGATATGATTCTTCTTGGTCCTGGTTACCCAAGCAAGAATTCAAACGTTAGAGGAGACTTTTCGTGAATGTCCTCTCTGGAGCCACCAATGTTACTTCACGACTAACCAAGCAGGTCCCGCGAAGGAAGACCTCCTAGCTTGGTTAGGGTGAGCAACTGAGAAAAAGTGAAATTAATTGCTGCCGGCTAATGGCTGAAGTCCCTGGATCCCTATTACCTCTCAAGCTAGTTGCCTCTGCGTATAGAGGAGGCCTATGCTTCGAAAGGGGGGACTGGGCGCTTCAAGCTTTTCGGATATGGCAGTGAGTGTAGCGGTCAAAAATAAACTACGAAGTGAATCGTCTGAGTTTCAACTTAACACTGGTTTATTCTAAAATTTCTTACCATTATATACCCAAAAATCGCATTTGTTTACGATTTTAAAAGTAGAGCAACGAGCCGGCCGGCCGTTGACGGAGGGCTGCTGACGAAGCAACGCGCGTCGGCCGGACACTTGGCGCACCGTAGGGTGTATCGATTATTGATAAGTAGGGCAGTAAGCCGGCCTGCCAACGATCGAGGGCTGCCGACGCAGCAACGCGCGCTGGCCGAACACTTGGTGCGCCGTGGGTTGTATTGACGCAGCAATACGCGCCAACGGGTCGCCCGGAACGGCACTTAACTCGCTGATGCAGCACGGTGCAGCACGGTGGCAGCCATCGAAATTAACTTCTATTTGCGAAATCGAATTTAACTTGTTTGGGCATTTGGTTTCCGGTACGTCGCGTCCCTCTCGGAAAGGTTCTTTATTTGGATCAACGATCGTACCGGTTACCGAAATGTTACAGTTATCCAAAGGTGGGCTTATTTCTTAACTAAGCCTTAACTAACTTAAACACCTCGTTGGTGCAGCAACAGCATGTACTTTGATTGTGTGTACCCAGATTCTGAATGTCGTCGGTCGCACATGGTTGCCCATACAACTGCTGGCTTCCTACAATATCGGATATATCGTGGTCCATAAGGGAAGTTGTTCTTAAGCTGGCCGTAAACGTCGTGAACTTGTACGCGCGAACAATTTGACAACCATGCATTTCCTTTGTTCTTTCCGAAGTGACAGTCTGTTTGGTTAAGAAACAAGTTGCTATCGTTTTCGACCCCTACTTTGCTTGTGCGTACAACTAACATATTGGAGTTGTCGTTGGTTAGTTCGTCGTGTTTATACTGTTATTCCAGTTCAATTCAATAATTAAATCAACTTCTTCCAGCTATAGCTGCCGAAGTTGGTACATTAATGCTTCTCTTGATCCAAGAGGAAGAGGATGAAGCGAATAATATTGGAGGGAATACTGCACAAGGCCATGAAATTGCCTGCCGATGCTGGATGACGGAATTGTTCTTGGATCGGGAGAACATTTGGGCCCTTCTTTATGAAGCAATTGATGGAGAAGCCCCAAACGACCGGCTGAATAGTTTTTAAGGCTTAATCGCAAGAATTCCAGCATCTTCATGGATTAATTGGAGTTAAAATTCAAAAGCAAGACACAAGTTTTCGCATGGCATGGTATATTATTCATACGTCTTTTAATGCTTCATTTTACATAAGGTTTCTAGAAGATCAGTGTCTTGTATTATTCAAGAAGTATGCAATCACATTTTCAATGAATTGAAGGAATACGTAAAGGTAGCAGTTCCTCTTGTTTGATATTACTTTTTTTATTTATGTTTTTGGGATCCCGACACAGTTCATGGAGAGTGTTTTAAATTTTCTATAACAACGAAGCTAGAAAAAGCTAGATAGAAGGATATGGATTGATTGTGCAAATATCTGAGATGCAATCTACGAGATAAATATCTTAACAATTAATTTCCAACACGAAATCGTTACATACATAACAAAACATACAGTTTTTTTTATTTTGACTTGGTTTAAAAAAATTTTCTTACGGTTTCGGTATTCTTTCGGACCAATAGTTAAAAAAAAACAATCGTTTGTAAACTCTTATAAGAATGTACCTTGTTCATGTATATACCTCTTGTTTAAGTACCTTATGTAAACCTTACCTTTAGCCTTGAAGCCTAGTGCCCTGAAATATGACATGTTATTGGTGCGATAGATCTATAAGAGATAAGAGAGCGATAGAGAACTATAAGAAAACGTTTAGCATTGTGCTGCTTGGAATATTGGACTCTAATTACAATTTCAATTTCGGCAAGGAACAGCATATGTGGGTAGCCATACCAATGTTCCTGGTCATTGTTGTTAGCTCCTATGTGAAAAGTTTTGTTATTAGTCGCAATTAAACCTTTTAGTTAAACTTTTTAACATTTACTCACCAGAACCGCTGCGATTGCTTTTCTTGCTCTTCTCTATTGCCCCATGAGGCTTTTCCATTTATTAAAACAATCGTCCTTCGACTCTCCCATTTCTTCCGCTATCTCCCCGCACGCTTGAAATCTTATTTCAGCGTTTTTATACTGCTTATCAGTATCTTTCCAGAGACATTTGTAAGTTTTTACCAGCTCGATCAGCTGCAAAACCTTTTCGGTGTCTTGAATCGGCTACAATAATAAAATTGATATAATTTTCTTCTAACTTGCCGTCACCTCGTTAAGCCAAACTAGCCCGGACATGTGCGGGCCCCGCCAATAAAGTGTTAATATTAACAACTTCCACTGATAGGTAACATATGAAACTTACATTTTTTTAAATAATTTTCTGGCTACTTGGGGTATCCATGATATTTTATCAATCAATGTGGTCGTAACACTTCACAAACACTAAATGTCCGGCACTATAATGAACTCGGTTGCTTAAGCCATGCTGCGTTGGTACCAAGAAACCAGACGGAGTGCCGAAAGCTGCTTATTGTTTAACCACAGCCTTAAAAATTGCATATATGACCAAACATGATAGAAAAAGTTTTCGAAGGTTGCGCAAAAGTGATATGGCAAAAATACACTACTTTGTTATTCTATTTTATTTCTGCAAAGAATGATAGAAGGGTATGCATTTATTGTGCAAATATCAGAGATGCTATCAACGACATTTTAAGAATTAATTTCCAACACAAAACTGTACTCTTTAATATTCATTTTTTTTTTACTCGGTTTAAATCATTTTTCTTTCGGTAGCGGTTTTCTTTCGGCTCAATAGTTAAAAAAAAACAAATGTTATAGATTCAAATATGAATTTATTACTTGTCATACGAGTGAACTCTACAGCCCTGTAGTGTAAACTAGCATGACTTCGATGTGTCAGCGATGTTCGTGCTTGTATCCCGCATGCATAAAACCAAGGTGGGTCCTAAGGGAGGTGAGCTCAAAGGCCTGGTCGCGGCAGCCATTTTGAAATTAATTTTTGACAATCGTTCCTGGTTTTGTTTACCAACAAAAGGATTACGACGCGTTAGCAAGCTGCTGGTTCCAGTTGAGACGGTTACCGGAAGACTCTGTCCTCATTAGCCACAACTTTACTGAGGACACAGTTCCATCGCGGTAAAGCGGTTAGGTCGTCCAAAGGCACATATGTTAACACTTTGTTGCTACAATGCTACACGAAACGTGTTTGTTAACACGAAAATATCTTCATTATATCGCATTTTTTCCAATTCCATAAGTTATTTTTGCAAAAAAACAGCTGAACAGGATAAATACGGCATTCTTACGCTATCGGAAAGAACTTTGGAAACAACAACTGGCAAGATGTAAACATAAACAAAACCCGGAACGATTGTCAAATTCTTCCTTTATTTTTCTAAAAAAATCAAGGCGATTTGTTCGGAATGAACCCACCTGGATAGTAATCACTTTGCATAAAACGACATGGCATGACATGACGTAACAATGTAGTTGGTATTGTTGTGAGTTTTGAGGGGGATATCGGAGAAGCTTAAAGCTAATGAAAGAGTAAGAAGGAGCTAGAGAGAGAGGAAGTCGGAGAGATTGGGCGAGCGGGAATGTGTGGCTTTACTTCCAGGGGGGATGTGCTCCCGCACACGGCTAGCGATTGGTTAATGGCTCCAATCCGTCGTCAGTGCCCAACTCTACTTCTCTCTCCACCTGGTCTGCAGCTTCGTTGCAATCGCCCGCATTCCAGCACCAACTGCCACCCATTTTTCCTCCGAAGCACACATCACTTGCGTGTGGTTTCTCGCCGTCAGCACCACTCCGCAGCTCTGCACCATCTCGACGCATTCCTCACGGAAACGCGCGGGCAAACAAACAGGACATGTCCTGCGTCCTCCACCATCTTGCTGCACAAACAACACCACGGGGCACTAGCATGCTTGAACCGGTGCAGGAAGGACTTGAAGCACCCATGCACTATGGAGCGAAAAGAGCAAATTGCCGGGATAAAAATCGGAATCAAATGTTTTGCAATTTTTTAATTGTAATATCGTGTAATACAATTATATAACACGAAATTATGGTGTTTCTGGACAATCCCGCCAGGTGGCGCTGCAAAAACTACATATTTTTGGATTTTTCTATGGGTGCGTTATTATTTCAATCTTTTTTTATATTAACTAGGTAGTGACTCAAAGCGGAACCAGGAAAAAGGTCTTTTTCCAGGCAAAGCCGGAAACCCAAAAGGGATAACATTAAACAGATGCAGGTTAAACTTAAGGACAATTGTAACAAAGAAAGTTTGATTATACAATAAAGAGGAGGCTGAACGAAAGGAATTCAGTCCCAGTTCAGTCGTCAGTATAACGTGACTACGGAAAAGTCTGTCTCTTCATTTTCGACGTCGAACCCATCCTCATCCCAGGAACTCCACTCCACCACCCGAATCTTCAAAAACCGATCTATCGATATCTTACAACACAGTACAAAGCAGATAGAAAGTTTTCGTCATTACATTCGCGTAGAAGCACATTATTGTGAATGCTTCATATACTGCCTATATGAATTCGCGTAGGATAAAGGCATTTCATAGAACGGTCCATTCATTAGACTGTGAAGATCTACGGGTTCTTAGGTGTCCAAAGTATTGTCGAATCGAAAACAACATATTCTATTTGTAATGTAATGTAATTTTTATTGAAATTCAACGGACCATATTTGGCCCCCTTGAAGCGTTTAAGTTTAGTACAATACATAGCTTAATACTATTTACATCTAACGGGTGACCGGTTGCACCCCACGAATAGAAAACAAAAACGCGGATCTAGACATGTCAGGTTCAAAACGATCACAGACTGCATTAAATTCGCGGCACATAACAAGAAACGGGTCTGAGGATCCAAAACAGGTACGACGAACCTCAACGTCAAGTAGCGTTCTAGCACGGAGTGTTCTCGCAGGGACGTATAAACAGAGCCCCGAGAGAAGTTCCGGCGCGTCAATGAGATGGTCAAGTAGGCCCGCAACAAACAATCTCTGCGCGGTACAGTGACGTTGGCTGAGCGAGTCGAGGCCAAGTAACGCGCATCGTCCATTATAGTCGACCGGGACACTCCAGGAGCGTAAGGCCAGCCGCGTAGCCTTTCGCTGGATCGACTCGAGGCGCGCCTGTGGACGTGAGCCCGACGGCCACCATACCACAGAAGCGTACTCCACGACAGACCGTACTAACGAGCAGTACAGCATCTTTATGGAGGCGTGATCGTCGAGCTCGCGCGTAAGTTGCCTCAGGAGACCAATCAGCTGGTTGCCCTTCGCGACGACGTGTTCCAGGTGGTCGTGGAAGCTCAACTTTTCGTCAAGGAGCACTCCTAAGTCCCGAACACAGCTTTTCCGCTCCAGGACAGCGCCGTTCAGCGAGTACCCATGAACTAATGGTCTACGGATTCTAGCAAACGAAATAACGGAGCATTTGTTGGCGCAAAGCTCGAGACCATTCAGGGTACACCACGACTGGAAGGTCAGCAAGACGGCCTGGAGTTGGACCTGGTCGGCTTGGCTTCGGATCGGGAAGGAACAGCTTCGCGTCGTCAGCATAGAGGAGGTGGCTGCCAGGGAGTAGAACAAGCGTGACGTCATTGATATACAATACAAAAAGAAGCGGCCCCAGGTTGCTTCCTTGCGGCACCCCCGAGGTGGCACTGATGCTGCGCGACGTGTGCGATGCACATCTGACGCAATATGAACGGTCGCTGAGGTAGGACCGCATCCAGGCCAACAGGCAGTTGGGCAGTCCCAGGACACGAAGCTTGGCGAGCAGCAGGGAGTGCGGAACGCTATCAAAAGCAGCTTTGATGTCCGTGTAGATAGCATCGACCTGGGAGCCGGCATCAATCGCTTTATGGCAGCTGCTGACAAACTCGACAATTGTTGAGCGTTTTGGGGTGAACCCATGCTGAGCCGAGCTGACGTAGTTCGAAGCGGCGACAAGAAGCGGCTCATAGACGAGAAGCTCGAACACTTTGGCGCAGGCGCTTATGTTTCCCTTTTCATGATTTTGTAAATTCTGTTGGAAACAAAATGTTAAGTTTGAACCAGTTGTAAACATATTGACCTGTGAAAAACAATCTATGTTGGCAGAGCTTTTACTTTTTCATTGCCCATGGAAGTTGGGGATTGTGTTTTTGGCGCATTAACTTATTCACCATAAACTGACCTGCAGTAAACATTTTAAATGTAGGTTTTTCGATTGTGTTACATGCGTATTGCATACACAGTGCATTTGATCAGCATGCATTTTGAAAAATATGATTTCAAAATAGTTGTAGATTTGAGCAGTTGAATGTAAATTGTAATAGCTTTGGTTGGTGTCGTGCTATTGCAGCTTCTTTAACCCATAAAATCATCGCTTCCAATAACAAATTAATTTTAAGGTCTATTGATACCGGAATTGCGTTTAGAATGTTTTCTTTAAACGAATAGGTTTTGCATGTGTCCCTCTTTAAAGTAAGAACTTAATTAGTAAACATTTCCTATGATCTTCATTTGCCTTTCAAAAGTATGCTCGAAAGGTTACGTACATTTGATTAAGTTTAGAAATTCAAAATCTCGATTTTTCGATTGCGAGCTAGCGCTTTGCGGTCTTCGGCAATGTTGTAGATCTCGATGAGATAAGACTTTTTGGTCAAGGGACATTTTCCTCTCCTCCTTCCTCCCGCAAATTTGCATTTTCACCTCTGTGCACGCACTGTTCGGCTCAAATGGCCGACGTTTGGCCACCCAGCTCCCCTGACCTTAATCTTACGGATTACTTTGTGTGGGGCACAGTTGAGCGGGACACCAACGGGGCGTCCTGCAATACCAAAGCGGAGCTGGTGGCCAGAATAAAGGCCGTGTTTGCGGCCATCCCCAGAGACATGGTTGTCCGGGCTTGCGCGCGGTTCCGGAAGCAGGTGCAGGCGGGCATCGACGCGGGGGGGGCAAACGTGGTAAGCTAAACTTTGTAGAAAAAATTTTTTTTTTTGTATTTAACATAAATTTGATAAAAATTCCTTTCCTATTCCCTCAGAAACTGTCAAATTTATCTCGAATTATATTTCATTGAATAAGAATTTCATATATTTCTTACCACACATGATGCTGCATATGGCATGATGGAGACCCCTAGTAGGTGATAAACTATAAGCTTCACATACACTGGGCCCAAAGTTAATCCGGACGCTCAAAAAATGAGCATGCGTCCGACTTTGTGGTCGTTTTTAGAGTACTTAGAATTGATAACAATTATTTTTGTTCATTGCATCTTCTTGGTGCACCTTCCTACGAAGTACTTGCAAAAAGAACGGTGAAAAAAATCGTACCCAAGCGGCGCAACAAACAATAGAGTGGAAAAAGTCAGAATTTTGACGGCCAATCGCAAAGTCGGACAGTTATATTTATATTTATTTATTTATTTATATTTATTAAAAAATTCAACGGACTACGCGGTCCCAGTGAATGTCTTAAGAACTAAATTTACAAAAATCACAACTTAATCTAACGTAAACTGCGGATCAGCAAGAAGCCTGGCTTTGAAAGTGTCAATAGATATGTTAAAGTCAAATGCTGGATAAGCTTTGTTAAATGCTCTGCACATGGCGGTCATTGGTGCGAACTGAGCGTAACGCGTCCTACTAAATCTAACCCTTAAAAACTCAGTGGTCCGCAATTGTCGGTATGGTGCATTAAATTCAACCAGCTCAAGCAGGGATGGCGCGTCGATATCACCACGGATTAATTTAGCTACAAACACAGCTTGAGCTACTAGCCTGCGTTTGTTTAAAGACTGTAATCCAAGTAAGAGACAACGGGACTGGTACGGTGGAGGTAGGTTACTGTCCTCCCACCGTAGTGAACGAATAGCTAGCCTAGTGAATCGTCGTTGAACCTTTTCTATTCTATTACACCAAACATCAAAACGTGGGGCCCAAATAACACTACAACATTCCAGACACGATCTGACAAGACTGACATAAAGCGTTTTTAGGCACATTGGGTCATCAAATTCCTTAGTGTTTCTTATCACGAAGCCTAACATTCTATTCGCCTTGTCAATTAATACGTTATAGTGCTCGCAAAATGTTAATTTATTGTCAAGGGTTACACCTAAGTCCCGAACCGAGTAACAGCGATTGAGGCTCTGTTCATTAAGCGTGTACATGAATAATTTAGGTTCTCTTAGTCTATGGAACGACACTAAGCAACATTTATCAACGCATAGCCCAAGTAAATTGACCTCACACCACGAACAGAGATCATTTAGGGCCTCCTGCAGCCTAACACAATCCGACAGTTCAGACACTTCACAATCGTCTGCATACATTAACACAGAGACATTTTTAAGAACATTACAAATGTCGTTAATGAACAGAACAAACAGCAAAGGACCAAGGTTGCTGCCTTGAGGGACGCCTGAGGAACTAGAAAATGAAGCCGAGATGGCATCATTGATTTTCACGCTGTATGATCTACCACGTAAATAGGAACTGATCCAAGCGAGGAAATCTGACCCGGCACCCAGTCTACCCAGTTTTGCAATTAGCAAGTCGTGGTTCAGCACATCAAACGCCGCCTTGAAGTCCGTATAGACGGTATCGACCTGCCTCCCAGCTTCCATGCTTCGAAGGGATGAGGTTACGAATTGTGCGAGATTCGTAGTCACGGAGCGCTTGGGTACGAAGCCGTGTTGGTTCTGTGAGATGAGATAAGCACAACTACTCAATAGTGCATTACGCACCAACGATTCAAACACTTTTGCTATCGCACATAGAGACGTAATACCACGATAGTTGTTCACGTTGTGCTTATCCCCTTTTTTATGGATTGGCTTCATCCACGATGTCTTCCACGATGACGGAAACTTGCAGCATGTTGCAGACAATTTAAAAAGCAAACACAAGGGGTTGCATAAAGCTTCTGCACAATTTATAACGACAGCTGATGGGATGCCGTCAGGTCCAGGTGAGAACGATTTTTTGATGGATCGAATCGTTGCCAAGACCTTTTCCTCCGATATGTCCATATTGTTCAAAGAGAAATCAATAGCATCAATGGGCACATTGCTTAAAGCTTCCTGGAGATTAGCGGCGCTTAAAACTTTCTCCGAATAGTTTTGTTGAAATTTCTCCGCAAATAGATTACAGGCATCTTGGTAATTTCGAGCAGTTCTATCGCCAAATGTAACCGTCTTTGGCAAGGCAGCATTCTTTCTCTTTTTGTTCACATAGTTCCAAAACCGCTTAGGATCTGTGGTGATACCGGCACCGAGATGCCGTAAGCCGATGCGCTGCACGGACACTCTAGTGTCTCGGATTGACATTTGGCGTAGCTGGTGCTAGCGGGATAGCACAGGTCAGGCTAACACACATACACACTCACACTAAGGATAAGGATAGGATTAGCACACACTAAGTAAGGATAGGAAAGTAAGCATATAAAAGAGTCGAGATGCGCTCGAGAAACTCTCTGTTAAATTGTAACCGCAAGAAGGACCGGACGTAATAAAGTAACACATTATAATTGGTGACCCCGACGTACAAAACCGACGTTGTACACGCATAACCGACGAGATCCACGTGTGATCGTTCCCGTGCCCGTGCGCCGTACAAAACGAAAGTCCCGCAAATTCGGTGCAGCGTACCTGAAAGTGTCCCGGTCGTGGGTGAGAGATAACAAAAGATCGAACGTAACCCACGAGATCCACGTGTGATCGTTCCCGTGCCCGTGCACCGGACAAACCGAAAGTCCCGCAAATTCGGTGCAGTGTATCCGAAAGTGTCCCGGTCGTGAGAGTGTCCGAGTCCTCTGGCGTGTCCGCTTATCTTTCCCCTTGCAGCCGAAAAGACACCGAACAAACAAACAATATACGGTGAGAAGTGCGGTGAAAAAAACTAAAAGTGGGGAAAGAAGTGTGTTTTTAAAAGAACATTAGTGGAACGCGACACTCGATAATAATAGCGTGGCGTCGAAAACCACGTGCTTTAACAAAGGAGCCGCCATCGCGGTCAAGCAGAAGCAGCAGTCACAGACCACGCGGCACACCAAGGCAGCCGCCATCGCTGATAAAGTGGTACGGGTATCGAAAACCACGTGCTGTCCAAGGGAGCCGCCATCGCGGTAAAGCAGAAGCAGCAGTCACAGACCACGCGGCACACCAAGGCAGCCGCCATCGCTGATAAAGTGGTACGGGTATCGAAAACCACGTGCTGTCCAAGGGAGCCGCCATCGCGGTAAAGCAGAAGCAGCAGGCAAAACCACGCGGACGCCAACGTAGCCGCTAGCGTCGATTAAGTGGCACTAGGCTGAAGGCCACGCGCTGTACCACGGGAGCCACCATTGCTGTTCAGCAAGCGGCAGCAGCCGTCGAAGACCACGCCACGAGGTGCAACAACGGAGCGGCATCGCGGATCGAGCAGCAATAGCCACCGAAGACCACGAGGTGCACCACTGTAGCCGCCATCGCGATTCGGTGCTAGGAGCCATCAAAAACATAAGTTTTTAAAACCAAGTTTTTCTTATCTAACATAACTTACTAATCAAATATTTCATTACAACTTTATAACAATTTCATAATAATTAAGTAGTTAGTAGGGCAAATAATTAGATAGGGTAGAAAAAGCTTTTCATATTCGAAAATTAAAATCATTGTAAGAGTGTGTGTGTGCCTAGCGATCAAAGTGAAGCGAGATGTCAAAGAAGGGGGACACGGAGAGTGGTGCAGACATCGCAGCACCAGTAGCTGGTTCATCCGCGCAGCCCCCTAGCATGGAAGTGGCAAGAGTTTCGACAAAGCTTCCGGCATTTTGGGAAGACTCGCCAGATGCATGGTTCGCCGCGGCAGAAGCGGAATTCGAGGTGTCGAATGTGACAAGAGAGCGTACACGCTACTCTTACCTAATAGGGGCACTACCGAAGGAAGTTTTAAAAAAGGTGATGGATATCGTAACCATACCTCCGGCAGAAAATCCGTACACTCAATTAAAGGCACAATTATTAGAGCGCCTGACAATAAGTGAGGAGCAGCGAATTTCGCAGCTACTTTACCATGTACAAATGGGCGATAGAAGTCCTTCCGATTTCTATCGTTACATGATACAAGTTGCAGGAAACTCGGTCAATCTTACAACAGATTTAATTAGAAAACTTTGGCTTTCAAGATTACCAAAGACAATAGAAGTCACACTAATAGCATTAGAATCTCGGGAAACACAGGAATTGCTCAAAATTGCTGACAGGCTTTGGGACGCCACACAAGCAGGTGCTGTGTCGGGCATAGGAAATGAACAATTCCAATTGAAGGAATGCAGCTCATTCACGGATAGTGAGGCTATTGATCTAAAAAAAGAGATTGGGGAACTGCGAGGAATGATCCAAAAGCTCTCGCTACGGTCTCGGAGCAAAAGCCGACAAAACGACAGATCGCGAAATAGATCGGTAAACAGAAGAAAGCAATATCCGACATGTTATTACCACCATAAGTTTGGAGATCAGGCGTATAAATGTGTAAAACCGTGCAACTTTCCTTTACAACAGAAAGATGCACAACAAAAACAAAAAAACTAAATTGCTCGACGGCATCGTGGGATAACCCGAGAGCAACATTCGGCGCACATCGGCTATTTCTTGATGATGAGACATCAGGGCTAACGTTCCTCATAGACTCTGGTGCCGATGTGTCAGTTATCCCGCACAACTTGTTTGGCAAAGTAACCAAACGAGCCAAAAACAAGCTCATAGCAGCAAATGGTAGCCCGATTCCAACTTATGGAACCAAGCTACTGCAAGTCAGCCTTGGGTTAAGAAGGGTGTTTAAACATTGCTTCATTCTGGCGGCGGTCAACCGACCGATTATAGGAGCAGACTTCCTCGCAACGAATGGACTGCTAATCGATCTAAAGAAAAAATGTTTGATCGATCCTACCACAAAGCAACAAGCAAAAGCGGTAATAGCCAATGTCAGCACCCCCACTCCAAAAAACTTTCAAATAGAAGCGAACATTTTTGGAGAAACTTTAAAAAAATACCCAACACTACTTGATCCTCCGGATTACACCAAACCAGTCAACCACACAGTAAGACATTACATAACTACAAAAGGCCCTTTACCATTTGCAAAACCTCGACGTCTAGATCCACAAAAACGAAAGATAACTCAAGCAGAGTTCCAACACATGTTGGACTTGGGAATCTGCAGAGTGTCATCTTCCCCAGCATCATCACCTTTACACATGGTGCCAAAGAAAGACCAAGACTGGCGGCCATGCGGAGATTACAGACGCCTAAATGCGATCACTGTTCCGGACAGATACCCTATTCCGCACGTGCATGACTTTACATTAAATCTGCACGGATGTGAATATTTTTCCAAATTGGACATTGTTCGGGCATATCATCTAATTCCAATGGCCGAAGAGGACATTCACAAGACAGCAATAACAACGCCATTCGGGCTATTTGAATTCTTGCGAATGCCATTCGGACTTAGAAATTCAAGTCAAACATTCCAGAGATTCATCAACACCATCTTTCACGACATGGACTTCGTCTTTGTTTACATTGATGATATCCCAATAGCTAGTGAAAGTCAGGAGGCTCACCTGGAGCACCTCCACAAGGTATTAAAAAGACTCACAGAATACGACATCAAATTGAAAGCATCAAAATGCGTATTTGGGGTAAAATCAATAAACTTTCTGAGTCACATAATAACAGCTCAAGGAATTACACCGTCTACCGACAAGGTGGAAGCCATTCAAACATTTCCATCACCGAAATCTCTGAAACAACTCCAAAGGATCGTTGGTATGATTAATTACTACCATCGATTTATTCCCCATGTGTCTGACAAGCTCCAACCAGTATACAAACTAATCTCGGAACTAGACACAAAAAAGAATAAAAAAAAGTTTTACTGGCCCGACGAGTGTGAGCAAGCACTACAGCAGGTAAAAAATGATCTAGCTAACGCTACGATGCTAGCTCACCCACGTGGTGACGCAGTATATTCCCTCACAACCGACGCATCCAATTTTGCAGTCGGAGGAGTGCTACAACAACTAAAGCAAGGAGTCTGGGAACCTTTAGCGTTTTTCTCAAAAATGATGACGCCAACGGAACAAAGGTATTCCACATTTGATAGAGAACTCCTCGCCATAGTTCTGGGTATAAAACACTTTCGTCACTTTCTGGAAGGGAGAGAATTCACCGTGTTCACTGATCACAAACCCCTGACAACAGCGTTAACATCCAAAGCAGAGAAGTCACCCCGTCAAAATCGGCAGTTGGATTTTATTTCACAATTCACATCCGACATCCAATATATAACTGGGGAAAGCAACATAGTTGCAGACGCCTTGTCAAGAATTGGGGAAACACATGCGATTACGGAAAATACGTATGAAATTTTTTCCAGAGAACAAAAGAATGACACAGAACTAAAAAAACTAATGCAAAACGAATCAGAGGCAAAACAATCCAAAATCAAACTTGAAAAAATTGTTTTGGATAAAACAGAATTGGTGTTTGAAGCATCAACTAAAAACAATCGACTTTACGTACCGCTGTCGCTTAGGAAAACCACTTTTGACAGCCTCCACGGATTGTCGCATCCCGGAATACGCGCTTCACGCAAACTTGCGGCAGACAGATTTTTCTGGCCGGCAATGAACAAGGATGTTGGAAACTGGATGCGAGCATATCTAGGATGCCAGAAAGCAAAAGTAGTACGACACACCCGATCGCCATTAGAAACATTCCAAGTACCGAAAGGCCGGTTTGACCATATCCACATGGATATAGTCGGTCCACTGCCGCCTTCGGAGGGTAAAGAATACTTGCTGACCATTGTAGACAGATACACTCGATGGCCGGAATGTTTCCCAATATCAGACATCACGGCATGCACCGTGGCGAATACGTTTGTAGAGCACTACGTCTCGCGATTTGGTTGTCCGTTAGTCATAACGACCGACCGTGGAAGACAATTTACGTCAAGACTGTTTGAACAACTTACAAAACTATTAGGCACGCACCACATAAAAACAACGGCATATCATCCCCAAGCGAATGGAATGGTGGAACGATTCCATCGACATTTGAAAGAAGCGTTGAAAGCGGGAGGGGACACAACACATTGGAATCGAAGACTTCCATCAATATTGTTAGGCATCCGTGTGGCTTATAAAAATGATCTGAAAGGTTCGCCAGCGGAAATGACATATGGTCAAAGTCTCAGGCTTCCAGGAGAGGTAGTTGTACCAACACATAGTAAGAGCTCTGAGGACCTCCCGGATTTTATAAAAAATTTAAAACAAGCTTTCAAATCGGTTGATCCTGCCCCTTCAAATTCAAAAAACTCTCTACCTACTCATGTATCGGGAAGTTTGGATACATGCAGCCACGTTCTAGTAAGAGTGGACAAAGTAAAAACGGGACTTCAAAACCCTTATGAAGGACCCTATGAAGTAGTACGAAGATTTAGAAAACACTTCACTGTAAAAATTAAAGAAAAAAATGAGTCAGTATCAATAGATCGACTCAAACCGGCATTCATAATGGAGAGTCTTACCAAAAACATGCCAAAAACGAAGAATGTCCGCTTTAGCGTTTGACAATAGCCAATAGTCCACAAATTGTGTTTGACGGCTTCTTACTATCCAATTAAATTGTCGTGACTCCGTCACTGGTGGGGGGTTGTGTGGTGATACCGGCACCGAGATGCCGTAAGCCGATGCGCTGCACGGACACTCTAGTGTCTCGGATTGACATTTGGCGTAGCTGGTGCTAGCGGGATAGCACAGGTCAGGCTAACACACATACACACTCACACTAAGGATAAGGATAGGATTAGCACACACTAAGTAAGGATAGGAAAGTAAGCATATAAAAGAGTCGAGATGCGCTCGAGAAACTCTCTGTTAAATTGTAACCGCAAGAAGGACCGGACGTAATAAAGTAACACATTATAGATCCGATGCCAAGTTCGACTGCATGCGATTTATGTATTGCCGGTGCATTATGGAATTCAGTCGTCGAAAACTGTTTACTACAAGAGCATAACTCTCTTTATTGGCTGTGGAACGTCTTCGATTGTAGCGCCGGAGCCATTGTGCCTTAGCTGTTTTCAATGCCTTATTTTTTTTCAATGCCTTATTTCATCGTATGTTTGTTAGTTAAAGTGGTGTGTAAGTTATTTTCGACACTTGATATTTGTTATTATCGATGCAGACGACTCTTGGGCATCGTTAGAAGCACTCGGATGATTCGATTTATTATATTATTGAAGTTTTTATTGAAATATACGTCACACTACTTGGTTGGAACGAAACATCACTATTTATCCATCATAACGATTGAAAAAGTTTTTAAAAACATGTGAAATTAGACTTACATTAGCAAACTAACAATTTCAGACATCATAAAAAAAGTATAAAACATCGAAAAGTATCGTAAAATCACCAAAGAACTGCTTTTTGCAGCACACATTTCGGAATGTGGGTGGGAATTAAGATAACAGGCTATGAGGGGGGCCTTTCCAGCGATGGTTTTATATTTCTGGCCATCGTAAGTACAACGTATTTGAAATCGAACTGAATTATGAGTTGCATGGATATATTTTTTTCTTTTTTGCTTTTAATTATAGTTGGAGGATGATTTACAAGTGCCTGCGAACTAAACATGAACATTCAATAGAAGATCGAACAAAAAACGATGCATTGATTTATAACCAAAGAATTGTATGAATTAAAACCAAACGAAGTACATTGGAACAAACTCGAAATACACATGTGTAATTTTTTTTATTATAATGATCATGTTTTATTTCTTTTCATTTGCTTGCATGTCCGATATGCTAACGTTAATCACAAGTTAACCTATGTATTAAAGGGATGAACACTGTGCTTCCAGGATATTTACAGGAATTAATTGCCACCAATTTGCATTTTATGTCAGTAAGTCGGACTTCTATACGTTCGTTGCCCATGTTAGAAATTTGCTCTAGGTGCATATTAATAAATACAGGGTTGGTGGGTGAATACAAATAATCGGTTGTGCCTGTTATCTCCTTTTCGCGGATGACAACACCCTCTGCTGTTTGTTTTGGTTCGATATACCGCATCACTTTTCCTTCCTTTGTTAAAAACCACCCGTCGTTGAAGCTGTCTTGTAGTTGGAAAGATGTCGTAATAACTACACCGTTAGAAGTCACGAAATTCGTGCGCTTTCGCTGCGGTAAGTCAACTAGCTCTTTCAATTGATCGAGCTCCGACTGGCGATTTGAAATCTGCTCCAAACATAGGTTGCCATGTCTTAGCGAACGCTTTAGAGGCTGCGCAGCACTTTCAAATGGATACGTTGAAATAGTTTCCAATGGTCCAAACCTGCTAACATCCTCGTAAACATGGAGTAAGTTGTGCAGGTTGCTTGAAATATATCCTGCCAGTTCCCAATGCTCTTTGTACGCTTCCGTAGTTAAAATAGTGATGGCGCAAGCGTACAATACAAAGTGGCTGTAATGGTCTTCTTCCAGTATATCTTCCAACAAGACTATTCCCACGTAGTGTAGAAAGGTTCGATACTCGGTTGCCTTCCAATAAGCGATGTCTTCCAACGAGCGCATCGTTCGGTGGATTTCAGTTGGCAACTGGTCTTGTAGCAATCTCGTTGAAAGCAAATCTCGAACTTCTGACGGCCAGCTGCTTATAAGCATATATATTTCCCATGAAATTATAAAAAACCTACACATACTGCTAGGTTTTTCTGGTGATATTATCTTATTTTACATCCCAAACAGCTAAAATATTGTGTTGTGATGTAGTAATGAAATGAACAAAAAAAAATAAATAAAACCGAAAATTAAACAGTAAATTGGAATTTGAAATATTTAAACCGAAAAAACCGTTTAAATTTAGCGCCTACATGTAGGCAACCGCCAGGTCGAAACGTTACGAGAGCGTACAATAAGGCGTTTGTATCTCTTCAAATAGACGCTAAATGTACGCTCTTCTTTTGTATGTTAATGTACGCGATTTGTCGCACGACGCATAAATTAATGCTCCCCCAACTGACGGCGACATGCAACATTGCCCCGTTTCCACAGATTCCTACCCCCGCGAGTCTACAACTGTCAGCTTTCTCTTGCACACTTTGTCTTCCTTCTCGTTCTAATGATGAACCGGTGTGCTGGGGGAGAAGTCACATCTGCCCTTTCACATCTTCCCTTTCAGTCTGACACATTACAATAGCGGAGCCGATCGTGTAGCATTCCCACACTGCACAGAAACCCGAATGTGTGTTGGTGCACTTTATGTCGGTCAATCATGTAGATAATAAAAAAGGTCGTCTGTATGAATGCCATCACGCACCAACTGTCAATCGCGACGCGATGAAGTTTTCAGTCTTCGAAACATCCAGCGCTAGAACAGTCGAGTGAAAAAGTGCAAAGTGTTGTTCCTTCCGTAAGAGTGTGTTGAATTTTCAATGTTCATGGCGCCTAAACGGAAACTAATAGGATCCATCAACAAGTCGGGAACAGTGTCAGCTCATGTGCGATCTGGTCCGGGAAACGGATGGGGAGTTCGATCGTCCACGAATGCGTTGGCCGGATCTTAGAATCGGTAAGTAAACAAAGTGGTAGTGCAAAATCATAACCTTTTATAACAACGATTCACTAATTCTATTCCTTAGTTTGTTTCGTTCAACAGAAATAACACCGGAGGAAGAAACCGCCCTTGGGAGAGCAGAATGTTGAAGAAGCGGAGGAATTCTACGAAAAATAAAAATTTCCGCGTTGGCGGCTCGAGCAGAATACAACACCGTCTTCTCCGTCTCATTTGACATCCGAAATGGATTATATAGTTGTGTGCGTGCCATTATGGTGAAATAGCACGCACACATTCGTAACCTCTGTTTGGCACTAACACCACCACAAAATAACCGATTGAATGTTGCACCCCACCCCCTTTTTTGGTGCAACACTTTGTCTCGTTATGGAGATCGAAAATTAACAAACGAGATGGTAACGATATGATAACGAGACAAAATTCGCCAGTTGGGCCCCGACGAACAAAGTTGCGCGACGGCGGGTTTAGGTGCTACTTTTTCCATACAAAACGCCCGGGCGATGAAAGTGCTACCCCAGTGCTCCTCTCCGCGAGTCTATACTTGCAAGCGGTAGCACAACATCGCGAACAAAACACCGCGACGAAGCGATGCATCAGGAGGAATTTCCCCATCCCACCCCTGATGGACCCATACTTGCAGATAGAACTGCAACACGGACAGGTTCGGACCAAGGCGTGTTAAACAGGGTAGGTTTGGTAAATGACGTTAAACATTTCAAACCATAAAAACCCTGAAGTTGAATCGGAGAATTGATTCATATCAAAATTTAACCATGGCTACGATGAAGGCTCTTAAAAAATGAGTTATATTAAATACCAGTGAAATCAGTTTTCTTAACTGTCAGTATTTTCTATGTATTGCTGCGTTAAACGCAGTAAGGGACTTTCTCTCGCGCATCTCAGAAGAAATCAAACTTCGCAGGAAGTTCTTGAACTTCTTGCTTCAGTAAATATACTCGATCAATAGGTTGAAAATTGGCACTGCACTTGTTTTATCTTGAGCAGTTGCGAGAGTAAGAACGATCGCTCGCACAGCCGCCTATCGACAACGTAACGCTATTATGTTCTTTGTGTACGGCTTAATTGATTACAGCGAATGCGAAAAACCAAAACAATCGCTATACACCACTCATACCATGATTCATCTTGATTCATAATGTAAAGAAACAAAATATTAAGTCAAAAACATGGGTATTCTACCGAGCTATTACTTTCATTCGTAGAAGTGTGGTGGAGAATTGAAAAACACTTTTTTGAGTGACTGAAAGTGAAATAAGTGAACCAGCTTCAAATATTGAGCATCAAAAAGAATCAATGTGTTCAGTTTAATATCAATCATCACTTCAAACACTGCTCATAATTACCAAGCGAAGAAGAAAAAATGAATATTTTGACAATCATTTATGAATTTGAACCAAATGTCAACAATCCAAAGTAAACCAACCTACAGCTTTATAGGCCTTGGGCAGTTTTGCCTGTTGTCAACAGAGTTGTTTTGATTTTGCCACCGCTTGCAGAGTGAAATTGCAGTTCACCAAAAATGTGAAGGTCGGGGGTGCCCATGGCGCAGCGGTAGCGCGAGGAAACACCACACCACAGGTGTGGGATCGAATCTCGAATGGCACCCTCCGGTATTACGAACGGCTGACCACCGATCTATAATATACCGTCTTTCGGTCACACAAACTCTCTTCGGAGAGAGGCCTTGTCCCACTAGGGGATGTCGTGCCACAAAAAAAAAAAAAAAAAAAAAAAAAAAAAAAAAAAAAAAAAAAAAAAAAAAAAAAAAAAAAATGTGAAGAAAAGAGTAATATAACGGCAGTTTTCGTTAATATTCGGTAAGTAAACGTTATTGAGATGAATTATAATCAGAAAGAATCCAAACTATGTTAATTTTTGTTCATTTTCTCTTCCAAAGTTCAACGCGAGCAGCAGCGGCACCAAAAGCTCAACCGCGGTGTCATCGGTGGAATTAAAGTTTGGTGCAAGGAGATGGCTTATTTTTACGGTCCCAAGCTTGTGGCTCCAAGTGAACAAACGGTTTGTAAAGTGCTTAAATATATTTGAATAAAAAATGTTCGTTTAATATAAAATTACGACTTGGGAATTTTCCTTTGTATATGATGACAATATGTATATTGAAAACATCGCGCATTGTATAAAAAACATCGCGTCACGTCGTTTTTGTCACGCAACTTACATATTTCGCAGGTTCCATCATAGCGCAACATGGATATTCTTGTTACTCGGGTCCTGCCCAACTGACGGTGACATGCAACATTGCCCCGTTTCCCCACATTCCAACCCCCTTAAGTCCAGTACTGTCAGCTTTCTCTTGCACACTTTGTCTTCCCACTCGTTCTAATGATGAACCGGTGTGCTAGGGGGGAAGTCACATCTGCCCTTTCACATCTTCCCTTTCAGTCTGGCACATTGCAATAGCGGAACCGATCGTGTAGCATTCCCATACTGCACAGTAACCCGTGTGTGTGTTGGTGCACTTCATGTCGGTCAATCATGTACAGAATAAAAAAGGGCGTTTGTATGAATGCCATCACGCACCGACTGTCAATCGCGACGCGGTGAAGTTTTCAGTCTTCAAAACAACTAGCGCCAGAACAGTCGTGTTGAAAAGTGTGAAGTGTTTTTCCAAAGTTCATGGTGCCCAATAGGAAACTTAAAGAAGAAAAAGTGCATCCATCAACAAGTCCGCGACGGCGTCAGCTCATGGACGATCTGGTCCGTAAAACGGATGAGAAGTTTGATCGTTTGGAAGGATCTTGGAATCGGTAAGTAAACAGTAATATATTGAAGCCTGATAAATAATTCAACTAAAAAAGGGGTGAAAAGGGGAATTTTGAATGATAATTATTGAATACAAAAGAAATGGAAAGAAATGGTCTTTTAAAAATAATGTTAAAAACCCAAAGCGCGGCATTCCACGTTTTCTTATTTTTAAGGAACTCAACGATTAGGTGATGCGAACGGATCGTCTTGAATCAGTTTTGCTCCAACATTTCTAAAATCATTTGAAAAAAAAGGATTATGAGAATTGCATATGGTATTTTAATCGAATTTGATTATGAAAAAATAAACCGCAAAGACCTATTTACAAACCTTTTGAGCAACAAAGACTAAAAGTCAATTTTCTCCTTGGCCTTCAGCTGCACGTATCTTAGATACACCTTCGCTTTTTGCTTTAGAAGCATATTCAAAAATTGTTTAAGTTCGGCGAAGTATTGTTGCTGCATGTCTTTCCTGTTTCTTGCGATGATTTGCTTTGAGGCATCCGAAAGCTTTTTAAATGACTCGCGCAGACTGCTTGCTTTCCCAGTGTATATGAATCGTGCAAAAAACTCAAGCGATGTTCTGTGAAATACAATTTGGGAATGATTTGGTTTTGCACTTGACGACATATTAAAGTACACGTTGTTGTGGCATTCTTACCTTGGTGGAAGGGTGGGTTCCCGCAACCTAGCGCTGTTTGGAGTTTTTGTTCCTTTAAACGTCGCGCCAGGCCTATTACGAATGAGTTAGTAAAAAGAAGTATTTTTAAAAAAATATTCATCAGCATCTTGACCAAACAACTTCTCTTACCATTCCTTGCCACTCCTTTCGTGAATTAGTGTTTCTTTCAAAAAGCGTATGTATTCCTTTCTAGCATGATGAGATAGGCTGTCAATATATTGTGGCGCCTCCTGCAGGAAAAGTTCTTGCGCGTTATTCCTCACTGTTTCAATGATGCTCTTTAGTCGTCGTGACAGCCCCTCGAAGGTTTTTGTGCAATCCATCGGACCACCAAAATATAGAAAGTTCTTATAGAATTGAAGCAAATTGCTGTTGGAAAAAGGCAGAAACAGTTTAGTATTGTGTTATGGACCATTATCGACGCAAAAACGTTTTTTCAAGAAATACCTTGGTGGTGGCTCAAGAAAATGTGATGAGTGTAGCATCTGTGCCGGACCGGTAACCCTAAAATTATTTAAAAAAAAATTGTCAATCTAAGCAATGAAAAATTCAAAACATAGTTGCACATCAGCGTGCTAGAGAACTGTTCTATGTTTTTACTGAACGCCTTCATTGTATAAAACATTTCTATCTTTAGCGAACCAATTTTGCTTTGCATGCGAAAACACATCGCAATGAAAGCTTCATATTATTGAAATGAAAAACTTACGTTTCTGCTTGCCTGTCAGATGATGCCGTTGAATGGACATCGCTGCTGATAGCACAGCGCATTGACTGCACGTAGTGTGTCAGCATTTGCTGGTGGCGAGGCTTTTTCTCGCAAAGTCGATGTAGTCAGCCATTTTTGTAACAAACGCTGCTTGTTTTTTGCTGAGCTCGTTTTGCAGCGCTTGTTTTTGTGCGACAGTCAATTCCTTATACTGCTTAATGGCTGCCACGCAACCGCCGAAATTGATTCGTTTTTATTGGAATATTTGTGCAAATAACATTCGGTGAGTTGTAGTGGCACGTATTCAGGCTTCTCTGCTTTTTTGTTATTCATTTTTTACGTTTCTTGCCTCGTCTGGCGTCGTACTGAAGAAAAAAACAAAACAATTATATTACAATACAACACATCATCGTGTTTATTATAAACAGCCTTTAATGCATCCATGAACGCTGCTCGATATACGCAGGCCAATGCTTTATTTTTTTCCTGTCCCAGATAAACCCTTGACTAAGGCCTGGGGGGGGAAATAGGTGGGGCTTGGGTTTGAGCGGGGGTGTAGGGTGTGTTCTGGTAACACCAGAGTTGTCACTTGCCCGGCACCGAGGCTCAAACCAGTTTTCCCCCAACTTCCATGTTGTTTCCTGCACTTGCTCGAAACTTTCGAGCAGTCTCGAGCAGTCGCTGAGCTGGTTGGGCGTGTCTGTCCGGAAAAACCCGTGTTAAATGTTTTTTTTTGTCAAAATTCCACTTTAAATTCTGCTGTGGTTTTCACAGCAATATCCTATACAACACAACATTGAGCACTTAAAAAAAAGTTTGCTTGACCACGTGTCATCTTTTCAATTTTTTGCAACTAGTGTCGCCCGATGTGCCGATTTTGAATCAACATCAGATTCGGCAAATCTTCACCGCTTTGGAAGCGGATTTTACTAAACATTCACTCACTTTTCTCAAATCACTTGAGTTTTTCACTTCACGTTACTCACTTTCAAAGTCGTCCGTACTGGTTGGAGGTCGGATGCAAAAGAGAATCTACCTCGTGGTCGATTCTGACAGATATCATTTTTCTAGGTGCTTAAGACTTAAGGTAGGGTTTCCATAAGATACTTGAACTAGAGGTAAAAACATGATCAAGGTGTCTAAGAACGTCTGGACTATTCGCTTATCAAATCGGCCCTGCTGGCAAATCAAGCACTCGAATCTCGCCCTCCTGTCCACCGGAGTACTCGAATTTTTCGAGCAAAGTCAAGCCAGCACGAATAGTGTAGGAAAGTTGGTTTTAAATGTCGGTGGTGCACGAGTGACCAACGTTGGTGCGGCCAAACATACCCCATCCACCCCGTACCCCCACATCTTACAATAATAAAAAGTGCATCCATCAACAAGTCCGCGACGGCGTCAGCTCATGGACGATCTGGTCCGTAAAACGGATGAGAAGTTTGATCGTTTGGAAGGATCTTGGAATCGGTGAGTAAACAGTGTGATAGAGCAACATCATGACCGTTAAAACAGCGATTCGTTAATTCATTTCCTTTGTTTGTTTCGTTCAACAGAAATAACACCGGAGGAAGAAGCCGCCCTTAGTGTTCCGGGAGAGGAGAGTGTAGAAGAAGAGTCCGACTTTAATGAAGAATAGAAATTTCCGCGTCGACGGATTGCGCAGAACACAACACTGTTTTCTCATTTGATATCCGAAACGCATTATATAAATGTGTGCATGCCAGTATGGTAAAATAACACGCACACCTTCATAACCCCCTGTTTGACACTAACACCACCACAAAATAACCGATTGAATGTTGCACCCCACTAACTTTTTTGGTGCAACACTTTGTCTTGTTATCCATCAAAAAAATTAACTAACAACATGATAACAATATGTTAACAAGATAAAATCCGCCAGTTGGGCAGTAGCCCGTCTTCCCCCGATGGCAAAATCATCATGCTTTCTCGTTCAGTTGGTATCGATTGTCAGTTGGAGAAAATGAGAAAGCATGCTGATTTTGCCACCAGGGTCATATCTTCCTTGACCGGATCCCGCCGGACGAGACGACAGTCGGAGTTACCCTCGTGAGTGATTTTTGCGCTTGTGTGGGTTAGTGATGGGTACCCCTCGTGTGGCCCCTATAGTGATGGTTATCATAATAATAAACCCAGCACAGTTCCACAAATTATTTTGCTTTCTTAAACACGTATATTTAATTATATTTGATTACAATAAATGATTTGAATACAATAAAATATGCACTAAATAAATCTTGTCATCGCCGTAGATCAATCAATCAATTCATCGATTGATCGAAAGGCTGCTTCGGATGCTCGCCCGGAACCTTCTCTGCTCGTCCGGATCTTCGGAGGCAGGCAGCATCGTAAACAAGGCCACAATTTGGATGGAGGTCAGCAAATAAAAACATATTGAAATGATATCCTATTCACAATTTTGTGTTTATAATGTTTACTTATCTAAAATCGGCATGATTAATTCCCATAATCGGCCGTTCCATCACATCGGTCAGACTGCGAAGACGGCCCTGCAGGACCATTGACCATGGTCAATCATCCCGGCAATGTTTTGGAAGGTAACATTCTCCGGTTCCACTAATAATAAAGCACGTATTCGCGTGGAAAACCGTTCGACGGCCCCAAACTTATACTTTAGACACATCCGAAATTGAAGTAGTTTTTAAATGTTACTTATAGGTAACTTAAATGTTGATGATGCCCTCCACATACCCATGCATAGCCCTGAGCTGAACGGTTGAAATCAAAATTCATACGAGCGGGTGTTAGAAATATTTCGAAAACCACGCTACGCGCGCGATGCTCAGGACTATTACATTTGTTTATTAAACTTCCCAATATCCCAAATCCAAGAGTTAGTTTGTTTACAGGTTTAATTCAAATTTTATACGGATTTAATTCAAATGTAACCTTAATTCCGCCACCACAAGATATATATTTTAAAGAAAAAAATGTTAGTATTGTTAGTGGATGTTTGCCCTATTAAAAAAATCCTATACACTCCTAGATCCCTCCTATCATGAAGACGCAGCGGCCGCCAGAGACTTGAAATCAGCACGGTCATCATTACACCCATTACCTATTTTAGTTTTCAATTTAATAATATTAGTTCAGCACTACTATATGCATTTACTAATTTATTTTTATAATAAATACTACTATATACATTTATCCTAATATGTACATCTACCTACAATGGATGGGATTTCTGCCAGTTTTGCATGGTCACCCGCAGGGCCCTTATCTATAATGAATAATGAATTTCTAATTCCAAACGATCAAACAAATCACTGTGGGGGCATCAAAGCGGCAAAAGCAGTCGTCCCACGTCTTGGGTAGCGATTAACTTTTTTATTAAGCGAATTATTAAGCAAAGAATTCAGAAAGTGATAGAGTAGGGTTGACAGGATAGCGGGAAAGAGAGCGAGCAGGTAAGGGAACATAAACTAATTTACAAAGTACTGATGAAAGGGGTACTACCACCCGCCGAGACGGAGTGTTTTTATGCATTTTCATAAAGGAGGACGATAACTGGATAGGTCCAGCATCGTCCTCCGTATTGATTTCATACATCTCCGTCTGAGCAGTGTACTGGTTTCCAAGCAAAAAGACGTGCGTACTTTTTTTTTTGCTTCCAAAAACTTAACTATGCCATTGGATCTGGTCAAAAACCATTGATCTTTCTCATTTGGCAAAAGAACGAAATCGGCTGTTACGTGCACCGCAGCACCCTTCGCCTTCAAGATAGGAAACTTTGGTGGCTGGCAAGCGGCAGTATGAATTGATGCATATAGATGCGTTCGTACTGCCACTTGCTCCAAACATCTCGCTCCCGATTTCACACAGCGTTTGAGGTGTTGTAAATGGTTCTCAAAGCAATACGCTGAAAAATTATCAAGCGATCCATGTACCACAACGTCTCCATGCACGTGATGGAGATTGTGGACATTGCTTGTCAAATGGGATCGACTATAGTGCGTCTTAAACTCCTTAACAAATTTTTTAAGGAGTCTTCCCGCTAATGGCCAATAGCGTTTATATGCCGATGATGAAAATATCGTCACAGCGCTAAAGTAGAGCAAGTAGTGATTATATGCATCCAAATACATAAAATCTCTGTAGACCAGTGATATAATGCAGGATGGACCTATATTCGGTTCCTTTCCAAAGTGGGACATGATTGAGGGACCGAAATGGTCGGTTCATCTCAGAAGGAAGCAGTGTATTCGAAATGTACATTTTGCGGCTAACTCCCAGATCAATCAGATGGAGTCGGTCGCTAATTGGAAAATTGACTATCATATCTACATTTTGCAAATCTTCAAGAGGTGTCCCTATTCCCTTATGGTGGTCCTTATCTTCTCTAGCCCGAAAGTCAGCGTTCGTACGCAATTCGGCATGCACGGAGTCAAATATAACTTTATTTTCCGGTTTGATGTGTACTCCTAGGATGGTACACTTTGTGCAACCTTGCTTAGCAGAAAATCCCATCACTGTTTTTATCAGTGGCGTCTCGTGAGAAAATGAGATGGTTGTGCACCTTCAAAAAAAGTAATACCTTCTTAGGTAAACCATATAACGTGGTTTATTAGAACCAGAACGACACGACACACGAGGACGAATTTGGTCAGGATGTTAAGTGAAAGAATAGTTTGAGGAACCGTGAATGGTCTATTTAGTTCTGCAATCTTTAATTGCTACTAAATGGATCTACATGAAAAAAAGAGTTTAACAGCTCCTCTACGATGCTCAATGTTGATGTATAAATTTACTGGTAATTTCACGCTAAATAGAACAATTGCATGAACAATCTTTCAAATGAAACTGTGTGCACCAGCAGTATTGCCCAGTCCAGCGTGCCTGCTTAGACATTTTTTAATTAGCTTCAAATTGTTGGCTATATTTGCGTGTTTGTTTCTTCGATTTTATTCCAAAGTTTTATTTTCTTCCAAATTTACTTCACGAACGTCAATATCTACTCGATAAATATATCCGCGGTTAGTCAATGTCTGTGAATCAAATTCTTATTTGGCAAGTCAGGCTCACTTCGGGTCCGGCCTGGGTACAATCTAATGTGCACAGAAAAGGCACCTATACATCGACAATTTCACATGGACGCATTCAACACATGCACGAGAGAACTAATGTGTACATATACGATTGGCTAGTGCACTGGCAGAAGTGCCCACCCGTAAACAAAACTGATCGACTTTCCAACTGGATTTTGACTCTTGCTAATAAGAAAACTAGCGCTTCTTGACCGTTCGTAATGAGAATGGTATTATGAGACTGTGGTTAAGAGAACTGCTCTTATTTGATTAAAGATGCTCGTTTGTAGCAGCGGTGCACCAGCAGAAGTGCCCAGCGCCACGTTGTAAAGCGTTAAGTAGATTTTGAACGGAACTATTGAGGGTGGAAATAACAATACCATAACTAAACAAATAATTTTGTGATTCTTTTTATAAATTCATGACTGTGCAGTGCACAGGTTGCTCAGGTGGACGAGACGCCACTGGTTTTTATGTATGACCGTGCTGGAGAATCGGCGATAAATGCACTTATGGATAAATGTACTTCTTTATCGCCGAATTTCAAGCCTCTTTCCATTAGAATGTACATTTCCTGAACAAACGGACGCAAATACTGTTCGACACTCTCCGGTTTTGTTTGCCCGCAGAAAATAGCTACGGGCATAACCGGAGCGTCTGGCAATTCTTCCACTTTTATAAGAACTGGCCAAAATTGAGTAGCCGAGCTCTTAAAAAGTGGAAGCCCGTCGACTGACACTTGGATGGTAAAATGTGATACTTGCGGGATGATGTCTCTAAAATAGTTTCTTAGAACCGTCTCCACCCCTTGATACCACAAGTTTCCACCAACAATCGGTGCTAACTGCTTTCCGACGTTGGTGGGAGTTTGGAGGAATGTTCGTGAATCGCGTGGAAATTTCAATTTAAGAAATTTCCAGCACATCACCAGGAGCAGGCTAGCTAGTTCACGGGACAAGCAAGAAATAGTTAAAAAATGTCTTACCGCTTCCTCGAAACTAGCAAAGTTATTGAGGAAGTGATATTTTTTGTCCCAGTAAACATCGCTTGCATCTTCATAATTGCTATCTACTCTAGCTTTGTTGTTATTTTCCCTATCACTATTCCCTTCGCTAGCTCCTACATTATCTTCTTGAACTATTCTATTACCACCACCGTTTAAACTACCACCATTACCACCATTACCAGTACTTACACTTTGTACAATATTTACAACGTCCGTTAACATCTGGTTCGAATCATGCTCATGATCTAAAATAAAAAGAGATAAAAGAAATTAGAAATCATTTATTCATGAGTTCGAAGACAGAGAAGTATTAAATTTCTATCAAAATTGAACGAATTGTAAAAAAACAAAATCAGTTCTTTTTTCACAATTTTTAAAAATTTCACTGAAAAAAATCCATGGTTTTATACTATAGTTAGTTGGGAAGCATAAACTTTACAAAATTGTTATTCGTTCTTGAAAGTGTATAGCCTTTCACCCGAAAAAACCGGTTTTTTTTCGCTTCACC